>NC_080178.1:24119011-24430517 GCF_950295315.1 Erinaceus europaeus
ACCAGGATCCAGATGATCCCAACCAGGATCCAGATGATCCCATGACCCCACCAATTCATCCTGGAGCCCACCTCCCCAGATCCCTGCCCCACTAGGGAAAGAGAGAGACAGGCTGGGAGTATGGATCAACTTGTCAAGACCCATGTTTAGCAGGGAATCAATTACAAAAGCCAGACCTTCCACCTTCTGCACCCCATAATGATCCTGGGTTCATATTCCCAGAGGGATAAAGAACAGGTAAGCTATCAAGGGAGGGGATTTGATACGGAGTTCTGGAAAGTGGGGATTGTGTGGAATTGTACCTCTTCTTCTTCTTCTTTTTTTTTTTTATTTAAGAAAGGAGACATTAACAAAACCATAGGGTAGGAGGGGTACAGTTCCACACAATTCCCACCACCCGATCTCCATATCCCATCCCCTTCCCTGATAGCTTTCCCATTCTCTATCCCTCTGGGAGTATGGACCCAGGCTCCTTGTGGGTTACAGAAGGTGGAAGGTCTGGCCTCTGTAATTGCTTCCTTGCTGAACATGGACGTTGACTGGTCGATCCATACTCCCAGTGTGCCTCTCTCTTTCCCTAGTAGGGTGGGGCTCAGGGGAAGTGGAGCTCCAGGCTACATTGGTGGGATCCTCTGTCCAGGGAAGTCTGGTCGGCATCATGCTGGCATTCAGAGCCCGGTGGCTGAAAAAAGAGTTAACATACAAAGCCAAACAAATTAAAGACTGAAAGCCTATATTTCCCCCAGTCCTGGAACCTTAGGGTGGGGCCCACTTACCTGCATGCTGCTCTAAATTCAAATCAAATAATATTGCAACCCAATTAAGGCAACAAGTGCCACCCCAGCATGCTTCACTTCAGACTGTGTCCAGAGACTTCAAGTGTGGAATGACAACCCTTCAGCTTCATCACTCGGGTGAGACTTTTCCTTTCATAGTATTCTCTAATTCCATTCCAGGTGTTCCACTCCCCAATAAAGTCCCCAAACCTAGATATAATTATACCTCTTCTATCGTCTTGTCAATATTTCTATTTTATAAAGAAAAAAATTTTAAAAGAAGTATAAATAAGAAAATAGTCAAATCTGAAATATTACCACTTTCTGAAGATCACCCTGATTTCCAAACCATTTTCACCTACACTCTGACTTCTATAAAACTTAACTGTTACCACAATAATTTTTGTTCATTTGAATATCATTTAATATTGTATTTAGTTGTTGATAAATGAATATCTTTGTCTACATGGAATGCAGACAAGGAATCAACTACACTGTAATTCTCCTCATAGTAATTGCTATAGTGCTAAAAATTTCTTTCACATTTGAAAAATATGGGAAGTAACTAATTTCAATCTTTAAGAGGGATTTACAATGAAAACTTAATTTAAACTTACTTCCTCTAGTTTCAAAATTTTCTTTATCCTCATTTGCACTATTACATGTATACCTAGAAAAGGGTATTTATTGTAAAGTGCTTGGTACCAAGAGTCTGTTACTATATTTATTCTGCAATTTCTTAAGCTCTTTAGTACTTTATACTAGCCCACCCAAATCTATGTGAATTTCCCCTCAAAGTGAAGAACAAAAGCACACATTACTTTTATTCACTGCTTTTGGAGGAGCTCTCCTTATTCACCACTTAAGCTTTATCTCAACAGTCAACTGACTGAACACCATATTCATCAACCACAAAAAAGATCTCACGTGTGGACTTATGAGTCTTTTCAAATTGACATCTCTCCTCCCCATATCTATTTAGCACTATGTCCCAAAAATGCATGGGCATACAAAGATGGAAGGGTAAAGGCAAATATACAGAACAAAGGAGAAATCTTGAGATTTCTGCATCAATGGAAGAGTACTTAAAAAAAAAAAAGAGGACCTTATCTTAATTGTCTTCCTAAATTTGTCTCTTAGCATACCTAAATCTAAAGAAAGGTTAAAGAATTATAATGGCAGTAAAATCTTCACTTGAAGTTCATGCTTATAAAGTTTACTCATCTGGTATATTAAATAATTTAGCTCCATTTATATGTCCATATTTTTTCCATTTCCATGGCAAGGAGTCCTTTATGTGAAGCTTTTAGTAGTTGGTTCCTCAATTTTTTTTTCTCAAGAGGGGTTTATTATTATATTTTACCAAGAGAAAAGAGCATGATTAGAAATTTCATAGATCTCTCTTGGACACAAAGGAACAAGCTGAAAACTGTAAGCAGTGGTTCTATTTCTTCCACTGTAGACAGACTATAGAAAGCGCTTCAAAGAGTTGCAAGAAATCAGAGATAAGGATATTCCATTTTACTTGATTCCTATTGAACTCTTATTATATTTATATTGAAGGTCTTTTAAATGCAAGACTGGTTAAAAATAAAGAAAATAATAACAAAAGATCATGGGAAATGGAAAGTAGATTAATCTCTTATTTTGTAATTTGAAAGTTAGTGCCTAGACTAGAAAAGGTGACAAGAATATCAACCTACAGCTACAAAAGTAAGTCTCAAGAATTTCTGGTAGGTCATCACAAAATACCAAGGAAAGGAAAGCTGAGACAGGCAGGTAGGGGCACTAAAGGGAATCTATTTCAAAAACAGTTAATTATTAGATATCTTACCCCATTCCACATATTCCACAGATTCTTCACTTGGCATGTAAGGAGTGTGGAAATTTGCATTATGCTCTTATCATACATTTAAAAAAAAAGTTAAATAAACTGAAAACTCAACATTTCCTTTTAGATCAACTAGAGACAGGGAAAAGACACACACCTGAATAGAAAATCACAATTTGGTGAGAACAGTCCATGGCAAAAACATCTACAGGAACTAGTTCCAGGGGAGACATTTCTAAATTTATTTGATGGGGTACTGGAGGTTCACTATGAAGAAGCCTGGCCATTAAAAATTTCTGGATAACCCATCCATAAGGGAATCCCCGTATTTTAGTGTTTCAGTGGCAAGGTCACGCCTAGGTTGCCATGATGAATGTCAATATGTGCTATCAGAAGGGGAGTAAAAAGTATCTATTCTGAAATGTGTGAAGCACTTTTGTCTTAACAAGGTATCCCCTCAACAGAAACTATCAGAGTCTAAACTACGTAGCACACTCTTTAAGCCTAACCTGTCTCGGGGAAGGGAACTATTTCACTCTAGTTCACTTTAGTTTATTATTTTAACTGCAATGGGGGAGAGTGATATAGAGAAGAACTTGTGAAATCCCCAGTCAAGAGATATACATTAACTAAAAGACTGAAAGACCTATATAAAGTTTTACATAAACTACTCAACTAAAACCACAAATGGTACTAGTCTAAGAGGTGGCACAGTTGCTAGACTTTAAAGCTTGTTTCTTAACTTCTGAAGCCTTTGGAATCCAAATTCCTCCAAGATCCTACTGGACTCAGTCTCACCTGGAACAAGGCCTTGCAGTGGTTCTTTATGGGGGACATCCACTCCATAGCAAGGCTCTCTTTCTTAACCCAAATGGACCCTTCTCTAATGCCCATCCCACCTATTCTGCCTAAGACTGTGCATAAATACCCTCCATAACAACAGCATGTACAAAGGCCCAGCTTCAGTCGTGGGTCAACACCAAACCTCCAGAGTAGAGAGTCAGGTACTGTTTTGTGAGCAGTTCCCTCAGTGCATGGCAGAGGCAGTTTGAGAGGCTATAGGTTCTCTTTGTTAAAGACTAATGAATTCTAACATTGCTAGTGTTTCCTTCCGTCCCCAATATAGAACATCACCAGACAGGAATAAGGGCATGAGGTGAAATTCTTGAAAGAAAATTCAGTCACTATCAGCAAGGTAATTAACTGGGTTGAGTTCTTTACAAAACAGTTGTTGGGGCCGGGTGGTGGCACACCTAGTTGAGTGCACATGTTATAGTGCACAAGGACCCAGGTTCAATCCCCTGGTCCCCACCTGCAGGGGGAAAGTTTCACAAGTAGTGAAGCAGGGCTGCAGGTGTCTCTCTGTCTCTCTCCCTCTCTATAACCCCATTGCCTCTTGATTTCTACTTGTCTCTATCCAAGAAATAAAAATAATTTAAAAATTAAAAAAAATAAAACAGTTGTTCAAATGACCAGATTCAGGCACTGTGAAATTTAGTATGCTTAAAGTACACTGCTTTGGGGCACAGTGCACAAAAGCAGATTACTTCCGCCTTCAGATTTGTTAAGAAACTCCGTAAAGATATAATCATACCTTTCTTCCTTATATCTACCCACACCCACAGGCACCAACATTAACCAATTTTGTGTTTAACTCATAACACTAAAGATGATGGAGAGCACAAGATAGCTGAAAGTAAACAAACTTAGTGTCCACTCACCTTAAACTATACAAATCGCAGCACTAAGATATCTCATGCAAAATGTAAATTGGCCAACCATGGGTGGGAAGTTTGGAGTACAATTTCTTTAGACTCAGAAATCCTATAGATCAAGGTAGGAGTACTTTCTGCCTACCTTCCTTTTCTGCAGGATGTATTACCCCTTTAACTAAGTATTCTACTCTAGTCACTTGTTCTTTATCTTTTTTTTTTCTTTTCTTTAACTAAATACATTGCCTACCCCTTGTCAAACTTTTAGTAAGGCTTTTCCTAATTTCCTTGGCTAAAGCCTCCATTTAACTTTAATTTGGACCTTTTCTCACCTAGAATGATGTGTGAAGTCCTTCCTGGGATGATTCAAGAAGGCCTTAAACCACTTGACTACAGTAAGTGAAATGACAAATTAGCTTTCATTATGAACTAGCTTTATATTATTTATTCCTCACATCAACCCTGTGAAATTTTATTTGTTTGTTTGCTTTTTTTATAGAGACAGAACGAATTGAGATAGGGAGGGTGATATAGAAAGGCAGAGAGAAAGGGAGACACCTGCAGCATTGCTTCACTGCTCTTGAAGTTTCTGCCCTGCTGGGGTTGGGCGGAACCAAGTGTTTAAACAACAATCCCTGAGCATGGTAGTATGTGCACTCTACCAGGTAAGCTACCACCTGGCCCCTACCCCTGTAGAATGTCTTATCAATCCTACTTCTCATTGTTAAAATTATTTTAATTTATTTATTGGATAAAGACAGCCAACAACTGAGAAGGGGGGGGTGATACAGAGGTAGACAGAAAGATACCTGCAGCCCTGGGTCACCACTTGAAAAGCTTTCCCCCTGTATGTGGGGACTGGGGGCTCAAACCTGGGTCCTTGCACAATGTAGCATGTGCACTCACCCAGGTGTGCCACCACCCTGTCCTTTAATCCTATTTCTCAGTTGAGGACACTAAGAGTTAAAAAGTTTAAGGAGCCTGCACAAGGATTAATGCAAGAAAACTAAAGAAATAACACTGCAAACCCTTAATATGCTACATGATGGTTTCAAATCATTAAAATGAGTATTTCACTACCTTAATCCTCTTAAAAACACTTCATAATAAAACTCTTGGGGAGAACTTCGTCTCTGTTTCCTTAAGAGTTGACTTTTAAGAAAGACAGACTGATATCAAACACTAGCCTACTGCTGGACGTCAAAAAAAAAGTCAAAACACAATCAGAGAAGACTGCATGATGGGAAGAGTCTCATTTAATTGCATTCTAAACAAAGGTGGAGGCCACAATGAGAGTTTCAGTCAACCTCTCAGGTACTCTCAAGAGAGAGAAGCAGCAGCCCAGCAGTGGCGCACTTGGTTTAGCACAGGGGTTACCATGGATAAGGACCCAGGTTCAAGCCCCTGTTCTCTACCTATAGGGGAGAAACTTCAGGAATGGTGGTGTTTAAATACATTAGGTGTCCCTCTGTCTCTCCCCTATCATTTTCCCCCCATCAAATAAAGAAGAAAAAAGGGAGAGAGAACGAAGCACATATTCATAGAGTTAAAAAGAAAGAAGGTTGTAAAACTAGGAGCTGGGTACAGGGGTAAGATGGGAGAAACACAAAGGTTTTATTTACATCTTTCTGCCTGTTGCATTGTGGTCTTCTTGAAATTCCTAGGTCAAAGACTGGTGAAGTGAAGTAAAGTAGAGAATTTATAATTTGAAAAGAAGACCAGTAGGCATGGGGGTGGGCATATAAATCTCTGAAGCTGTCCCTTTAATTTCCTAATTCACTTTTAGCATGGTAATTGCAAGCATGCACAGTACAATCTCTAACTTCCCCAGCCTTGGGTTGACTTCTCCAGCACTGGCCCATATCTGACAGCCCTGTCCTTCTGGGACCTAGGTTTTAAATTTCTTTCTTCCTTCTTTCCTTCTTTCCTTCCTTCCTTCCTTCCTTCCTTCCTTCCTTCCTTCCTTCCTTCCTTCCTTCCTTCCTTCCCTCCTTCCCTCCTTCCCTCCCTCCCTTCTTTCTGCCTACTTGCCTGCCTGCCTGCCTTCCTTCCTTCCTTTTTTTTTTTTTTTTGCCTCCGTGTTATCACTGGGGCTGGGTACCTACTCCAGGAGGCCATTTTCCCCCCATTTCATTGCCCTTATTATTATTGTTGTTGTTGAACAGGACAGAAAGAAATTAAGGGGGCAGAGGAACCAGAGGGGGAGAGAAAGATAGACACCTACAGGCCTGCTTCACCACTTATGAAGTGACTCCCCTCCCGCTGAGGGCTCGAACCAGGATCCTTGCAATGGTCCTTGCACTTCATGCCATGTGCGCTTAACCCGCTGCACTACCCCCCTAGGTTTTATCTCTATCTGAGATTTATATCTTACAGTAAAAGAAGCCAAGGGCATTTTTAAATCCACACCATAATATACATTACACCTACTGATATGAGCCAAGGAGAGGTGCTATTACTCTGACCCTTCTTGAAGAAAAACATCAGATAATGGGAAAAATAGTAGTTGTGATAGTTTTTTTAAAAAATGTCAATTTCACATAGCTTTAGACTTTCAGTTACAGAGTATTTACCATGTAAATATTCTTATTTTCCAAGAAAACACTTTGGCAAATCTGGAGGAATTGTGTTCCTTTCTAATGAAATTAATATCTACTTTGTAAAATTGTGGTGGTATGTTAGGAGAGCCCAAGACAAGGCTGTTATGTCAAGCTAATTTGGGTGTTTCAGGCCTTCCACTAGAAAACCTCTAGGCAGAAACCACATAGCCATATTGTATATAAATATATATTTTTTAATTTCTGCTGTTTCACATGATGTATAAATGTTTTTCACACGTTGCTGCTTGACATGATAAGTATATGATAACAATCTGACCACCCATACCCCAGACTGAGGATTTTTAACTTTTGTGTAATTTGGTATATGTATATCTCACTTTAGGCTATGGGAAAGGTGGGGGGACAGCTGCCAGTCCAGCTTCTTGACCCATGAGAATGCTTTTGCTTGCTGTCTTGCTTCCTGACCCAGGGAAATTTATGCTGCTGACCTGGGAACTGACCAAGATTGTTGACCTAGAGAGCAGCTGCCAAGATCTAGAGTTTCAGGGACTGAATAAAGAGAAACTAAATTGAGAAGACTTTCTGTCAGAATAAGGATACCTCTCTACCTGCGTTGCCACCCTATCTCCCTCTGTGTTTGGAACAAACAAACAAAAAATGTAGAAATGACAAGGTGGAAGAAAAAATAAGGAAAACACCTTTTTTTGAAATTTTAACATTTTATTTTCTTTTAAAAATTAAATGAATAAAAGCAGTTTATTGTATGTGTGATTTCCCCACTCCAGGGCAAGTTTTTTCATTCATAGAGGGAAAAGGAGAGGGGCTGGGTGGTGGCACATCCTGTTAAGCGCCCAGAGTACTAGGCACTAGGACCTGGGTTCGAGCCCCTGCTCACCACCTGTGGGGGTGGGGGACATTTCACAAGCAATAAAGAAGGTCTGCAGTTGTCTATCTTTCTCTCTCCCTCTCTATCTCCCTTCTCTCTCAATTTCTCTCTGCCCTATCGAATAAAACTGTGTGTGTGTTTGTGTGGGGATGGATGCTAGAAGTGGCACTGAGCCCCAGCGACTGGAGGCAAAAAGACAAAGAGAGGGAAAAGGAGAGACATCGCAACATCAGAGCTTCCCAGGTGTCATGGTACTCCCACGTGGAACCAAGAATAGATACTAAGCCATGTGCAGGCGAGGCACAAGCCCAACCTAGTAAGCTATCTCTCTGGTCCTGGGATTTAGTATTAAATGTTGTTTCCACTGCTCTAGTAAAAAGGCATCTGTTACCAGGACAAAAAAAAAAAAATGTCTCTGGCTGTTTTGATTCCTCCCTCATGTTTAATACTGTGCAAAGAATGTTATAATAGGATGAGAAAATTTGCCAATTTTTTTCTTAAGTTTAAATTTTAAGTTAATTCAACAGAAAAAGAACTTTCAGACATACTTGAATCTCAGTAGAGCTACATATTGAAAATCAAAGAACAGGTGGAGGAGACTCTTCCCCATAAGTGAATTCAGAGAACAAATATATTCTGTGGTCTAAAACTGCCTCTTCCTCTGACACCTCTCTCTCTCTCTCTCTCTCTCTCTCTCTATATATATATATATATATATATATATATATATATATATGTGTGTGTATATGTATATATGTATACACATGTATATGTATATATATATATATATTGAAGAATACTATATTGGATTATGAGAATAAATAAAATTTCTGTAATCAATTTACTTAGTGGATGGGGAGGCAAGGTTTGCTGCACTATAAATATCCTTATATCTCAGCATAAATATTTTTCCATAAAGGAAATGTCAAGAAAAACTCCTACCTTTTACCATGATTTAAAGTTTAGTGTTAGTCTTGAAAGGTTTCATAAATCTTTCAGTGCTATGATTATATAATTTCATATGTATATGGCTTAACCAGACGTGTAAATGTTCATTTGTCCTGTTTAAACTTCTATATTGGCAAATATTTATCATTTCTGAGCTCAAAATACAGTCAGATTCTTCAAAATGATTTTTTTATTTTGGCTTAAAATCAAATGCACAGTGTTCTTAAAATCATATATATATATATATATGTATACATATATGTATATGACATATTTCATAATATTTTATTTCTTTGTGAAGGATCAAAGACTTTTGTCAATTTATTTGTTATGAAGCATGCATATACAATATACTGTACTATTATGAAGAATACAGAATGAAATTCTATTTTGCATTTAACATACTTGTAGTTCAGTGACTTATGTAAATATATTCAACAGAATCCTATATTTTCATACTGAGGGTTGAACATACTCTAATTTTTCATAAAATTGATAAAAACAATTTGGGGGTGGAGGAAGCAAGTTGAAGGAAGTTAATTTTTTAGAGTTTATGCTTTTTTTGCATATTGATGTTCTGCTCTTAAAACAATGTTGAAGTTTCTAGGAATAATTTTATTGCTGTATATATATATATATATATATATTTAAATCTGTTGTTGACTTGGAAAAGTAAATTTTATAAATTATTCATTTATTAAACTTTCAGTAGATACTGAGTACCTATAGATACTGATACTACAGAGCTAATAGAATGTAAGAATAATATGAACAACTTTATGCCAATACATTTCACAGAAATGCACAAATTTTATGAAAATTACAAGCAAAAAATTGACAAAAGAAGAAGTAAAATTGGGGATTGAGCGGTAGCAAAGTGGGTTAAGTGTACATGGCGCAAAGCACAAGGACCAGCGTAAGGATCTGGGTCGGCGCCCTGGCTCCCCACCTGCAGAAGGGTCACTTCACAAGCAGTGAAGCAGGTCTGCAGGTGTCTGTTTTTCACTCCCCCTCTCTGTCTTCCTCTTTTCTCTCCATTTCTCACTGTCTTATCCAACAACAAAGACATCAATAATAATAGCAATAATAACCCCACCAACATTAAAACAAGGGCAACAAAAGGGGGGCAATGGCCTCCAGGAGCAGTGGACTCATGGTGCAGGCACCGAGCCACAGTAATAACCCTGGAGGCAATAAAATAAAACAAAACAAATAAGAAATAAAATTAATTGTCCCCATATTTTGTAATGTATTTGAATTTTAAGTTGAAGTTTTCTGATTAAAAAATATTTCAGCCAGACTCTCTTTAGCAGTGAATTCTGTTGAATAATTAAGGAAGAAATAAGACCCAACATGCAAAAAAAAAAAAATTAAGAACAAATAGATATTAGGGCTATGCAGTGGTACAGCCATACGCCACACATGTTACCAAGTGCAAGGACAAGGCTAGAACTTCTGCTCCCCAGTTGCAGGGGAGATATTTCACAAGAAGTGAAACAGGTCTGCAGGTGCCTCTGCCTGTCTATCTTCCCCTCCCCTCTTAATTTCTCTTTGTATTATCAAATAAAGATAAAAATAAAATAAAGGAAAGGAAAGGAAAAGAAAAACAGAAAGGAAAGGAAAGGAAAGGAAAGGAAAGGAAAGGAAAGGAAAGGGAAGGGAAGGGAAGGGAAGGGAAGGGAAGGGAAGGGAAGGGAAGGGAAGGGAAGGAAGGGAAGGGAAGGGAAGGGAAGGGAAGGGAAGGGAAGGGAAGGGAAGGGAAGGGAAGGGAAGGGAAGGGAAGGGAAGGGAAGGGAAGGGAAGGGAAGGGAAGGGAAGGGAAGGGAAGGGAAGGGAAGGGAAGGGAAGGGAAGGGAAGGGAAGGGAAGGGAAGGGGAAGGGGAAGGGAGGGGAGGGGAGGGGAGGGGAGGGAAGGGAAAGATGGCTGCAGGGAAGCAGTGGATTCATAGTACTAGCCCCAAGCCTAGCTTATCTTTTATTTCTAATATTGAAATTTGGAAAATACATGAAAATATTATAAGAAAATCACATAACAGCTGTTGGCACTCCCTTGGAGTGGATCCAGCCAGGGGGTAAGTCACCAGCCCTCCCTCATCAGCTCTTCAGGACCACGTGATTCGGAAAGGAGACATCGGGGAGTACTCTGGTATGAAGACTCATTTATTTGGAGATGGGTATAGGTTTATATAGAGAGTTAAACAAAGGATATTATTCACATATGTCAGAAATTACAGGTTTCTTAAAGGTCAGCTTGCCCCTATGGTAGGGGGTTGGTATGACAAGAATGGATGCGATACATAGAGGTCAAAATGATTATGCTCCATGATGCAGGCAGGTTAATTATCCAAAGGCATTTGAGAGAAGCATAGGATTAAACCAGTAAGTTGAGGTAGAGAAAAGAAAAAACAAAAATTGATGTAAATCATAGATATTAAAGATCACAAGAAATTGAATTTGGGGGCTTTTCACTGTCTGGTGTTGGGGTGTATGATAGAGTGTGTTCTCCTTTATGATCAAAAGGTGAAGTGGATGTGTGAATTTTGAGTGAACCCTAAAGCAGGTAACCATTTGGCCTGCTGCTAGCAGGGAGAACTAAGTGTGACAGGCCTGTAGGCTTTCTATGAGCTTGAGATACTAACAAGGAGAAACTGAGTCTGGAAGACTTTTCCCTCTTGGCTCATCTCAATAAAGAGAGAGGCTAACAAGTAGGTGTCTTTCCAGACCTCCTCCAAGGATGGGAGAGCTCCCCTAAGCTCTACCAAGCTTTCACATAGTCCCACAAACAGCAACATCATGAACACACAAATCCATTAACAAAATAAAGCAAATAAATCCACCAATTTGAGAAAAGTAATAATGCATCATAATCAAGCAGAGCTTAGTTCGGCAATACAAGGTATATCAAATGAGAAGCAACAGATGTCATATCTCTATTAATTCAGTAAGGCACAGATGTCACATAACAACTTTAACAGATACAAAAATGGCTTCTGAAATAATTAAACAATGATGAAGATAATTCTCAGAAAACTATTAATAGAAGAAAATGTCAATTTAATGATGAAAATCACCCATGGAAAACATTTTATTAACATTATACTTACAGACAGAACACTGAAAGCATTTGCCCAAAGATTGATAAAGAACAAATATTTCTGTTCTCTCCACTACCGAGCCTTATATTCAATATTGTGGAAACTAGCAGTAAAGTATGTTAAGCTTAATCAATGCACACTTTGAATTGTGATCAATAAAATATGATTAATAAAAATAACTCTATTCTCTGTAAACATGCTAACATAATTACTGAAGCATTCTAAAATTACAAAAAAGGATTTTAACCCATAAAGTAATTTAGTCTCTACTTGGATAAGCTAATTTCTTCAATTTGACTTATATGCAAATTTGCCACAATCTAAAGTAATGTATGTCATTACAAGAAGCAACTGAAAAATATTCAATTAGGGGCATCATAAGACTTCTAGATCACTAATTTGTTCTTCTTTTAAAATTTTATGTATTTGTTTACTTATTTATGTATTTATTATTGGATAGAGACAGAGAGAATTTGAGAAAGGGGGAAATAGAGAGGAAGAAAGACAGAGAGACACCTGCAATCCTGCTTCACCCTCATGAAGCTTCCCCCATGCAGGTGGGGACCAAGGGCTTGAACCTGGATCTTTGTGCACTATAATGTGTGCACTTAATCAGGTGTGTCACCACCCACCCACTCTAATTTGTTCTGTATATAAAACTGAGTTAAAATAAAATCACTCCAAGGCCAGAGAGGTAATAGCATTAAAGTTTATACCATGCAAGTTAGAGGTCCTGGATTCAATCCTCCACATCACAGGAGAACACCAAAGAGAAAAATGATTTTTAGCTGACTCTGTCAGAAAAAAAAATTAATTGGGCTAGAGACATGATTCAGCAATCAATCAAATGTAGGTGACCCTAGGCTTACTCAATGGCACAATGTTAATAAAAATAAATGATTACAATAAAAATAATTCTGCTCTTTTGATGAGCCACTGTTCTCTGAAGCCATATTTTCTGAGAATGAAAAGGGTATAACTACATCACTACTAGGAATGCTGAGAAACCTAACCAAACGCAAGTTGTCAGGAAACATGCACAGCCATGATGAGACTGTGTGTGTGGTGCAAAGCTCCATTTACCATACAGTACAGTGAAGCCTGTACTTAGTGCCTTTATACCTCTCTCAGGCTGCATAAAAAGCATTTGTGGGGTCTAACTGGCATGGAAGGCAGGATATACTATGCACAATAAATTGAGTGTGAAACTATATTCATTTAGATCATTCCCATTTCACAAAACTGCAGTTTGGGAAGTTTTCTGCAAACACCTAGAGGTTTGAAAACGTTCTTTAATTGATGCTTGATGCAATCTTATGTCTCATTTCTATGGGAGTTGTCTGGTTTTGATTTAAAGATTTCACTTAGAATGCTCCTCTTTGGAATATACTTCTTTCATAACCTGAAAGTGGGGTATTATAGTCAAGGCTGCACAGGAAGATGATAAATTAGTCTTTTGCAAACTGAGGTCATTCCAGTCAGATCACCTCATTAAGCCTGGATACAAATTACAATGGACAATCAGCAGATGCCTTGAAGCAAAACCTATATTAGCTATGTTCCATTTATTCAGAAACACTACAGAAAGAAATCTGATTTGACAGATGATCAATAGATATTCTTATCTGGTGTTAAATATTATTGTTTAAAAAGCAATGTACTTTAGCAAGAAATTCTATAGTCCTTGTACTCTGAATGGACTTGTTTTTGCTCTCCTGCCTTTTAGACAACAGATCACTTATTTCAATTGTTTGCTTGCTTTGTTCTTGTTGTTAAAGAAAGGCAGTTCCTTAAGTAAATGTCATAGGCATTCTTTTATGAACTAGTCCTTAGTAAAACTCCTGCCATATAGTATAAAATTAATATATTACAACAAGAATAAAAAAGAAAGGGGGGGAAGAAAGGCAGCACAGAAAAAGGAAACACGTTTTTAACTAGTCTGGTTTGATAATAAACATGTTAGCTCAGAAAAAAAAAAAGAAAAAGTCTAGTATAATTTTCCTAAACGTGACTTATAGCAATAACTCAGGAGTACTTATTAAAAATGATAACATTCATTTTTATGATATTATTTATGTCAGCATATGAAAATGTTATGTTTTCCGTATTAAACAACAAAACCAAACAGGTAACTCTCGCACTCTCTTCAAAAAGTTCCATTACTTCCTAAAAGGATCCCTAGACCCACCCACCCCCCCCCCGCCGTGTACAGAAATATGAAGAAGGCTTCCACACCAACAAGCAAATTGTGGACACTAGTAGTATAACTGAGAATTCAACTCAATTCTGGCACTATTTTAAGATTATACAAGTAATACACTCAGAGTAAGACCATAATCCTCTTCAGATGCTAGTTGCAAACACAGAGTCTGGAATTTTCAGGGGGCTGTATGGTGGCATACCCAGTTAAGCATACATGTTACAATGTGCAAGGACCCAGGTCCAAGGCCCCTCTCACTGGGTAGGACCCACCTTCAGATAGGGACATTTGGCAAGTGATGACTTAGCAGTGCTGAGGGTGTCTCTTTTCTCTCTCTTCCCCTGTCTGTCTGTCTGTCTGTCTATCTATTCTTCTTCTAGCGTTTGCCCTTCTTCCATAGCCAGTCAACAGCGTCAGGTTGAAAGCTGTCAGGAGCTGCTTATTGCTGGCTTTGAAAGTGACTGGGATCCATGTGGATTCAGTCGGCTAGGAAGGATCATCAGTTTCCCCAATGAATGGGTACTCACGGGATGCACCATGAGAAGGTCGATCCAATGCAACCCTATCTGTCTGTCTGTCTGTCTGTCTATCTATCTATCTATCTATCTATCTATCTACCTATCTATATATCTGTCTGTCTATCTATGGAAGAAGGAAGAAAAAAACAGGGAAACAACCACTGGGATCAGTGAAGCTTTGCTGCTACTTAGTCCTAGCTAGACCATTGGTGGCAAAAATAAGTCTATTCATTTTCTAGGTGTAGATAATATTCTCCATACTAACTCAAAATTTTACCAACCTAGAATCTCTTTTACTTCCATTTTTTCAGGTTTTCATGATACACAAAATTCATGAAGTCACTGGTTAAGCTTGACTGATTCAGCTTTCATACCATTCACTCCTCCCTTGACAGAGGTTAGGAGTGGTACTGAAATTCCAGTCAACTAAGCTCATGGTTGATTTTTCTAGCAATCTTCTTTCCAACCTGAGGTTTTTTCTAAAGTCAGCTTACTGACAGAATAGAAGATACTTTTTTTTTTTTAATGTGGAAACTTGAGATATTATCAAGACTTTAGAAGATGTGAATTGAACCTCTGTAGAGAAGCTAGTAATGTATGAAAAATATTTTTTGGTCATCTTAATGGCCAAGTCATTGCCAATATCACCATTATCAATTGTCACCTCTATCTCACATCTCTTTACTTACTTTCCTGATGACAATTCTCTTATCATTAACTTTCATATCACAGTAATGCTTTTTTTTTTTAGAAAAATAGCTTTACCTTCAAAAGCATTTACTTTTCATTAATAACTAATTTCTAGTTCCATCTATTACATAACTGAATCTTCTGTAACTACCAATAGCTGTAACAGTTTTAAGGTCATTCAATAGCAGTTCTGTAGCTACTACGGTTGTTACATTTATTTTATGCCTCTAACTGCAATGATAGCAAAAAGCTTTTTGTTGTTTTTAGTCAATTCTCTCAAACTTCTTTGGGGGGGGTTAAGTACATAATTTAAAGAAAAACATTTAAGTATTCTTAAAGTTAAGAACTGTTTGATACTCAGAAGAATAGTCTGGCATATAGGTTTAAACAAAGTTTATCATTGCAGTTTCTTTCACATAGGGTTTTACTAGCAGAATAAATGAATAATGAGAGATTTTTTATCTTACTAGTTTTCTTCTCTGTTACATGTATTTCATAGCTTCTATGAATAGAATTGTATGAAACAATTTTATGTTATTTTATTAAAGCAGAATTTCTAAATAATGCTTGGTAATATTTTGTTGGTATGTTGAAAGACAGTAGTCTCCAGGAAATTTTAGTTCTTCCATATATATAAAATGTTATTTCCCCAATTCTATCTAATTAGAGTCCAGTTTGTATAACAAACTTAGTAACAGCATGAAGACTTACTCCCGTCAAGTGAAAACTAAATTCCCTTAATCCATCATTGAAGATTGTTTATCAAGATGCTGCAGATGAATTATTGTAAGACTTATCACCCTGTGAAGTCCAGCTGGATATCTTAGCTGGAATGAGTTCTTCAAATTAAGAAACTTAGTGATGATAAAGAAAGAGTCTTTTTTTAATTATTATTATTCCCTTAGACTCTAGCCAAAAGAAAAAAAAACCTACTAAAAGGAAGGAAGAAAGAAAGAGAGAGATTAGGAGGGAGGGAGAGTGAGAGTAAGAGTAAGAAAGAGAGAGAGAGAGAGAGAGAGAGAATTTGTGTCCTCAGAAACAACTATCTAAGAAGAGAATTATTTATTAAGACTTAATTTCTTATTTTACAAGACAGTAATAGAGATACAAATAGCGATTGATCTAGCATATGAAATGCCTAAGATCTCATGCAAACAAGTCCTACACTATACTTACTAAGTCACCTCCTCAGCTACCAAGAAGGGGACGCCTATGTATAGCTTGTATAACAATTGTCGGTCATGGAAGCAGTAACTATTGTATATAACCTTGAACAAAGACAATTGGCTTGTATGTACTAAAAATATATATTTTCTGTCTATACAGTATTGTATGGAAATGCTTCTTTTTTCTGTCTTAATACTTTTGCAGTGGTTGATATTTGGTACTACTTCTGAGTACCCTTAGATAGACATTATATCATTTTAACTGTCATGACACTTTAAAGGCAAGTATAACATAAACATAGTACTTTTCCAGCAATCCTGGGCAAGCAAAAGATCTCACTTAGTGCATTGTTTTACCATGTGGACAATCCAGGTTCGAGTCTGGACCACAATCAAGTAAACTTTGTTGCTATGGTTTGTTTTTCTCTCTTCTCTCTTTCTCTCTCTCTCCTCTCTCTCTCTTGCACTCTCTCTCTTTCTCTCTCTTAAAATCTCTCTCTCTTTCTGACTCAGTCTAAAAACAAACAATTTCCCAGGAGTCTCAGTTTGTTTATACAGGTAAAGGAATAAATATTACATGATGCTTATATGACTTCAAGACAGTGATGGTAGATGATAAAATGATTTATCCATGTATGTGTACATTAAGAAACAGTGAATTAACTATCAAAATTAGGATACTAACAAATTCAAAATGGGAGATAATGAATTTTTCTGTGGAAATAGACATATGTGAATCATTTCTTCTTTCAACATAGATCAAAGAATTAATAATCAGGTATCTTCTCACCTGTACGAAGTGCTATATATTACATTTTTATCAGTATCTGAAAAATTGTTGACATTGAATGTTCTAATTTCTTCTTTTGCTATTAAAATAAAATTACAAAAAGATTTCTGATTGCCCTCCACTTGGGCAGTCATGTTTCAGAGAGATAAGCAGTTACCGAGGGAAACTAAGGAGAGAGAGGCAGAGAAAAGTGCACTTGTCAAGATAGGTAGACTAAAGTGTGTGTGTGTGGGGGGGTGCAGGTGAAGAGTCCCCCAAAACACCCTGAGCTCTTGGACTCCCAGCTTTTATAAGCGGGGCCCTGAGGATAGGAGCTGCAGTCTTTGTCTTCAGATGCTCACGTCTGCATTTTATGGCCCTTGCAATCAGGTAGGGAGGGAATGCTGAGTGTAGTAGATGCCACTGGCTGATTTTCGTCCTTCAGTAAAGAATTTGCAGTTAATTATATTTTAAACAAATAAAAGCAGCAAAGATAATCACAGCTGTTCTACAACCACTAGTAGTTCAGCACAAAAATAAAGGTATACTCAACACCTCTTCCGTGAACTTGTTTAAGAACAGACTGTCTAGGGAGTGAGGCCTTATCAGCCAGTATCTTTCTATCCCTGAAAATGCTTGGAGAGGTGAACTGTGGCAGCTCAGAGGAGTAAACTGTAGCTGAACTGTTTGTGGCTGCCTGAGGTCATGTAAGTGAGCTTCCCAGAGAATGTATTATTTTCAAACCACCCCTAGTCCTGCCTACCATACTGTGTCCAGACTGAGTCCTGGGGGTGGGGAGGGGGCAATAACAAATCACACAGATAATGCAGCACATCTCCAGTGGCAGTGAAAAAGGAGTGAATCATAACCCTGATGGCCTGCCTTCAGACTAGTCTGACTGCTAAGGCAGGTCACAGTGTGGGTGCCTGTGATCTTCTTTGACTAGCACTGAACTGTAGGGGAGGCCAGAAGCATTTTGACAGACTATTTAGTGAGATACCTAAACAAGCAGGCAGCAACCCATTCAACCTAGACCTACAGCTCCATTCACTCACCCAGTTACTGCAGCAGAGACTCACAAATATAGGTACGTTGGGAACCTGAAGAAACTTCATCAGACCAACATTCTCCCCAATTGGTAATAAGGGAACTAGTTCAACACATACCTACAAGACCTCTATAAACTAGCACAATTACCACCACCTTGGTTGGTGAATGCCTGTATGTACACTCCAATTTCCTTTTAAATTTTTTCTTCATCCCTTATCTTTCTGCCTCTTTCTTTTTTCTTTCTATTCTTAGTTTATATGTTTTCTGTTTGTCTTCCTTTGTGAAGTGTATACATGTTAGTTTGTCCACATGGGACATTGTCAAATTACTGTTTGTCTCCCTTTGTGAAGTGTGTACATCTTTTGTTAGTTTGTCCACATGGGACAGTCTCAAATTTAAACCATATGTTAGGGCACAAAGACAATGACAAAGAAAGTCAACAGCACTGAAATCATGCCAAGCATCTTCTCAAACCACAGTGCAATAAAATTGACACTTGACAACAAAGGGAAATTTTGTAAAGGACCCAAAATATGGAAATTCAACAGCATACTTCTTAACAACTCTTGGATTAAAGAGGAAATTAAGGAAGAAAATAAATGTTCTTAAAGTCAAATGAAAATGAAGACATGAGCTATCAAAATATTTGAGACACAGCTAAAGCATTACTAGGAAGTAAATTCATAGCCGTACAGGCATACATTAGACAACAAGAAAAAACTCAAATAAACAAACACCTACAAGCAGAACAAAGGAACCCTAAATCAAGCAGAACGAATTAATAATTAAAATTAAATAGAAATAAATAACATCAAAATATCCATACTAAAGATCAATGAAGCTAATGTTGGTTTTTCAAAAAGATAAACAAAATTTTCAAGACCTAGGGCTAGACTCAATAAAAAGGAAAAAAAAGGGGGGATTCAAATAAAAAGAATTGTAAATTAAATTAAAGAGGAGATATCACAACAGACACCACAGAAATCCAAAGTATTATATAAGCCTTTTATGAACATTCATATGCCACCAAGCTAGAGAACCTAGAACAAATGGAAAGGTTCCTATAGAAACATGTAATCTTCCAAAGCTAAATCCAAAGAAATTTTAAAAAAAAGACATGAACAGGCCAATCACAGCTAAAGAAATTAATAGTCACCAAGAACATTCCCAACAATAACAGTTCAGGCCCAGATAATTTTACAAATGAGTTCTACAGACCCTTCAAAGAAGAGCCAATACCTATACTTGTTAAATACTTCCAAAATACTGAAGACACAGGAAGACTCCCTTCAAATAAGTCAAATCCTGGAAATAAGCTAATTGTGCAACAACAGATGAGTGCCTGAGAAGGTGTATATATACACAATGAAATACTATTCATTCAACGAATTCACCTTCTTCACCTCATTTTGGATGGAGATTCAAGAAATAATGTTAAGTGAGCTAAACTAGAAAGAGAAGGATGAAATGGGATGTAACACTCATGGACAGAAATTGAGAACTATTTTGGATAGGTGTGCTTTGCTCCTTAGGATGTATCCCCAGGAGAGGAATTGCTGGGTTCACATCTAGCCTTCTGAGAGTTCTCCAGACTTCTTTCTTTAGGGGCTAAACTAATTTACATTCCCACCAGCAGTGTGGGAAGGCTCCTTTGTCCCCACAACACCTCCAGCATTTGTTGTTATCATCAACAATTGTATTTACTGTAATCCATTAGTCCCCTCAATAAAAAATTGCAATATACTTATTAAATAAAATATTATAGCATATATTATTAAATTATATTTGTATTAAGTAAAGTATATTCCTATAGCGTTTCTGCTCTACTGATCTCCCTTTAATTTCTAGTATTATTAAAAGAAAATTGTATATTTTTAATATATACATTGTGGTTTATTGTACATACATTATCATTATCAGTTGAAGGGATATATTATGTCAGTTAATTACCTTATTTTATGTGCTGGTAAATTAAGATCTTTTAGAAAATTTCAAAGATACAATACAGTATTATTGTTAGAGTCACCATGCTGGATATATACCAAGGCATCAAAGCCCCCTCTTCCATGA
Source organism: Erinaceus europaeus (assembly GCF_950295315.1). Classification (NCBI taxonomy): domain Eukaryota; kingdom Metazoa; phylum Chordata; class Mammalia; order Eulipotyphla; family Erinaceidae; genus Erinaceus; species Erinaceus europaeus. The sequence continues at coordinate 24,139,284 of NC_080178.1, forward strand.
AGTGGGCTCAGGTTGGAATTCACATCATACACATGACAAAGCAGCTTACTATCCAAATGAGTTATGTTGCTGACTCATGTATACATTTTGCAACTGAATGTTTGTCTTTTTAATAGCTCTCCATTCTCCTCAGTCCCTGGCATCTACTTGTTAGTTCTATGAATTCTGCTATTTTATTTTACTTTAAATTTTATTTTTATTAGTGATTTATTAATGATCGACAACATTGTGGGATAAGGATACAATTCCACACATTTCCCACCACTGTATCCCATCTCCTCCACTGGAAGCTTCCCTATTCTTTATCCATCTGGGAGTATGGAATTATTTTATTTTTTTGTTGTCACCAGGGTTATCATTGGGGCTTGGTACCAGCACTATGAACCCACTGCTACAGGTTACCATTTAAATTTCTTTTTTTCTTTCTTTTTCTCTCTCTCCCTTTCTCTCATTTTTATAGGTAGGATAGTGAGAAATTGAGAAAAGACAGGAGACAGAGAAAAGGAGAGAAAGATAGACACCTGCAGACCTGCTTCACCACTCATGAAGCGGACCCTTTCTAGGTAAGCTGTGTGTGTGGGGGGGGGGGTCTTAAACCCAGGTCCTTCAACGCAGCTTTAATATGTGTGCTTACCTAGATGTACCACTGCCTGACACCCTGAATTCTGCTTTTTTATAATCCATAAAAGATGATATTATCCAGAATATTTCCCTGTGTCTGATTTGGTTTTTGTTAATAATAAACATTACCTTAGGTCCACAAGAGTTTCAGTCTTGTTTTGATGACTTAAGTACGTACTACATAAAATCCTTATTTTCAAGTAACTAAAGAAGATGGTAAAGCATGGAAAGGGCATAATAAAGATCGGCTCAAGCATAAAGGGGATAGAGAATGGAGAATGAGAGAAATTTAGTAAAACTGTTCCTAAAATAAACAAAAATATATCGTCCTTAGTGAGAATTGGTTGCATGTGTCATGGAAAAATGGGAGAAGAGCAGGAAAACAGGGAGGAAACTGCTGAGGGAAGAAATGACAAAAGATTTTAGAGCAAGTACAGTGTTTTAACTATATTTTCTCATTTGTGAACTAATAATTTATCATCTTTCCTCCCTCCCTTCCATCTGTCTCTCCCTCTCCCTCTTCCCCCTCTCTCTCTCTTTCTCTCTCTCTCTCTTTCCTCTCTCTCCCTCCCTCTCCCTCTCTCTCTCCCCCTCTCCCTCTCTCCCTCCCTCTCCCTCTTTCTCTCTCATCTCTCTCCCTCCCTCCCTCCCACTCTTCCTCTCCCTCTCCCTCTCCTTCTCCCTCTCTCTCTCCATTGTTATAAAGATAAAGGGAGGTGGGAAGGAAAGAGAGAGAGAGAGAGACAGAGGCATGGAGAAGCAGAGAGACAGAGTAAAAGAAACCACAGCACCAAAGCTTCCTTCAAAATGGGGTGGGCTTGAGTCAGGCAGTAGCACAGTGGGTTAAGTACAGGTGGTAGAAAGCACAAGGACTGACATAAGGATCCCAGTTTGAGACTCTGACTCCCCACCTGGAGGGGAGTAGCTTCACAAGCAGTGAAGCAGGTCTGCAGGTGTCTATCTTTCTCTCTCCCTCTCCATCATCCCTTCCTCTCTCCATTTCTCTCTGTCTTATCCAACAACGACAACAACAATAATAACTACAACAATAAAACAAGGGCAACAAAAGGGAATAAATAAATAAATAAATAAAATATACAAAAAAGTGGGGTGGGGTAACACGCACATTACAAAACAATACACCACCCAGGAGAACTATTTCGATGTCCCTAGTTTTTTTCTTCTTTCTTTCTTTTTTTCTTTAAGATTATTTATTTATTAGAAAATTAGGAGTAGAGAAAGAAGCAGACATCACTCTGGTACATTTGCGCCAGAGATCAAACTCAGGGCCTCATGCTTGAGATTCCAGTGCTTTAAGCACTGCGCCACCTTCTGAACCACTTGCTATCCCTAATTTCTATGTGTACTTTCTGATTGTTTGTCTTGATTTGCATATAACCTTTGAATGTCTTTTCCTGGAAATGAACAACCTCTTTTAAATACAACTGTACTCAGGACCTCATAATTAAAGTATATACTATAATGGGTGAACTATCCTCAAGCCCTCTGTGCCAGTTTCAATTCACTGTCGCTGTGTTTATTTCATAACACCCCAGAGGATGGAGTCCATGAACAGTCAGTCACCATTAAGTGTCAAGACAGGAAGCTGGATGATGGCGAACCCAGTTAAGGACACATATTACCATGTGGAAGGATCCAGGTTCAGGCCCGACTTTCCACCTGTAAAGAGGACACTTCACAAATAGTGAAGGTGTCTTGTCTTTCTCTCTCCCCCTCTATTTCCTGGCCCCCTCAATTTCTCTCAAAGAGTCAAGATAGCTGGTCGACACCTGACATAAGATCGCCTGTGAAATGATGTATAAATATCAATTAGTCAGTCAGAAATGATGATACTTGGGATTAGGAATTTTTATAAAACCAAAGGTTACTCACCTAGTAGCAGGTTAACTTCCCTTCCACTCTTCCTGCCTCAAAAGCTTACTGTCCCTTTAAATTTTAAATACCACTTCTGATGTGTCTCTGAGTTGAGTTCCTACTCTTACTGGCACACTTTTACCTTTCTTTAATCAAACCCATGTCCTGCTCCACATTCGGCTAAGAGTTAAGTTTTTCACACTTGTCTAGTTCAAGTCCACACTTGTGGCTTTCCTGAATCAATTTTGTAAATGCTTATTCCCTACACTATGCAGAAATTTCTACAAAATCAGAAAATTGGTTATACCCTCACTTTCCCACTGGATGACTGTGGTAAGCAATCAAAATATAAATCAATGAAAGAAAAGGAAGGAAATACCAATCACATTCAAAGACAGTGTACATGAAGTGGTTCAATTAAAGTTGTCACCACTTATAAACTGGATAATGCACAGATTGATTTGCATTATCATTCCACAAACACATTTTATTCCATATTTATGATTTCAACATAAATATGGTTTAATATCACAAGTCAAAGAGTGACTCTTACAGCTTTTAGTACCACTTTTAGATACATTTAGTACTCAGAGAGTTAGATCTAGTTGTGTAATTTTGCCATGATAGAAAACTACCTGTATGTGCTCAGGAGGTGAGTTACAAAGGTACTTATGAATAAATAATGTTAATAAATTATTTTTTCACCCAATATATCTGAATTTCCTCTAAGATCTTGGCAAACAGCCATCTCATATAATATATCTATTTGCCATAAAGTATAGAAGATATGATTCGTGCCTAAAATCTAACTGAAAATTTTATATATGCTATCAAAAAGCCAATTTATGCATGTTTGAAATGAAGTATGATTCCTCCAGGAAGCGTGATTTTGAGAACTTTATTTATGGGCATAGTGGATGTTCAAAGATTATTGCTTGATCCTTGAGAAAAGGATGATGATTTAATTATGGTCAATTAGCAAACAGTAGGAAATCAATCAAAATTTAGATAATGGAAAGAGAGAAATCAGTGAATACAGAAAACTAAATCAGAAACTATAACAGTAAAGAAGAAACTTCTTGATAAACACTGACAGTGTTGATGTGTGGCTTTTTAGACAGCTGAACTACTGAAATAAGTCTGGATTAACATACTCTGATTATAACTTGTTTTGTACACCGTCTTTAGCACTTACCTGAGGGAGGTACAAAAATGGTAGCTAGTAAAGGTGAACTTAAACTAACAAAGGAAAAAAATAGAACTGATCACCTCAGGAATTTAGTGTGGTTGGTTTAAGAAAGAGATAGTCTGTTAAAGGAGGACTTTAGCAAATATTGTGGCATTTATAGTGTCAGTAATTCAGTCAACACTGTCACTTTGTGCTCTAAATATATCAGGATATAGTGTTATTGTACTTTTTTTGTTTTACTAAAAAAATACAAAACGTTATATCATTAGTAGTTTAAAACATCAGACTAAAAGAAATCTTATTTTTAAAGATTAATGTCATACATATGAAAGAGAGAATTTCATATGAAGCAAAGAGAGAAAGGGAGAAAAAGAAGCCAGAGAATCACTCTGGCACATGTTGTACTAGGCACTGAACCAGGAATCTCAGTTATGCCAGTCAGATCCTTTACCAGTGGAGCCATTTCACTCGCTGCTAAATGTCACTTTTTTTTCCTTCCCAGGTGAAAAAAAAAAAAAAACTTTGTTTTTAAAAACTGCCTTGTTATAGGCAGATATAAGACTTCAAATTTCTAAATATCAAAGCCAGTGTGCCTCACAAATAATTAGGAATGACTGAGTAGGACAGGAGAAATAGTTTACACGGATAGTGTGGGTGACTTCAGTTTAAGTCTGACCCCCCACTGCACTGCAGAAAATGTTGGTGCTGCTGGCTCTTTCACTCATTCTCTTTTTCTACCATGCTCTCCTTCTTTTTCTTATGTGGAAGACAGGAGTGAAAGGGAGTGGAGGGGAGGGGAGAAGAGGGGAGAGGAGAAGAAATGGAAAGACTGAGAGTCTAGAGTAGTGGCTTAGAGAGTAGGTTAAAGGGAGTCAGCGGTAGTACAGTGGGTTAAGCACACATGGCACAAAGCCCAAGGACCCCCGGTTCGAGTCCCCAGCTCCCCACCTACAGGGGAGTTGCTTCACAGGAGGTGAAGCAGGTCTGCAGGTGTCTCTCTTTCTCTCCCCCTCTCTGTCTTCCCCTCCTCTCTCTATTTCTCTCTGTCCTATCCAACAATAATGACATCAATAACAACAACAACAATACAACAATAAAAAACAACAAGGGAAACAAAAGGGAATAAAAAATAAACATTAAAAAAAAGAAAGTGGGCTAAAATGTTCTGCATGTGTAAGAGCCTAGGTTCAATTCCCAAAATCACATAAGGTCTGGATCTGTTTTTGATCTCTCCTCTCTAGCACTAAACAGATGCTGAAAAAAGTGAGTGAGAATGATTTCTAATTTTGTATTTAGAATTCTGAGTTATACAAATCTGGACTTAAAATTTGCCTTCTGATTAATAGGAGAGGTGAAATTGATCTGGCAAAAGGGCAATTGTACTCTTCAATCACCAACATTACATCGGAGACTGAAAAAAGCTGCCCCATTCCCTCCATTCCTTGATACTAATATATCCACAAACATACATTTAGACAATTTGCAGAATTGTCATTTGATGTATATAAAAAGACATATATAATTATTAACACATGCACATATAAACACACACACACTTCTACATTTTTGTGCCTTTCATAAAAAGTTACAAACATCAGTGCTCTTCATACCTAAATAGGTCAAGAGGTCAGGGTTTCTTATACTTTATTAATATGCATGTATGTTGATTCTATAATTAGTCCTGAGAATATAGCCTTTACTTCTGACTATGGACCTCACTTTCAATGTGGGGAGATTCTAGAGTCTCATTTTACTGCCTATGGTTTTCACTAGGAATACTCTGATTGGAAAATCACTCTATAACTGCCCAGAACTGATGGGCTCTAGAGTCTTGGTCCAGCTCTTGGTCATTCTTGGTCAGGTATGTTGACAATCCAGTCATCAACTAGTTCATTCCATCTCTCTCTCTCTCTCTTACCTCTGGAGATTTATAGAGACCCCTTATTCATGATTCTCTTCTCTACATACAGTATTCTATAAATACTAGTACCTTAACTTCCCTAAAACTTACCACCCTGAGTCTTTAAAGTTAATCCTGCACTCTGCTTGGACTTGAACTCCCTACATCAAAGCTTAGAACAGCACTGTACAAAAAAACCTTTTGGGGTGATGAAATTATACATTTGCACTGCCCAATATATGCTAGCCATATGTGACTACAGAGAATTTTTGAAATATGATTTGACTGACAAAAAACTGCATTTGAGATTTTATTTTAGCTATAATTAGATTCAGCTAGTGGGGATCATGTTGGACACGGTATAGGTCTAGAATATTCCCCAAGAGAAGGCAAGCTAATATTGTGCTTTTATTCAGTATCTGCTTTCTCTCTAGGATGATTTTTTGGGTTTGGTGGACTCTTGAGAAAACCTGAAAAGTGTCACTCTATAGGGTTTTATTTTTTTCTTTGCCTCCAGGGTTATTGCTGGGGCTCAGTGCCTACACTACGAATCCATTGCTTCTGGAGGTCATTTTTTTTCCCTTTTGTTGCCCTTGTTGATAATTGTTGCTGTTACTGTTATTGTTATTATTGCTGCTATCATTGTTGTTGGATAGGACAGAGAGAAATTGAAAGAGTAGCAGAAGACAGAGAGGGGGAGAGAAAGATAGACAAGTGCAGACCTGCTTCACCCTTCAACACTTGTGAGGCAACCCCCCTCCCCAGCAGATGAAGAGCCAGGGACACGAACCGGGATCCTTATGCTATTCCTTTTGCTTTGCGCCATGTGCACTTAACTTCTGCACTATAGCCCAGCCCCCACTCTATAGGTCTTGTCCAGGGTTATACTTGTTTATTTTACTGGAAAGGGTAAAATTTAATGGATTCCATTATGCTCTGGATTATATTAAGTTGTTTAACCGAAAATATAATTTTAATCAAGAATCAGCTTTGATTGCCTACTAAATAGAAAAATAACTGGGTAACACAAAAGATAATGTCCATAAGAGCTGGGACAGATCAGATGCCTTTCTCAGCATTCCTAGCTTTGTATCACAAAGCATGTTATCTTTTGTGTAGACTACCCTCTATAAGATATACTACGGCCCTGAAGAGTGATTTCATAAATACAGAATTAGAAAATGGTGTGGGAGTCGGGTGGTAGCGCAGCGGGTTAAGCTTATGTGGTGCGAAGCGCAAGGACTGGCTTAAGGATCCTGGTTTGAGCCGAGGCCCCCCACCTGCAGGGGAGACACTTCACAGGAGGTCTCCAGGTGTCTGTCTTTCTCTCCCCCTGTCTCTGTCTTCCCCTCCTCTCTCCATTTCTCACTGTCCTATCCAACAACGACGACATCAATAACAGCAATAATAACCACAGCAATGTTAAACAACAAGGGCAACAAAAGGGAAAATAAATAAATATTTAAAAAAATTAAAAGAAAATGTTGTATTCAAGGAAGAACACATGGAAAGAAATAAAGGGCAGAGGAGATAGCATAATAATTATGCAGACAAACTCTCATGACTGAGGCTCAAAATCCCTGGAACTACCATAACCCAGAGCTGTGATGTGCTCTAGAAAAAAAAATAAATTAAATAAATTAAAAGTGAAATAATGAATGTTAAGTTTCTGTGTGTTGATAAAATTTCAGCAATGCAGGACAAATCAGTTATCAGGTGAGGCCGGTTCCATATGTTTCTTTTATGCTCTCTTAAGTAGTACATTTGCTTTTATCATACCATTTGCAATCCTGAATCATTACCATCATTAGACTGTGTACAACTTGAGTTTAAGACTTTCCTGTCTGTATTCCTAATTCCCAGTACACTACATAATAAATAGTAGGCCTTAACAAACAAGCAAAAGAAATACTCCATTCTGGATCTTTAAGTAGATACTTTCAGGAACAAGAAAAATCCTTGTGAAGTAATTTAGTAGCTTACAGCTTATGCCTTCCACACATAAGTCTTCATGTTTGAACCTTGTCTTAAAATGAAAGCATTATGGATAGAACTAAGGAAGTAGATTAGTGACGTTTCTGGGAACTGGAGGTGTGTTGTGGTGTTTTGCTTTCTCTCTCTCTACAAGCTGTATCCCCATCTGTCTCCCAAAATATAATAAACAAATAAGGCTTTGGAGGCAGAACAACTCTGTCAAGCCTCTGTCAAGTCCTAAGCTTATTTTAGTACTAGTACTAGTACTAGTACTGGTACTGCATAAAAAGTTAGAATTTTAAAAAAAGGAAAGAAACAAGAAGTATTGCCATAAAGCTTGCTTTTCTTCTTAGAATTCTGAGAAAGTCGACAGTTGCAGAACATTTTACCACTGAACACAGATCATTAGAACCATTCATAAGACTGATTATTCAAAGCTAAGTCTGCAGAGTCCTAGTCTTGACCTTCCACAGACTTAGAGAACTTCATTGAGTGAATGCAACATCTCATACATTGAATAAAACATTGCCTTCACTAGAAAATGTCATTTTCTCGCCCAAGGTCTGGGAGAGTACCAGAAAAAGGTGTATTCAAATAGTCAATTATTCCATTTCCCCATACTTGTATGGTGTTGTTCATTAAGTTTGTCATTTGTACAATGATCTAAACCCAGAGCACATGTACAGCATTAATAAAATGTTTCATTTACTTTCTGTTTAAATCCTCTACTTAATTTTCTTACCATTGCACATTTTGCTAATTCAATTGGATGCTTGGTTTCTTCTTTAGGTCTCCACAAAATGACTGTGAGTCCCTCTGCAATTATAAGTAATCTTACAAAGAAATGAATAAAGACTCAATTATGGAGTGTTAAATGTAAGCTGCACTGTGACTGGGAATTCATCTCTCTACTAGTTCAGTGTGACGTGAAGGAAGATGGAGACTCAATACAAATTAGATTTCAACAGGGGAGCATTTTCCACATTTACTCCACTTCCAAACGCAACAAGCTATCTTATGTGTTTTTTTTTTACATTTAAATATGCTTCTCATGCTGAGATGATTCCTTTGCCGCACCCCCCCCCATCACTGCTATAGTTGACAGAACATTTTACGATTAATACTCCATTTGGTCATTTTTATATTATCTTCACTATTAATACCCAAGCAATGAAAGTGCCTATGATTTTGTATCATTTTTCATTCTCACTAAAAAATACTTGGAAATAGTTCAATTATTCTTCTGTATAAGTTGAAATGTTTTGGGCATTAAGTACACTGCTGAACAAAGTGAAGGCAGATTCTACAACTACTACTGATTATTTAAATTTTATATTTAATTTTAATTTCCAACCCTCATACTCACATAGTCCTTTACTGTTACTTTTCTGTATACACATATTCCTTCTGAACATTAATATCTATTGAAAGAGTTCTCAGTTTAAAGTTTCACTACAGTAAGAAGTTAGATTCTTCAAGCAAGTGTGATACAGTTTAGTGTTTAAGTTAGAATTGCTGATTTAGGTGTTGTCCTTCCAGGAGGCCTGCTCTCTGTAAATGTAGTAAATTCTGTAAGGATAAACTATTTGACAAAACCTATTTATAAGATGATTCCTTAAAACAGCAGGAAAAATACATCATGCTGACAATTAATCAATTAGTTGTTAGAAGTAGAAAGGCAAAGTAATCACACTGAAGGTGACACTGATTGTGTCAGAACCAATAGCCTAGAAAAGTGAACTGACTTTTGACTCTAAAAAAAAAAAAAGGAAAGAATTGCATCTGACATCTAAATAAGCAGTTAACTTTCTGAAGAGAGGTTCGAGTGGATTGTGAACAGTTATTATGACTCCAAACATACTGTCATCTTGACATTCTAGCTCTCAAGAATACAAGCACATAATTAGTGTGATAGCAACATGTTTTGTTTAGAAGAAGGTGTTAAAGCATGGCTTTACATCTTGTCTTATTATCTAGCAGGTACACTAACTTGATGGCTCCATGACAAAAATCATCATACTTCTCTAGCTTGATGGCCCCCAAAATGTCACTATTACTGCCTTGATGAACTTAGCTTTGGGTTGGAGGTAAACAGGTACAATTATTGTTTGAAGGAAGAAGGCCAATTACTCATTGGCAAAGAAACAACAGCTATGTCTTGTAAACTATAACAATAAGGTTTTTCTATACCTTGTCTGTATCATAAACAAGTTATCTTGCTGCAGAACACACAACATGTATATATATATATATATACATATATAAATACATGTGTGTATACATATTAAATATTTATTTATTTACTCCCTTTTGTTGTTTTAATGTTGTAGTTATTAATATAGTTGTTGTTGGATAGGACTGAGAGAAATGAAGAGAGGAGGGAAAACAGGGAAAAGACTGATACCGGCAGATCTGCTTCACCACTTGTGAAGTGACTCCCCTGCATGTGGGGAGCCAGGGTCTCAAACCGGGATCCTTAAGCTGGTCTTTGCGCCATGTGCGCTTAACCTGCTGTGCTATCACGCATTCTCCCAACACATATATTATCATGTGTAAGACCCACATCAGGTCCTGATGGCCCCAACCTGCAAGGAAGAAGCAGTGAAGCAGGGATGAAGATGTCTCTCTCCTTCTCTTCCTTCCCCATCTCAGCTTTATTCTATCCTATCAAATACAAGAAAAGAAAAAAAGGGAGCAGTGAGAGCTTGACTTCTTCCCTTCCAATCTGTATTCCTTTGATTTCTTTCTCTGGCCTGATTGATATGGCAAGAACTTCCAATACTATGTTGAAGAGTAACGGTGACAGTGGACAGCCCTGTCTAGTCCCTGATCTGAGGGGGAATGCTTTCAGCTTCTGTCCATTGAGTATGATATTGGCTGCAGGTTTGCCATATATGGATTCCACTATCTTGGAAGTTATTAGACAATATAGCAAGGTGTCAGGCTACAAAATAATTGTACAAAAATCAGTGGCATTTCATTATGCAAACACTAAATCTGAAAAAGAAGACATCCAGAAATCACTCCCATTTACTGTTTCAGCAAAATCAATCAAATACCTAGGAATAAAGTTGACCAAAGAAGTAAAAGACTTGTATACTGAAAACTATGAGTCGCTACTCAAGGAAACAGAAACTGATACCAAGAAATGGAAAGATGTCTCATGCTCATGGATTGGAAGAATAAATATCATCAAAATGAATATTCTCCCCAGAGCCATATACAAATTTAATGCAATACCCATCAAAGTTCCACCAAGCTTCTTTAAGAGAATAGAACAAACACTACAATCATTTCTCTGGAACCTGAAAATTTCTAGAATTGCCAAAACCATCTTGAGGAAAAGAAACAGAAATGGAGGCATCACACTCCCAGATCTCAAACTATATTATAAAGCCATCATCATCAAAACAGCATGGTACTGGAACAAAAATGGCACACAGACCAGTGGAACAGAATTGAAAGCCCAGAAATAAATCCCCACACCTATGGACATCTAATCTTTGATAAGGGGCCCCAGAGTATTAACTGGAAGAAGGAGGCTCTCTTCAATAAATGGTGCTGGGAAAACTGGGTTGAAACATGCAGAAGAATAAACTTGAACCCCTTCATCTCGCTAGAAACAAAAATCAACTCCAAATGGATCAAAGACCTGGGTGTTAGACCAGAAACAATCAAATACTTAGAGGAAAACATTGGAAAAACACTTTCCCACCTACACCTCAAGGACATCTTTGATGAAATAAACCCAATTGTATGGAAAACTAAAGCAGAAACGAACCAATGGGACTACATCAAATTGAAAAGCTTCTGCACATCCAAAGAAACTATTAAACAAACAGACCCCTCACAGAATGGGAGAAGATCTTCACATGCCATACATCAGACAAGAAACTAATCACCAAAATATACAAAGAGCTCAGCAAACTTAGCACAAAAAAGGAAATGACCCCATCCAAAAATGGGCAGAGGATATGAACAAAACATTCGCCTCAGAGGAGATCCAAAAGGCTAACAAACATATGAAAAACTACTCCAGGTCACTGTCAGAGAAATGCAAATTAAGACAACACTGAGACACCACCTCACTCCTGTAAGAATGGCATACATCAAAAAGGACAGCAGCAACAAATGCTAGAGAGGCTGTGGGGACAGAGGAACCCTTTTGCATTGCTGATGAGAAGCTAAATTTGTCCAGCCTCTCTGGAGAGCAATCTGGAGAACTCTCACAAGGCTAGACATAGACCTTCCATATGATCCAGTAATTCCTCTCCAGGGGATATACCCCAACGACTCCATAACACCCAACCAAAAAGAGGTGTGTACTCCTATGTTCATAGAAGCACAATTCATAATAGCTAAAACCTGGAAGCAACCCAGGTGCCCAACAACAGATGAGTAGCTGAGAAAGCTGTGGTATATATATACATAATGGAATACTATACAGCTATCAAGAACAACGAACCCACCCTCTCTGACCCATCTTGGACAGAACTAGAAGGAATCATGTTAAGTGAGCTAAGTCAGAAAGATAAAGATGAGTATGGGATGATCCCACTCATCAACAGAAGTTGAGAAAGAAGATCTGAAAGCGAAACTAAAAGCAGGATCTGACTAAATTAAAAGTAGGGCACCAAAGTAAAAACCCTGTGGTGAGGGGTAGAAATGCAGCTTTCTGGGCCGGTGGGGGGTGGGGGTGGGTGGATGGTATGGGACACAGTCTTCTGGTAGTGGAAATGGTGTTTATGTACACTCTTAGTAAAGTATACTCATATAAATCACTAGTTAATTAATATGAGAGGGGAAAAATTAATTGTATGTCTCGAAGTTTTTAAAACACAGAGTCTTTTTAATATATAGGCTGTGTATTTGATATGCAGACTCTCTCAAAAGCCTAGACCAAGTAGCTCAGAAGCAACCAGTGGCACAGCTATAGAAGATACTGGATACTATACAGCAAACCCTAACAAAAGGACTTTTCAAAGTTAACCCAATTACCAAATAATGTGATGATAACATTAACTATCCATTTTCTTTTTGAACCCTAATACAGCAGGAACCTCACATCTCCACTATAGAGCCTATATTTCCCCCACCCTGGAACTTTAGGATAGGGCCCACTTTCCCGCATGCCTCTTCCAATCCATATCAAATAATATTGCATCTGCTGATTGCAACCTAATCAACGCAAAGATTGCCACCTCAACATGCTTCAGCTCAGACTGTGTCCAGAGACTTCACATGTGGAATGACAACCCTTCAGCTTCATTACTCGGGTGAGACCTTTCCTTTCATAGTATTCTCTAATTCCATCCCAGGTGGTTCACTATCTAACAAAGTCCCAGAACCTAGATATAGACCAGGTTCTGTGAGAGAGAGCATATGTTCACACGTATCCATAAACTAGTGCAAAATATATACCTGAAAGCAGAAGTACACTAGAGTTTGCAGTGAGTACCCACCCCCAACAATCCTCTCCACTATTCCAAGCTTTGGGTCCATGATTGCTCAACAATTTGTTTGGCTTTGTATGTTAACTCTCTTTTTAGCCGCCGGTTCCAGATGCCATCAGGATGCTTGGCTGAGCTTCATTGACGGGAGACAGACGACTGGAGACTCATGGCTGGCTTGTATGCAGTATCTCTTTATTCATGCAGGACGCAGCACAATCTAAACCAAGCTAAACTAAACTAAAATGAACAATGCTGTCCTTATATATACTTGCCAAGTAGGGTGTAAACAGGATGTGACGTAGAGAGGGTGGAGAGAAAAGTGACTTGTGAAAATCAGGGTGTGACAAGGAGAGGGGGCGGAGCAGGCGAGAATTCTACCACTGAACCACCAATGCCCTGGAGGGAGGGTGGTGCTTTATGTAAATGTAAAAGTGATTTATGTAACTAGACTGCAGCTTTGAGTGGGATCAAACCAATCCCATACAGGCATACCAATGCTTGGTTAAGCAGAAGCCAGGGGGAGCTGGCATACTACCCAACAGATGCTGGCCAGGCTTCCCTGGACTGAAGACCCCACCAATATGTCCTGGAGCTCCACTTCCCCAGAGACCCACCCTACTAGGGAAAGAGAGAGGCTGACTGGGAGTCTGGACTGACCAGTCAATGACCATGCTCAGCAGGGAAGCAATTATAGAATCCAGACCTTCCACCTTCTGCAACCCACAATGACCTTGGGTCCATGCTCCCAGAGGGATAGAGAATGGGAAAGCTATCAGGGGAGGGGATGGGATACAGAGATTGGGTGGTGGTAATTGTGTGGAACTGTACCCTTTTAATGTATCCTTTCTTAAATAAAAAATAAATTAATAAAAAAAAAGGGAGCAGTGAATTCACTATTTAGGCACTGAGTGTCTAAATGGTCATGCCTAAAGGTCATGGAACAGCAGGTGGGGGACGGGATCTTGAACTCAGGTTCTTGTGCACTATAGCATGTGCAATCAGCCTGGTGTGCCACAACCCGGCTGTTGTAATTTTTGATAATTTTTATATAAGTTTCGCTAGTTTTTCTATTTTAAATGCCTTTTCTTGTTTTCTGTCAAATTCAAGTAAGTTTGGTCTAAATCTATTTACATAGCTCATTTACAGACATGCATATAAATAGTCATGTTTTGATTATGTGAAACAAATTTATTAATGCCAACGATATTTGGATAATTTGTTGCTTTATACATATACATTCAATTTTCTTCTGGGAGGATGCTATGTTATTTTGCTAGAAAAAATCAAAGTAGCATATGAAATCAATTTGAATGTTGATGAAAATATTTTCAATTTTTTTCTTTTAGCATTATGGAAAGATTGAGAAAAACTGATAGTGTTTATTAAGTTGTCAGAAAATCATGGGATATTCCTGCGTAGAAAAACATTTAAAAAACCTTGTGATTTTTCAGATAATCCAATATTTAGCTACGGAGAACAATTTTTCTAACAATCAAACTAGAACAACCTCTCCCTTGTCCAGAGTGTTTTTACTTTCCTACCATATATCCCTTTTCATTTATATTTTTAATATTTATTTATTTATTTACTTTTGTTGCCCTTGTTGTAGTTGTTATTATTGTTGTTATTGATGTCATCATTGTTGGATAGGACAGAGAGAAATGTAGAGAGAAGGGGAAGACAGAGAGGGGAAGAGAAAGATAGACACCTGCAGACCTGCTTCACTGCCTATGAAGCGACCCCCCTGCAGGTGGGGAGCCAGGGGCTTGAACCAGATTCCTTCTGCAGGTCCTTGAGCTTTGTGCCATGTGTGCTTAACCCCCTGTGCTACTGCCTGACTCCCCATTTCTATTTTTTTTAAAGGGGAAAAGCAATAAGTTTTTTAAATTCCCTTTTGTTGCCCTTGTTTGATTGTAGTTATTATTGTTGACATCGTTGTTGGATAGGACAGAGAGAAATGGAAAGAGGTGGTGAAGACAGAGGGGGAGAGAAAGACACCTGCAGACCTGCTTCACCACTTATGAAGTGATTCCTCTGTAGGTGGGGAGCCGTGAGTTCAAGCCAGGATCCTTACATCAGTCCTTGCGCTTTGCGCCACGTGCGCTTAACTAGCTCTCCTACCGCTCCACTCCCTGCAATAAACTTTAATAAAATTTAAACAATACAGAAGAAATTGAATGACTGACTCAGTGGCATCTTCATGAGTCTATATTTAAGAAAAAACTGGAAGTCTGAGCAGTGGCATTCCCGGTTGAGCGTACATGTTACCATGTGCAAGGGCCAGAGGTCAAGGCTCCAGTCTCTTCTTGTGTGGGTGTATGGAGTGGAGCTTCATGAACAGTACAGCAGTGCTGCACATCTCTCCTCTCTCTCTCTCTCTCTCTCTCTCTCTCTCTCTGTCTGCCTTTTAAAGATTTTAAATTATGTATTTATTGAATAGAGATAGAGAGAAATCGAGAAGGAAAGTAGAGATAGAGAGGACACCCAGGGCACTGCTTCGTTGCTTGTTAAGCTTCCCCTTTGCAAGTGCCAAGACTCTCTTCGATAATGGTCAAATTTAACCCAGGATGTTAAAACATCTTTTAAATTGTGGAATTGGCAATTTGAGAAAAGTTATCACAGCAAGACAAAGAGTGAAAAATTTTTATGAACTACCATTTTGGAAAAATAGTTAATCAGACACACTAACAGAGTCAGACAAATTGAAAGGTCATGGAATAGCTTTTTGAGAAAATATCCACAGTGAACTCAGCATGAAATGAAGAAAACGTCAAGACTTCTGTTACAGTAGATTAACAGATAGGATAATTATTGCCTGCCCCCACCAGGGGAAGTTATAGAGGTTTCCCAACCCATCCTGCAAAGAGCAAATTGTTGCTAGATATAAGTAAGACACCTATGGTGAAACCACCCAGAACTACTCAGCAGGACCTAAGAACAAAATGTGAGCTGGCAGAGCTTGTGGTTCAGTGTGTTTTTCCAAAGACAACCAACTCATCACATACTTGTTACAGTTAGAGAAGTTGAAGAAGAAGAAAAAAAAAAACAGATCCATAGGTAAATGTTACCTGATTCACTGACGGGGAGCAAATACAACTTGTTAGTGATAGCAAGTGGAACAGGCAAAGAGAGGAATGGTAGGTGACCAAAGATAATTTCTGCTTCATTGCAATGTCATTATAATAAATATATATTGTGATATTTGCCCTAACTAACCCTGTGGTTTTTTTCTGTATTATGAGTGAACATATTCACAGAGTACTAATGATCATATAAGGCCACAGATAAATCTATAAGGTTATAGATTTATCAATCTATAACCCCTTCCAAAATTTTACTTTAAAACACACTCAGTCCTGTACTTTGGGAATCACCTCCTTTCTGAGGAATGACCCCTCTCATTCTACAAAGGAATCTTTGCTTATTAATGCTGCAATAAAATTGTTTCAGATTTTTGTGTGACAACCATCAACTATTCCTGATTATCACAAGGTCTGAGTAGCCGTTTTACCCAGTAACATTCCTGACTGGTGAAATAGGAAAAATTAAACTTTTTAGATTCTAGAAAGTATGTATTTGGCGGTTGCAACAGCACTTCAGAGAATCCAATGAACATTTCCACTTCATACAATTATCTTTTACTCAAATATTATTATGAATATTTACATAGAAATTTTGCTCCAAATGTTTCCTGTGTTTTTACAACTTGAAGAAATTGTCCTCTGGAACCTTACAGCTATATAAATCCTTCTGCCCTCAGAACAGAAAGGTAGGAAATATTTAGTTTTATTCTCATGTAAATATCCATACTAATATCAAGGAAGGAAGATAAAGTATTAGGAATATGAAAACACATAGGGAGGGGCCAGGGGGTGACACACCTGGTTGAGAATACATTACAATGTGAAAGGACCCGAGTCTGAACCCTGGGTCTTCACCTGCAGGGGAAGCTTCACAAGTGCTGAAGCAGTGTGACAAGCGTCTCCCCTTTCATCTCTATTTCTCATTGTCTCTATCCAGTAAATAAATAAATGTAATTAAAAACTTTAAAAAAAGAGAAAACACATGTAGTCAATTGTCTGGAAGTAAAATGCTTATCCAAAACCTGTAAATAATCTGAAAATTCTTATTTTATGGCAAAAAGGTCTAATAATTATTTAATACAGTTGGGAGCTGTTATGATATGGAATCTCTTATTTTACTTGGAATAGTTTAACTAATATTTAGCAAAACACATTTAATTTTGCAATTTGATTTATATCTTTTCTTTTCTTTTTTTTTTTTTCATTACTGGGGTTTCACCACTTCAGGTTGACTTTTCAGATAGTGAGAGACAAAGAGAGAGTGAAAAGAGACATAGAAAGACACTACAGCCTGGAGATACAGCTGGGGACCCAGCTCCAAACTGAGTTCTCTGCATGATAAGACAGACACTCCCCCAGGTGAGCTATCTCAATAGTCTGGTTTATGAATTTTATTATGTGCTTGGATTTTTATTCAGTTTTGAGACTGACTCCTTGAGAAATCTTTTTGGGTTTTATTTATCGGATAAATTACCAAAAATCCTGTACCTTAGTTTCCTCATTTGTTTAGTGTGAATATAATATAATCTCCCATATTAATATTATAAGGCTTAAATGAGACAGAAGAACCAAATGATGCTTATAATATATAATTGATAAATACTAGCTATATTAATAATTACTTACATATATACTGAACAATGTGTCTATAGGTAACTAGTACTTAACATGTACTAAACATCTGAGTATGTCTTTTAATATATTAACTCACTTGATTATTTTACACCCTATAATTCAGGCACTATTCCTTCCCTCAATTTACAGTAGAAGAACTTGGGATCAGAAGCTTTATGCGGATTTCCAATAGACTATGTTCTTTATATTCTCCACTTTGGTAGCAATATTCAAATCACCTAAGAAGCTTTTAACATTTTTTCCTTTTGCTATTTTATTGGGGCTCTAGTAGGTTAGAATAAAAGTGTGACACATGGGTGCAATTTCTAATCTCCAATTCATAGGTGTCTGCAAAAACACTCTTACTCTCAATCCCAACTGAGATCCCTGAATTACATTAGGATATGATTAAAACATGGGCTGGGTTTGGTGTATTGTATTCATATAAAGGACTCTGGGGAAGGAGAGCAAAGAAGGTGCTGATGTGTGATGGTGGAAAAGGACAGCAAGTTTTTCTAACAGAAACTGGATCAGAAATCCTACATGTCCCAATATGAAATAAAGAAAATAAGATCCATGTGGTCTGGGAGGTGGCGTTGTAGATAAGGTGCTGGACTCATAAGCATGAAGTCCTGAGTTCAAGCCCCAGCAGCACATGTAACAGAATAATATCTGGTTCTTTCCCTCTCCTTCTATCCCTCTCATTAACAAAAATAAAGTTAAAAAAAGAAAGAAAATAAGATTCAGCACCATTTGTGTGTCTGTACAATAGGACCATAAATTTCTCTTGTAACTAATGGCCTCAGTGGGCTAGAACAATTAGCAATGCCATTAATCAGAATTCTGCTCAGTTGTTATGTAGATGATCACCACTATATAGCTTATTATAGCTTAAGAAATAGTAACACATTCTTGCCAGCCTATTAATTCTCATTTCTTGTTATACAAGGCAAAATTCATTGATATGAAGTTATTCAAAGCCACATACAACTCAAGGCCAGGTAAAGCACACATCACCATACATGAGGATCCAGTGATAACCTACTGGCAAAAAATAAAATAAAAGCCTATACATAACTCAGTAATGGTTGAACATATTTCAGTGAATTAGTGAAACTGAAAAAGGAATTCTAAGTGACCACTGACTAACACAATTGTTAATTTCTTTCAGTTATTTTTCACATTAACTTGCTTTTCCTGTTAAGCAATATTTGTTGTGTATCTACTATGTTCTAGACTCATTTAAAGTCTCACAAAGATCAAGAAACCAACAAGTTCCCAACCCTCCTAAATTTCAGGATCTACCATTAATAAAAAGATTATTTGTGGGGGGTAGTAGTAGGTTAAGCGCAAGGACCTGCATAAGGATCCTGGCTCCAGCCCCAAGGTCTCCACCTGCAGGGGGGTTGCTTCACAGGTGGTGAAGCAGCTCTGCAAGTGTCTATCCCCCTCCCCTTCTTGCCCTCTTTTCTCAATGTCTCTCTGTCCTATCGAACACCAATAACAATAGTAACAACAATAACGGACAACAACAAGGACAACAAAAGGAAAAAAATAGCCTCCAGAGGCATCGAGCCCCAGCAATAACCCTGGAGGCGAAAGAAAGGAAGGAAGGAAGGAAGGAAGGAAGGAAGGAAGGAAGGAAGGAAGGAAGGAAGGAAGGATAAAACTAACACTAAATAATTTTAAGTGCAATTTTCTAAAGATAATGCAAAGTCCAGGTGGTGGCACAATTGGTTGAGCACACGCATTATCATATATAGGACCTGGGTTAAAGACCCTAGTCCCTTGGGGTCCAGGTAGTAGTGCAGCAGGTTAAGACCCTAGTCCACACCTATAGATAGGAAGTTTCATAAGCAGTGAAACAGTGTTGCAGGTGTCTTTCTCAATCCCTCTGAATCTACCTCTCCTTTCTCAATTTCTTTGTCCTATCAAATAAAGAAGAGAGAGAGAGAGAGAGAGAGAGAGAAAGAGAGATGGAGAAATAGCTGCTGGGATTGTAGGCAATGAATCCTAGTGATAACCCCAGTGGCAATTAAAGATAATACAACTGAGAAATGTTATGCATGTGCAAACTATTTTATTTACTGTCAACTGTATTTCATTTGGATAAAGCTTAAAGTTTGCTTGGGTGTTTGTGATTTGTTCCCCTTAATTGTTCAGCTTGCATATATCTCTATATATCTTTCTCCTAGCTACTGTCAGCCCAGCCTTTCTAACAAAAAGTTACTTCCTAGAATGTTATATTTTATGCCTGTTTCTAATATGATTTTACTTAAATAAATGAATAGATGTTTAATATACCTCAGTTTATCTTCTAACAAATATTTCCAAATATTCTTGTTAGCTTGAAGATAATTAAAATAAAATCTAAGGAGGTGTGATACTGCTTATCACGTTATGAATTTTGTATTTTTTTAAAAATCTGAAAATACTAAGAGACTATCTGATGAAATTTAATACATAAAATGAGTTAGGAAGAATTAATTAGTTCATTTGATAAAAACCACACTTGTATGATTATATAACTCATAAATGAAACCCAAATCAGATAATAAATAATGTATATAAGTAGTTCTCTGAGTCAGAACATATTCTACCTTCTCTGAAAGAAAATCTGAATACATGATCCCAAATACTGTTAGTAATTTGATAATTTTCCAATGATCTACAATTGAAATTTTAACTTTTCCATAATTTTAACAAAATATTTTCCAACCAGATCTACATATGTATTTAGATTTGACTTTTATAAAGTGAAAAATCACAACAGCCTATGATAATGCAATCAGATAACTAGGAAAATGAAGACTTTTTTTTCCCCTTTATTCTGACCAAAGTGGACAAAGTTAAAATCAATTAGTGAATTTCACTGAGAGGCCCTTGCTTACTTACACTTCTTTGTCATTTGAGTCAGTAAATAAAAGAAATTTCCATCTATTCTTCTCAGTTCTTCTCTGACTGGTTGAGTGATCAAATTAGCAGGAATTAGAAAAATAATTTAATTATATACATATAGAAAGTCTACAAAGTTGTAGATTAAGGATAACGAGAGTAGTTGGGAAATACATACTGAGCTAAATACGATGTAACCATGGTATTTAAGGAGAAAGTAGAGGGACTCATGATCAGGAGAAGGTAATGACTCATGATGAAGATCAGAGATCCTATTGATTTCTGCCCTGCCATACAGATAGATTTCTTAAATCCTGGGCCTTGGACCCAGTTCCACCAGATTCTGTAATTTTTTACCAGGAACATACATGTATATGTATGTATGCATATATATTTCTATAAATGCATCCATCTCTTCTAGGCTGTCCAATTTATTTCTATAATAATGTTCACAATATGTATATATGATTTTTTGTATCTCCCCACCTTCTCATTCCTGATTGTTTTTATCACAACTTTCTTTTTCTTTTTTTTGTTAACCACAAAGCAATTAAATTGCAAAGAACTAGAGGAAAGAGAAAGTTACAAACAGCCTCATTTCCTTTTCTTCTGAATGTTACACTTACTTTTTTTTTAAAAAAAGAGCAGTATCTATGAATGACAAGTAATCAATTGATACCATACTTCAGACTCCTAGATTCAATCCCAACCAATGTGTACAGGCTATCCACAACAGTGACAATGTCTTCAACTCCAGCATGTTGTCTGAGATTCTTTCTCTCCCGCCCGTCTTCCCCTCCTCTCTTCATTTCTCTCTGCCCTATCCAACAACAACAACATAAGTAATAACTACAGTGAAACAAGGACAACAAAAAGGAATAAATAAATTATTATTTTTTAAAAAGAAAAGTGAGATCTCAGGGATTAACACAACATTGATAAATTGTTAAAATACAAAACTGTCAACTCTTAAGTACTTATTTAGTCATAAGTCAATCCAGGCAAGTATGATCAATAGATTGAAAAGTAGTGAGGAAGGGACCTCACAACATACCAGATATAATGGTTAAATGGAAAAAGAAACATTGGAGAAATGAGCCCGGACAAAAGTCCAGGTGTAAGACCCAAGAAGGTAGAAGCCCATAGGAATGAGGACAACATAAAAACACTAATCAATACAATAATTACAGGAACGAGGAAATATTTTGAAATCAATAATATCAGAATTGGGAAAACAAAAAATGAGATTCTGAAAGAAAACGCTCAACGTAATTAGAGAGCAGAAATCTGACATAGATGAGTTAAGAGCACAACTAGCTGAGTAAGCTAATACAGTATCTGAACAGGGGTAACAAAATAGATGAGCTACAGACAACAACAAAGGGGAGAGAGAATAGAATAAGTGAGGCAGAAATCAGAATTAGAAATATTGAGGAAGAGTTAGAGAAAGCTAAGAAAGAAGTAAGAGATCTCAAAAAGAGATTAAGAGATACTGGAAACAACAAAATATGGGATGACTTCAAAAGAAGTAATATATGCATTATTGGTTTGCCAGAGGTAGGAAGAGAGGGAGGGGAAGATAGCAGTCTATAGGACACAAAAGATGAGAACTTCACTAGTCTAAACAACCTAAAGGACACAAAAGGTTCAAGAATCCCAGAGAGTCCTGGACAGAATTAACACAGACCTAAAGACATCAAGACACATCATATTTAGAATGGAAAGTACATAAAAGAGTGAGAGGATACTAGGTTTTGCCATTGGAAACATGGTAGGTGGAAAAGCATGTTCAGTGTCACCTGGGTGTGTTAGAAATCCATACACTCAGTACACAGTCACCTACACTAAATTCGAACTATAAATGTAGAAATATCTCTAAGAGATTCATATATTTATTGGGTATGGTGATAATTGCTCTATATTATGGGATTCTAAAAAAGAATAAATGCATGCATTCTGGGTCACTAAAAGGAGAAAGGGACACAAAGTAGAGCCTTTTAAACATACATATATATAATTTATTTATTGGATAGAGACAGCCAACAATCAAGATAGATAAGGGTGATAGAGAGGGAGAGAGACACCTGCAGCACAGCTTCACCACTCTGGAAGCTTTCTCCCTGCAGCTGGGGACTGGTGGAATTGAACCAGGATCCTTGCACATTGCAACATGTGCACCACCGCCCAGCCCCTAGAAGATTTGTTTTCTTTCATCAATTCCAATAAGCAAATGGCAACCCACAACCCCTGAGGGGTTGTTTAGTACAAGAAAATCTGTCTTAATCTGGTCAGCCTTCTATACCTAAATAGTAAAATAACAAATATTTAGCTTTTTTTTCTTTGCATCCAGAGTTATGCTGGAACTCAGTATCTGCACTACAAATCCACTGCTCCTGGAGGCCTTTTTTTTTTTTCATTTTTATTGGATAGGAAAGAGAGAAACTGAGAGAGGAGGGGGAGGTAGAGAGGGAGAGAGAAAGACAGACACCTGCTTCACTGCTTGTGAGGCAAATTCCTGCAGGTGGAGAGCCTAGGGCTCGGACTGGGATCCTTGAGCAGGTCCTTACATTTCATACTATGTGCACTTAACTCAGTGTGCTACCACCCGACCTCCAAACATTTAGTTCTTACAGTTATGGAAACTAGGAATAAAGTTCAAGATATGAATTATTGGTTGTCAGGTGAGAACTCCTTTTCAGGTTCAATGACTGACAGATTTTTTTTCACTGTTCTCTTTAATGATTACAGCAGAAGGAGTAAGGGATATTTGTAGACTCTCTTTTAAATAGACACTTATCTCAATTAAGAGGGCCCCATCCTCATAATTTACTCACCTTTAGACTTGGTAAATATAAATAAGAGAATTAACAAATGTCCTTCATATACTATTCAATATCTCACTTAAAGAATCTGGGCTATTCCCCAGCCTTTTTGAAAGAGGAATACTAAGTTCCTTCTTTCCTTCCTTTCTTTCTTTTGCTAGATAAAAATTGAGAGAAAGAAGGGATATATATATATATATATATATATATATATATATATATATATCCTGTCCCCTCATCAGTTACTTTTTAATAAAATTTAAACATTTAATTAAAAAGTATACACAATTATTGCAGGTTCATCAATAATATCTACAGTCAGATGTTAAGTCAATCTTATTTTAACTGCATACATATTGACAAAAGTATTCCAATAATTAGGTTTATGAGAACTATATTAATATGTAAAAACCATAAAGGTTTCAAGGACAGGTTAGGGGTGTGTAATTTCAATTCCTTAAAATTATCTTGGAACATACTGCCTCTGCTCCTATCCCGTCAAGGACAAGAAATACCAGTATATATGGGGGCCTTAAATCATCTGTTATATAGATATATTCTTGCTCAATATTTTGAGAACGTTAGCACAATCTTTCCTAAGAAATTCTAACAACCTTACAAGAAACTTCTCATTGTGAAAAAAAGAGGCACATTTGCTTCTTTAAATTATGTCAATATACTCAATAGTTGCCCCATTTATCAGATACGAAAAGTGGAGATAGGAAAATTAGTTGAGTCTAAGTGGAATTTTCAAAAAAAAAAAAAAAGAATTATAATGATTAAGCTGGCTGAGCTTCTTGACTACCCTTGCTGACAATCCAGAAAAAGAAAAAGAGTCAGACCATTACTTGATGAGAGAAATACATACCCTGGAAGAATTTTACTCCTTTATTGACTTACTATATTTTGCATTTGTTTTAGACATAGAGAGGCAGAGAGAGAGAGAGAGAGAGAGAGAGAGAGAGAGAGAGAGAGAGAGAGAGAGAAAGACTCCTCTTTTAATGCAGTCATTAAGTGCAGGGCTTGAACCTGGGTCCAGCACATGACAAAGCACCACACTACTTAATTAAGCTCCTTCAACAGCTCCATACTCCTTTGTTCTCTGGGATAATGCATGTATGTAACAAAGCTTTCACAAGAAGCACACTTCTTTGCAATATCAGCAACAAGTGACAGACATTTATCAAAGGAGATTGAGCTAAGACCACCTAACGGTGGTCAGAATCAGAGAGAAATTAAATTCTAGGAGGCAAAAACCCACTGATGAAAACAAACTAATCTATTATGTCTGGCTTCTCTTGTTTCTAGCAGGCAAGCCAGCTTTCTAAGAGCAATGCTCTCCATATGGCAACTAATCATGGAAGATGCTTCTCCCCAGCCTCAGGAGTGAATGTCCATGTGTCTCTACCACTAAACCTAAATTTATTTTCCCTTGACAACGATTGGTTTAGAAACAGGTATATGATACCATTCCAATCAGCACATGTTATTCTGCTTAGAGAGTACAGTTTACTTTAATCTTAAATAGAAACATAAAGATGAACTTCCATTCTAACATCTGAATGAAATCTACACAAGATATTTGGAATTGCAACAAGTCATCTGAGAGCCATGAAAGAAGATAGCCAAAGAAAAAAAACCAACATTACAATGTTCACAGGAAAAAAAAAAAAACTGAAAAGAACCTGGCTCCCTAATCCTATAATCAAATCAATAAGTAAATCATGAAAGGAACTATACAGTTTTTATAAATAGTTTAATAAATTTATTTTGTTAGGTTACTTTTACTTGTGGACAACCAATTTTCAAAAATTTCAACTCAGTGGAGGCAGCCTAATGCTCATCAACAGAGGACTGGCGGGAGTCGGGCGGTAGTGCAGTGGGTTAAGAGCAGGTGGCACAAAACGCAAGGACCAACCTAAGGATCGCGGTTCAAGCCCCCGGCTCCCCACCTGCAGGGAAGTCGCTTCATAGGCAGTGAAGCAGGTCTGCAGGTGTCTATCGAAAATGGTAAACATAAACCCTCACACAGCTAGAAATAAACCTTTCTTAGGATCCAATCATTCCACTCCTAGGAATATATCCTAAAGGATACAATAACACTCGCCCAAAAAGATATGTGTACACCTATGTTCATAGCAGCACAATTCATAATAGCCCAAATCTGGAAACAACACGGTTCCCAACAACAGATGAATGGCTAAGAAAGTTGTGGTATATATACACAATGGAAGACAATGGAGCTATTAACATAATGAGCACACCTTCTCCGACCCAACTTCGATGGAGCTAGAAGGAATTATGTTACTTGAGAAAAGTGAGAAAAACAAAGACAAGTATGGGATGATACCACCCATAAACAGAAGTCCAGAAAGAAGAACAGAAAATGAATCACAAACTAGAAGTTGACTGAGTTTGGAGTATTGCATCAAAGTAAAATCTCTGGGTAGAGGGTGAGGGTAGATTTTCAGCTTCACCATAAAAGCCTGTGGGTAGGGGCACAGACCTCTGGTCTAATGATGCTAATATACACTCCAATTAACTTATAGTGTTATAATCGCTATTTAATCAATATGAGAGGGGGAACAAAGGAAATTTAATAACAATAATAGTAATAGTCAAATGGGGCTGGGTGGTGGAGCACCAGGTTGAGTGCACATACTACAATACACAAGGACCCAGATTTAAGCCTCTGATCCCCCCACTTTCGAGAAGAAAGCTTTGCAAGTGTTGAAGAATTATTGCAGGTGTCTCTGTCTTTCTCCCCCTCTATCACCTTCTTCCCTCTTGATTTCTGCCTGTATCCATCCAATAAATAAATAGATAATTATTTTCAAAAAGTGAACCAAAGAACTGAATAGGCAGTTTTCTAAAGAGATACACATGGCTCACAGGCTATGAATAAATGCTCCACTTCACTTATCAGAGAAATGCAAATCAAAATTATATTGAGATTCACCTCAGACTAGTGAGAATAATCTGCTTCTACAAAACAGAAAATGACAGGTGTTAGAAAGGTTGTGGAGACAAAGAGAGGCTACTACACTGCTAGTGGTAATGCAAACTGGTGCAAGCCTCTTTGGTAGACTGTATGGAGAGTCCTTCAACAAATAAAAATGGAAGCACCTTATGATTCAGCAATATAACCATGGGTATTTGTCCAAAGTATAAGCAAATACTAATCAGAAGGGTCAACTGCACCTCTATGCTCATAGCTGCATTATTCACACTAGTCAAAGAGTGGAAGCAGCCTAAGTGCCCATCAACATGACTGGATATGGGTTATATACTCCATGGTATATTACTCTACAATCAAAAAAGATAATATTGTGACATAATTTGTGATAAAGTGGATAGAGCCAATGGTTCTTCTTCTTCTAGCGTTTGCCCTTCTTCCGTAGCCAGTCAACAGCATCAGGTTGAGCCTGATGTAAAGTTTCGAGACCTCCTTTGAATCTGGAGAGGTGGCAGTCGTTGACTATGTGGGTCATAGTCTGTCTGTAGCCGCAGGGGCAGTTAGGGTCGTCTCTGGCTCCCCAGCGATGGAACATAGCGGCGCACCGGCCATGGCCTGTTCGATAGCGATTGAGGAGGGCCCAATCATAATGTGCTAGGTCAAAGCCGGGTTGATGCTTGCAGGGGTCTGTGATGAGGTGTTTGTTCTTTACCTCAGCTGACTGCCAGCTCTGTTTCCAAGAGACTGGAACAGAGAAGTTCAGTGTAGGCGTAGGGGACCAGATTGGGTGACGAGAGCCAATGGTGATTCTGCTTAAAGAAAGAAGTAAAGAAAGACAACTGCCAGATGGTTTCACTCATATATGGAATCTGAAAAACATGAATGTGGGGAAAAAAGAAAAAAGATAACAAGCAAACAGATTTTGTCAGAACTCAGTGGTTACTATTGGGAGGGAGGGAGTATTGATTTTTTTGTACTAGGTGCAATGTAGAATTATATCCTGTAGCCATACAATCTCATACCCTACTATTAACTATCTATAATAAATGAATAAGTTGATAAATAAGTATTAGCTAGATATTTTATTATCCATATCCTATCTATTCTAAAGAGACACATCAGGTAGAAACTCATACAGTTGGTATACAGCTATTTGACAATTCACAAAATATGTGGAATCAAAGGAAAATTGTTTTATAAACTTAAAATAATATGTTATCTAATTCAATAGCAGAGTAGCAACATTGACGTTTACTATGTAAAAACATCTACAGATATATTTCCAATTATATGCATGTGATTATCAGGATTATAGTAGTATAATAGCATTCACTTAATATACAATCTCTGCTTAGGCTGAATTCCCTTTTAACTGGTTTACTGCTCATTATATATGGTTTCCCTTCACACTGCCCATACCTAGCTCAAAATACTCTTAAGTGAAACCTCAACTCAAATTGGCGAGGAAATGAAAGATAATCCATTGGTTCACACATTCCTCTTGTTCTAATTGTTTCAACTAGGATTTGTATTCTCTTTTCTGCTTTCTGGGTACAAAGGTTTTACCCTAAGACTCCACAAACATGTATCTCCAACAAAACCAGCTGCACCCCAATCCCCCTTACTTCGTGATAATAAAATGGATACAACAGTGCTCAAGCTAAAATCCTAACACTACATTATCTCCTCTTTCTCAGAAGTACAACATTATATAAATCTTTTTTTATTTATATATAACCCCATGATGTGGGTATATCAAGAGAATATCAAGTGTGATTGCTAATAAGTGCCAACTATTGGAGCTAGAAGAAGAAAGGAAAATGACTGATAGTAAAAAGGAGTTATCTTGAGGAATTTCCCATCTAAGATAACTCCCTTTTTCTATATACACACAATGGAATACTATACAGCTATTAAGAACCATGAACCCACCTTCTCTGACCCATCTCGGATGGAGCTAGAAGGATTTATGTTAAGTGAGCTATGCCAGAAAGATAAAGCCTAGTATGGGATGATCCCACTCATAAACAGAAGTTGAGAAAGAAGAACAGAAAGGGAAACTCAAAGCAGGATCTGGCTAAATTTGTAGTAGGGCACCAAAGTAAAAACCCTGGGTGGAGGGTAAGGGTGGATGTTCAGCTTCATGGGGGGGGGGGTGCTGGTACTCATGTGGGGTGACTCTCAGCCAGGAAGGTAAGCTACCAGTTCTTCCTCAATAGCTCAAGGGCTCAGCGATATAGACAAGAGACATGGGGGAGAATTCTGATATGAACACTTTCATTTATTTGAAGGTGGGCTTGGATTTTAATAGGGATTCAAACGAACATTTTTCAAATATGTCAGAAATTACAGGTTTCTTAAAGGTCAGCTTGCCCCTATGGTAGGGGGCTGGTATAACAAGAATTGATGTGATACATAAAGGTCAAGACAATTATTCTCCATGATGTAAACAGGTTAATTATCTAAAGGCATTTAAGAGAAGCATAGGGGTTAAACCAGCAGGGTGAGATAGAGAGAAGATAAACAAGACTTGATGTAAATCATAGCTATCAAAGATCATAAGGAAATGGAATTTTGAGGTTACCGTCTGGTGTTCAGGAGGTGTTTGATGGAGTATGTTCTCCTTTGTGATCAAAAGTGAGGTGTATGTGTGAACTCTGGGTGACTATGTGAACTTTTAATGAACCTTAAAACAGGCAGCCATGTGGCCTGCTACTAGCAGGGAGAAACTGTGAGATCTCTGTGGGCTTGAGAGTCTAATAAGGGGAAACTGAGTCTGAGAGACTTTTTTTTCCCCTTTGCTCATCTCTGTGAGAGAGTCTAACTAGGGGGTGTCTTTTCCAGACATCCATCCAAGGATGGGGGTAGTTTTCCCTAAGCTCTACCAAGCTTTCACATAGTCCCACATGAAGGGGATGAGACACAGTCTATTGGTGGTGGCCCATGTTCAGCGAGGAAGCAATTACAGAAGCCAAACTTTCCACCTTCTGCATCCCACAATGATCCTGGGTCCATACTCCTAGAGGGGTAAAGAAGAAGAAAGCTTCAGGGGAGGGGATGGGATATGGAGGTCTGGTGGTGGGAACTGGGTGAAGCTGTACCCCTTCTATCCTATGATTTTGTCAATGTTTCCTTTTTATAAAGAGAAAAAGAAAAAAAAAAGAAACTGAGACTGTATGGATGCATAGCAGGGGAGTGGCAGCAGTCACTTGGAAACTTCCCAAAACAACTAGAATGTTCAATTTTACTCACTCAACAAGCACATTCCAAAGAAACAATGCAGAGCTGCAGGCAGGTGCAAATGTGAGTGACCAGCAGATGGAAAAGGGAAGAGGGAGAGACACTCTATACTGAAAAAGCCATAGGAGCCACCATCAGTCAGTGCCATCTTGGCATCTACACATTAGAGCACAGTGCAGGCCAAGATACTTCATAACCTCCCAAGTTTTCTCCTTCTTCATGAGAATATATATAGTTTTTTTTTCTCCTAGCAATTCCTATAGAATCTATATCACTATAAATGAAAAGAAATCTTTAGAAGACATTTATTTGTTCTTTCTCAATTCCATGGGTATGGTCATTCAGTAGCTATTCAATTTTCTCTTGTATCCTACTTCTAGAGTTCTTGTTTTGCCATCAAAAGATATGCTCAAAACTGCCTAATTTTCTAATCTAATCCATTCATTCCTGTAAAATCTTGCTCATTTCCTTTTTAAATTTCTTTTAATAAATTCTCCCCACTGGAATGTAGTATTTTTCTAAATAAGTTTAGCCATTTTTTTCTAATAAATTTTATCTTAACACATTAACTAAAAACCCTTGCTCACCACCGTAGTTTTCTCTTTATATTCTCTCTTCTATTTTGAGGACTCTCTTTTGGTTCCTTTAGTGCTTGGTTATTTTTCCAAGTTTTTTTTTTAATAAAGTTGAAAAGTTTCCAAATATCTTTGCTATATCCTGATATGTTATTGATACTTTGACTAAAATTTAATTCTTGTCTGAATGTATTATAACATATGTGGGACTTAGTGCAAGAATAAAATTAAAGAACCAACTATTATTTTTCTAATTATGTACAAAGCTATAAACCAAGATAATAAGTCACATTATATTATATTTTAAAAGAATACTTTCTTAATAGTTTGTAATGAAAGATCTAAAAATATCATTTGACTACAGTTTTGTACCAGAAAGTGGTGGCACAATGACAATAAATTTCGTCAAGAATAATGATGCCTGATGGGCATGACCTCTTGATTCTTTAGACTCACTGCCTTCTGTAGAAGGTCATAAACTGAGAGAGGTCAAAGTGGTTCACTTCAAAGATCAAGGTTTGTAGCAATGGTCCATTATAATTACCCTGAGTGTTTCTTGCTGTGGTTATTTTTATCAGTTGTCTATAGGTACTATTCAAAAGCTTTTCAGGTTCAGTGTTACAAATGAGAAGTACAATTACAATCTGATGATGATTATTTTCCTTTCTAGGTAGTGTATTTCTTTCTGCATTAGTGTTATATAAGTTTCCCTTTATACCTGCAGAATTTGGCAAACCACAACTTACACAGATTCTTTTTATATGGTCTGTAGCTTTGATTGTTTTTAAAACTATTTTGAAGGATGTGAAAAACCAAGTTTATACAACTGACACATTTTTGTGGACTAAAAAAAATTAAAATATTTACTCACTGTTCCTTTACAGAAAATGTGTGATAACTCTGAATAAGATGAATGTTAGTAGAGAAAAAAAGGGGGGGGGTATCAAAAAAATCAGTTCTACTTTGTGGGGAAGACAAATACAGAGGAAAGAAAACTGGGGAGGCATTAATTAAAAATTTGTTACACCATGAAAAAAATGGCATGAGAGATGACAAGACAGCTTACCTAGATAGAGTACCTGTTTTTTTATACATGCAATACTTATCTGAGTCCAACTTCCACCACACTTAGGGAAGTTTCAGTAATGTCTATGTCTCTCACTTTCTTTCTTTTTAAATATTTATTTATTGGCTGGAGGCAGATAAAAACTGTCATGAGGAGGGAGAAAGAAAGGAGAGAAAGGAGAGGGGGGAGGTGGGTACCTGCAGCACTACTTCACCATTTGCGAAGTAGAGAGTGCTGGGGGATTGAATCCTAGTTCTTATGTTTGATAACATATGCACTTAACCAGTTATCCACCACCCAGCTTCTTTTCTTACTTTCTATAAGAAAAAAGGTGGTTCAAAGTGTGGCAAACCTCAACAATGACAAAAAAGAGAGAAAGAATCACCCATTATACAAAGAGAAAAATGCATGCAGATGACTGAGATTTGATTTCAATTTACTATGCTCAATCCTGTTTGATCTGATTTCTAACCGCTCAATTTAAGAATAAAGGTCACAGACTTGATGCAGGGGAAACAGACAGGCAACAGAAAAGAAAATCACAGACAATACTATAAATTCTTGAGTTTTAAGGTGTATACTTGGCAAGCTGATTATTCAGTTCATACATTTTATTGCCCTTCTCATATTGCATTCCAAACATCTCTATAATCCCCACAATATCCGTCGCTAGTTTTATTTTGAAAGCACCAAGAAAATAACCCACAAAAGAAATTTCAACACAAAAGATTTAAATGTACTTTTATTTGTGCTTAAACTTCTGTGCACAAGCCTGCCCCAACTTTGTTGTTCCTCACTAAAAATACTATGTTGTGAAGTATTAGTTGGAAGGGGAGCAAAAGAAAAGGACTTTTAGATAGAAATACTGGTTCTTAATACCCACAATTTCCACATTGTAAATTTTACTCTTATGTTAAATAGTTGCAAAGTGTACTCATCTCTGCTCCATTTAGCAGCACGCAAATACAATTTTTAGCTAATTGTACATTGTTTCCCATATAAGATTACCACCAT
Source organism: Erinaceus europaeus (assembly GCF_950295315.1). NCBI lineage: Eukaryota > Metazoa > Chordata > Mammalia > Eulipotyphla > Erinaceidae > Erinaceus > Erinaceus europaeus. The sequence continues at coordinate 24,171,561 of NC_080178.1, forward strand.
GTCATACTATTCATCATCCTATAAGCTTTCTGCTATCTTGAACAATGCAGAGTACAAAATAGTATAGAAGTGTGAGGTTGGAGGCTCATTATCATTATGATACTTTCGTAGCTCTAATGTGGTAGAGCTGGTGATATATAATGAAGATTATGCAATTTTCAACATTTCAAGTCCTAAGTGGTTTAGTATATGCTCGATTTACCCACAGTTATTTCCGATTTGAGTCACATTGTAAACTTCAGGTAAAAAAAAAAATCTCGCATCTCATACCAATGTTAAAATAAAAATCATTATCATAAAAATCATCATCATCATCATCTGAAGCATTTATTAAGCATCACTAAGATGTGCTGGCAAAACTAGCTCACTTGGACAATACGCAGCTTTTTCACCTTTAGTATGGTCCCTCCATTCTTCCTCCACTCATCCCCCCTCCTCTCCCTCTCTTTCTCTTCTCTCTCCTCTCTTTATCTCCTTTCTGTCTCTCTCCACCAGGATTACCATTGGAGATAAGCGCCATCATGGCAAAGCCAACACTCTGGAGAGCCACTTTATTCCTCTATTAAAAATACACACACACACACACACACACACACACACACACACACACACACACATATTCATTTCATTTTGTTACCCTTCTTGTTTAATTGTTGTAGTTATTACTGATGTCGTCATTGGATAGGACAGAGAGAAATGGAGAGAGGATGGGAAGACAGAGAGGGAGAGAGAAAGATAGACATCTGCAGACCTGCTTCACTGCCTATGAAGTGACTCCCCTGCAGGTGGGGAGCCGGGGGCTCAAACATGAATCCTTAAGCTGGTCCATGCGCCTTGTGCCACATGTGCTTAACCTGCTGAGCTACTGCCCGGCTCCCACTTTTATTCCTTTTTATTTTTTTTCCTTTTGGATAACAGAAAGGAATTAAAAGGTAAGGGGTGAACAGAAAAGAGAGAAAAAGATACTCATAGTACTACTTCCTCCCTGAATATGGAGATGAACCCTGGTCCTTGCACCTAATAATGGGTATCATTTACCTAGTGTGCCATTGTCTAGACCCTGCTGTGGTCCATTGCACTTCCTCTACCTCTCTGATTTCTCTAGTTTTATCTTAAAATAAGAAATACATGATCACTAAGACCCAATCAACATATTGCATTGGGGTGGGCTTGTATTTCATTTATTTATTGATTCATTCATTCATGTATATACAGTCAGGTAAATTCTAAACTAAGCATTGCTGACACAAAATTTAATAAGAAACATATATACCTTGACTCTAGAGTTCACATTATAAACTTGCCTAATGAGTAGATTTACAAACTTGACTTGAGTTTCTTGACTGCTTTCTACCCCAAATTCTTAATCTGTCTAATGAAAATTATAGTGGTCTGTTGTGACAGTTAAATAAGAAAATACACACATGAAATGCTAAAAACATAAGAATGCAGCTAGCAATCTACTAGTTATTCATAAAATAGTAGTTATTACTATTAGAATTATGTGAGAAGAAAACACCCACAAGTTCTATTAACTATCAATGTATTCACCATCTTCTAGTTTATGCAAGGTCCTGTGAAAATAGTGAATAAGGAAACAAAGACATTATCTGCCCTCATAGATTAGGAGTGAAAACAATCACAATCAACAGAATAAAATTAAACACAATAATATTCAGAGAAAAATGTATGACATGGAGGAGACGATGTATTTTGAGTATCTCACAAGCATCACACCTTATGCTTAAAACGTAAGATAAATAACCCCATCTTATTATCTATGGAGTTAAAGATCATAGTGTTCTATAACCACATAGCATCTGAAGATTAGAATCACGATCCAAATACAGATTTATTTTATACAATCTGCACTATAATGATCTCCAGATGACAGAGAGAAATTACAGCAGTTGAGAAATCATCAACAGGAAAACACAGATCTTTGAGGCCAGGGCAATAAAACAGGGGTTATGAAGTAGACTGACTTTCATGACTGCTTTCAATTTAAACACCACCAGGAGCCAAATTTGAGCAGTGTGCTGGTCCAAGAAGAGAGTAAAAACATAAATTAATAAAATCTGGGGCCAAGGCAGTGGAACACCTGGTTAAGCGCACATAGTACTATGTGCAGGGACCTGTGCACGAACCAGCACAAGGATCCAGGTTTGAATCCCCACTCCCTACCTGCAGCCAGGATGCTTCATGGGCAGTGAAACAGGTTTTGCAGGTGCCTATATTTCTCTCTTCCTTTCTATCTCCCTTCCCCTCTCAACTTCTCTCTGTCTTATTGAATAAACTGATGGGGGGAAAATGAAAATAATGACTGCCAAGAGCAATGGATTTGTAGTGCCTGCAAGGAGCCCCACTGATTGGTGGCAAAAACAAACTATAGAGCTCAGATACAAGATATTAAAAATAATTATTCCAGGGCCAGGGGGTGGTGCATGTGGTTAAGCACTCATGGTACAGTGCACAAGGACCTGGGTTCAAGTCCCTGGTCCCCACCTGCAGGGCAAAAGCTTGACAAGTAGTGAAGCAGGTTTTCAGGTGTCTCTCTGTCTCGTTCTCTATCTCCTCCTCCCCTCTCAATTTCTCTCTGTTTCTATCAATATTAAATAAATAAATAAATATATTTTAGAAATAATTATTCCATCCAAGTTCCTCCAATAAAGAATCACCTGTTTATTTTAAAAAATTATCAACACAGAAATTTTCAGTAACATCCCATACACATTTATAATTGAGAATAAGGATGAGAACAACATTCCTATAATTAACTTACATCAAAAATGAAATTGCAAACAAAGAGATTTAGCATATCTAAATATAAAGAAATATATACAAATAATATAAGCTGCAACTACAAGCTAAATTATAAATAAGAAAATTCATAAATGGGTTTTGTAACTCAAGAATAAAATAGATATAAGGTGGAAAAATCCTGCTTTGAGTTTCCCTTTCTGTTCTTCTTTCTCAACTTCTGTTTATGAGTGGGATCATCCCATACTCATCTTTTTCTTTCTGACTCACTTAACATAATTCCTTCTAGCTCCATCCAAGAGGGGTCAGAGAAAGTGGGTTCATTTTTCTTAATAGCTGCGTAGTATTCCATTGTGTATATATCACAGCTTTCTCAGATGTGGCTCAGGAAAAAAAAACTAGTATAGTCATGGGCTCTTCTACTTTCTGCACACCATAATGACCCTGGGTCCATACTACCAGAGGGATAAAGAATAGGAAAGTTATCAGGGGAGGGGATGGGATACGGAGTTCTGGTGGTGGGAATTGTGTGGAGCTGTACCCCTCTTAGTCTATGTTTTTTTTTGTCAGTGTTTTCTTTTTATAAATAAAATTAAAAAAAATAAAGTGGAAAAATCTACCTCCTAAATGAAGGCTAACCTGTAAAGAAAATAAGAGCAAATCAATACACACACATGTGCTGGAAGAGAAATATAGGCCAAAAAGTTAGAAGCAAGTTAAATTTACAATCTGAGAAAAGTTTCAACAAGTAGAAAGAAAAGATTAAATCCATGGACAATTCTAAAAAAATTCCATATGTATTAAATAATCCATATTAAAATATTATGATTATAGAAAACATACCTGAAATAAATATGAGTGAAACTACATTTAGTAATATATATTAATATATACCATGCATCAATTTGTATGAGTATACACATTCACTTATAAATATGTCCTTTACATAAATAAAACATGAGTTATACATACTTATTTATATAAAGTTAGTGACTGAAAATGACGAAACAGGGGCTCTATCATAGTTTCACATATTTGCATTCAAAACATAAAAGTTTGAACCCTACTTATAAGTACCCTGCAGCTATAAAGTCACTATCTCAGAAATTTCAAACTAAACCTTCCATTTTATTAATTTGTTTCTTAGCTCAAAAAGAGAATGACAGATACCAAATTATCTTACTCATAGAACCCAAGAAATAAGAACAGAAGGGCAAAACAGAGTTAAACTTGGACTGCATATAGTGTATTGCACTAAAGCAAAGAACTCTGGGGAAGAAGGGTGGAGGAGGTTCTGGGGCCCTGGAGCACAGTGGTGGTAGAAAGGGATCTAACTTGGGAATGAGAATGTTTTACAGACATATATCACGAAGGTATGAGAAATTATGCCTATGTGTCAAAAAGTATACTGTAAACTATTACCCCCACCCACCAAATGATTTGGAAGAAAATCTCTTTAAAAATTTATGAAAAAAAAACCTTACTCTTATATGTACAAGTATTCTCATAAATCTTTAAAAAATGTAGAAAAAAGTTTTGTGTTGTTTCTAAAGTCAGATAGATTCGTTAATTGCTATATTTCAACTAGAGAATCTACAAAAAAAAATCAATATGTCTCTGGACTACATGGTAATGAAAACCATGCAATAAACTACTGATAGTTAGAAGTTGTCAGTATACCTTAAAGTAAAGTTAACATTTCATTGTGTTTGATCTGGCATTACACACTTAAGTCCTAAAACCTGAATTAATTTTCACAACACTGATGCTCAAAACAAATACAGTTCTTATTAACCCTTTACATTCATTCCATTCATATCATTCACTCACAGATTATTACTTCCCTCAAAATCTCCCACAACATTATTGTCTGTTATTTGTCTTTGATATTGCCCACCTGCATAGAAATCCTTTGTTTATAGAAATCCTGTTGGTTTAATCTCTGACGTATATGCATAATAACTTCGCTTGTCCCACTCCTGGATCCTATGGAAACATCATCATAAGTAGTTAGTTGTTGTCTTGGCTAGGCCTCCTTTACTAGGAATTTCCATCAGATGCAAAGAAGTCATCGAAGTAGACAGCTGGATTTCACTTTCTAATGTGCATATCTTTCTAAAACATCTAGGAGTACTCTAATATTTTTCCTTGACCCAGGAAATTGTTTAATGGGTAAAGCACCTGCATTAGCATATCTTGGACGCAGGCACCACCTGGGAGCACTATAGTCAACACTATAGATAACTACAAAACTGAAGGAACAGTGGTTTTACATCTCCCCTGTCTCTCATCTTTATTCTCTTTTCTCTTTAAAACTCAAGAATGAAAACTGACCCAAGAGACTGCTCAGAAGTATGACACAGATGGAGACCCTGGTTTCATTCCATGGTAATGGACTTAAAAAGAAAAGCAAAAAATGGGGGCCGAGCGGTGGCACATCTGGTTGAGTACACATGTGACAATGTGCAAGGGCCTGGGTTCGAGCCTCCAGTCCCTACTTGCAGGGGGAAAGCTTCACAAGCAGTGAAGCAGGGTTGCAGGTGTCTCTGTCTATCTCTCTTTCCCCTCTCGATTTCTGGCTGTCTCTATCCAAAAAATAAAGGTAATTTAAAAAAAAGAAAAGGAAAAATGTATAGAAAGAAAAATAAATGAAAGTTACAATAATAATAATAAAAATTATCTGATCTGCATGAGAAACAGATCATTTGATAATCCTGTAATTTTCTGAAACTATTTACCGCCAGTGCCCTAAGTTTCCTTTCCATTGCAAATGGAGGTTAAATTAAAGCTTCAATTTTTTTACTCATATTGAATATCATTATCCATACAAAGAAATTTTATCCACAATGTATATCCCAGTTAGTAAGTTTTCTTCTTCTTGGCAGACTCATGTATTATTAACGAATATACTTGTAAAAAGTTATTAGAGGTCGAGTGGTAGCACAGTGGGTTAAGAGCACATGGTGCAAAGTGCAAGAACCTGGCTCCTCACCTGCAGGGGAGTTGCTTCACAAGTGGTGAAGCAGGTCTGTAGGTGTCTATCTTTCTCTCCCCCTCTTTGTCTTCCCCTCCTCTCTCCATTTCTCTCTGTTCTATCCAACAACAATGACATCAATAACTACAACAATAAAAAACAACAAGGGCAACAAAATGGAATTAATAAATAAGTAAATAAAAGTCATTATGATTATTTTCTTTCAAATAAAATAATCTAGATCTTGCCAAGCTATAAATACAGTATGAGTCTGATTTATTACTTAGTTGTGCAGAAATGAATGAGAAGAGATTACAATGATTTGAGCAGGGAATTGACAGCAAAATTTTTTGCTTTCATCATTCTAACCAAATAGCTAGTCATTAGAAACTGCAAATCAACTATATCAAAAATTTTCAGTGGCTGCTTTGCTGTTGTCGGGCTGATTCAACTTAGCAAAAAGTACAAGAATATGATTATCAAGGTACTTTCCAAGTGTGCTAAGACTTAAATATCATTTGACAAATTTCCTTACTTTTTAACATTTGTAAATAAGCAAAAATACATTTGAAAATTAATTTGGCCTAGCCTACAAGAGATACAATACATGAAAGAGAAAACATATACTATGTCTACAATCTTTTTTTCTTGGTCATGATCAGCTTCTCTCTCTCCCTCCCCCTACCCTCTCCCTCTGTCTCCCCCTCTTCCTCTCCATCTCCCTCTTTCCCCCTCTCTCCCTTTCCCTTTATTTTCTTATTACTAGTATAAGGTTGTAGAGTCACAAGGTTGTAGGGCTATAGGGTATAATTTCATACCACACCCATCACCAAATTCTGTTCCCTCACTTTCCAAATAGCTGTTGCCATAGTTCTCAAGTCTTAGAAAATTTGAGACTTTTTTTTTTTTCCCTTTCAGGTCCATGTGTTCCAGTTCTCTAGATTCTATATGAGTCAAACCATCCTGTACTTGTTTTTCATCTCTTTATTTATTTCACTAAGTACAGTCATCTCCAGTTCTATCCCACCCAGTTTGCCCCAAAGGACACACTATCACTTTTTTTTTTTTAAAAACCAGAGTTGTATTACATGGAGTATATAACCCACAACTTCTCTAAACAGTCTTCTGCCATTGGACATTTAACCTGCTTTCAGTTTTTGACTATGGTGAATAATGCAGCTATGAACATAGGGGTGTTTATGTCCTTTGGGATAAATGTTTTTGTGTTCTTTGGGTAAATGCCTAATAATGGCCCCTCTGGAACATATGCTATTTCCTGTTTTATTTGTTCAATTTCTCACTTTCTTGTCTGTTTTTCTGGATAATCATGACTAATATGCTATATAATATCCCAACAGACCTATAAGGTAAAAAACAAAACAAACAATCAAACAAAAAACTAATGATATTATGTATTCTGACCAGCACTGAAGCAGAGTCTTCCTTTTCTCCACAGCCTCACCAATACCTGTATCACTTCCTGTTTTGTTGATGTAGGCCATTTTCACAGGTGTGAGGTGGAATGTCAATGTAGTTTTAATGCGCATTTATCTGTGATAAGTGACATAGAGCATTTCTTCATATGTCTGTGGTCCATGTGTATCACTTCTTGAGAGAACTGCCTATTCATATGTCTTTGGCCCATGTTTTATTGGGTTATTATTGTTTCTTTGATTGAGCTGTTCCAGTTCATTATAGATGTTTGATATCAAGCACTTGCCTGATGGGTAATGTGTAAATAGCTTTAGAGAATAATTAGTAGTAGAATGGAAAGAAGAAAGCACCAAACTTCAATTTTTCCAGGTCATTTTGCTACCATGCCACAGGATCTTTCTATACAAATGTGAAATTGTCTAATCTGAGTTCAAAGAACTTAGCATTTATAAATAATATAAATTAATCTCAATTTCTCTCTTGTCTGTTTCTCTGGATAATCATGACTAATATGCTACAGGATATCCGAATATCCCTACAAGGTAAAACAAACTAATGATATTTTGGATTTACCAAGAGACTAAATAAATTAAGGTTACATACATAACTTTAATTACTACCCCCCAAATCAAAGCTTTGACTGATACTCCATGATGCAAATTTAGCAACCGTGTACCTGTGTGTGATGTGCCTATGTGTTTACATGTTTTTGAATGAGTGTATGTGTGGTGCATGCACCTATTGGGAGAGTGGGAGCCATAGAGCTAGTCAGATGAAGGGGATTTTTCTTTGCCTACTGTTTGAAACAATCAGATTTTTCCTGTGGCATGTATTAAGTGATTGCCCTGTTCTCTCTCTCTCTCTCTCTCTCTCTCTCTCACCATTAGTGTTATTGATAGGGCTCTGAACTTCCACAATGATTCCACTGACTCTGGTTTTTTATCTTCCCCTTTTTCTTTAATAGAGAATGAAAAATAGAGATAGGGTGGAAGAGAGAGATAAAGAGACATAAAGAATGAGAGATACTTATAGCACTGCCCCATCACTTCTGAAAAGTTCCCCCTGCAGTCTGCAACCAGTGACTTGAACATGGGTTTTCACACGTGGGAAAAGTGTGCACTCTAGTGAGTGAACCCAAATACCTCTGGTTTTACAAGTTAATGTAGTGTTATCAGAATAATCATTTCTTTAGGAAATTCTATCTTTTGGGATCTGGACAGAGATTCTAGGTAATTCTCAGACTGATAAAAATATATCCTTAGAGGATAGGCACTGGATAAGTAGTGGCAGATTATTTTAGCTTATGTCACAATAATAAGACTTAGTATGTAATTCCTTCAATATGTTCACATGGAGCTAGTCTAATATCTATCACATTGTCTAATTCCACACTAAAAAAGCATCTTCTTACATATGTTTCCCGGCACAAAGTGATCTTGATGTCTCCCATACTTACATAGCAGTTATTGTTATTTCTGTAACAATAGCTATAAGATTCATGTACTTGTTATAAAAGAAAAGAACATATTTCTTTCCTGTGTCCATTAACTTCCACAATGCAAATATGGTTTAAGTCCAGAGCTATCAATGAGCTAATATACAGCCTTAGTGTTCCCCACTCATGATTAACACAGTCAGATCACAAAGGTACCACTTAGCTGTTCTGGAAGAGGGCCGAACTTACTACCAGTCAGAAGTTCAGATGCCCCAGGAATCTGGCTCAACATTTTTGCAGCAGCACACTAAATTATACTTATCCTGATCTCTGCCAAAAATGATCTTGAATAGGTTCCACACTTGTTCTGAAGTCTTTCCAGAGATAATTCCCATGGCAACATAAACATATTGCTATGCTTTAAAACAGAATTAAGGAATGTCAGGGTGCTCAGACAAATTTTCAGTCATCAAAATAACATCTTAATTTCACAGAAAAAGAAGGAATGAGGAGTGTTTAAAAAGGGAGCCAGGCAGTGGTGCATCTGGTTAAGCACATGCACTACAAGGTGCAAGGGCACAGGTTCAAGCCCCTGGTCCCCACCTACAGGGGAAAATCTTCATGAGTGGTGAAGTAGAGTTGCCGGTAACTCTGTTTCTCTCCAACTCCCCTCACCTCTCAATTTACCTCTGTCTCTCTATCCAAAAATAAATAAATAAAGTAAATAAAGGGGACAAAGGGGCTCAAATTTAGGGTCAGAGACAAATTAACATTTGAAATGATGAATTTAATAAATACATGGTAATAGATGCTGATTCATGCTGGTGCACACCTGAAACATAAAATACTAGAGTGCAATGTCATGTCAATAAAATAACATATAAAAAGTTACTCCAGTCTCAAAGAAGAGAGGCAACTTGTTGAAGTGTACCAAATGACTTGGTTATATGGTCTATTTTCTCCCTTCAGACAGTGGAACATTCTCTACCTTGTGGATCCACTTGAGGCAAGGTCCTATGGGGGCTCAAAAGGGGACTGTTGTGTTGTTCCTGATAGAGATGACTGATAACAATGGAGACAGGGATATATTCAAGGTCTAGGCCCATACTGTCTGTTTGGGAATCTCACGACTCCCAGAATAGGGCCCCAGCTGAATATGACTGTCTCTTGCCCTTATTCAACTTTTGCAGTCTTTGATTTGATAAGGTTAGCTTTGGAGTGAGTGAGGGAAGTATAATAAGAAGTAGGTGAGGAGGGTATCTAAGTCTAAGTAGACACTATTTCATTATGAAGTTTATACTGACTCACTACAGACTATTGTGCACTTTTGCTTTCAGGTGTATAATTTGGCCTAATTTATGGATACATGTGAACATATGCTCGATCTCATGGGACCTGGTCTATATCTAGGTTTTGGGACTTTGTTAGGAAGTGAACCATCTGGAATGGAATTAGAGAATCCTATGAAAGGAAAGGTCTTACCCGCAAAATGAGGCTGAAGGGTTGACATTCCATGCCTGATGTCTCTGGACATAGTCTGAAGTGAAGCATGCTGAGGTGGTACTCATTGCATTGATTAGGTTGGGATCGATGGATGCAATATCATTTGGTATGAATTGAGAGAAGTATGTAGAAAGAAAAGTGAGCCCCACCCTAGAGGTTCCAGGACTGTGGGAAATATAGGCTCTATAGAGGAAGCAGGAGGTTCCTGCTGAATTAGGGTTTAAAAAGGAAATAGATAGTTATTGCTATAACCATATTATTTGGCAATTGGGTTCACTTTGAAAAATCACTTTGTTATTATTTGCTGTATCATACAAAGCATCACCATAATTTATGTCCATTGACATTATTTGTATATAGCTGTGCCAATGGTTGCTTCTGTTCTCCTTGGTCTAAGCTTATGTTAAGAGATAGGGTGGAAGAGAGAGATAAAGAGACATAAAGAATGAGAGATACTTATAGCACTGCCCCATCACTTCTGAAAAGTTCCCCCTGCAGTCTGCAACCAGTGACTTGAACATGGGTTTTCACACGTGGGAAAAGTGTGCACTCTAGTGAGTAAACCCAAATACCTCTGGTTTTACAAGTTAAAAGTGTTTAAAAGTTTTAAAGTGTTATGTTAAGAGAGTCAACATATGGTCTGTGCATTAAAATATTTGACATTCAATTAATTTTTCCTCTCATATAATTAAATAGTGATTTATATAACTACAAATTAATAGGAGTGTACATAAACACAATTCCTACCACCAAAAGACTGTATCCAATCCCATCCCTCCCCCCCCAGTGAAGCCAAAATTCTACCTTCACCATCAACCTAGAGATTTTTACTTTGGTGCCCTACTCCAAATTCAGTCAAAGCCTTTGAGTTTCCCTTTCTGTTCTTCTTTCTCAACTTCTGTTTATGAGTGGGAGCATCCCATACTCGTCTTAGTCTTTCTGACTTAGCTTACTTAACATAATTCCTTCTGGCTCCATCCAAGATGGGTCAGAGAAGGTGGGTTCATTGTTCTTCATATCTGAGTAGTACTCCATTGTGTATATATACCACAACTTTCTCAGCCACTCATCTGTTGTTGGGCACTTGGGTTGCTTCCAGGTTTTAGCTATTACGAATTGTGCTGATATAAACATAGATGTGCACGTATCTTTTTGGTTGGGTGTTATGATGTCTTTGGGGTATATCCCTAGGAGAGGAATTATTGGGCCATATGGAAGGTCCATGTCTATCCTTGTGAGATTTCTCCAGACTGCTCTCCACAGAGACTGGATAATGATAAAAGCTTAGTTTTGTGCTACTTCCATCATCTCACACTCTTCCTAGTAAGTTGAACTTGCCAGCCGAGTCAGGCTATAATAAATCCCATCAGTACTAGAGCTTTCTGACTTCTTTTTTCTAATCTAATTTTTCATTTTTATTTAAATATGTATTTAATTTATTTATTCCATTTTGTTGCCCTTGTTGTTTTATTGTTGTAGTTATTGTTGTTGTTGTTGGATAGGACAGAGAGAAATGAATAGAGGAGGGGGGAGACAGAGAAGGGGAGAGAAAGATAGACACCTGCAGACTTGCTTCACCACTTGTGACCCCTGCAGGTGGGGAGCCAGGACTTGAACCTGGATCCTTATGCAGGTCCTTGTGCTTTGCACTACCTGCACTTCACCGGTTGTGCTACAGCCCAACTCCCAAGCTTTCTGTCTTCTTTGTTACTTTTCTTTCTACCTTTCTCCAGTAGTCATGATTTTCTTGCTCTTTAGAATGCTGCAAGCAGCCTTGACTAAGCTATCTAGAGCTTATCAGTTTATTAACAGGATTGGGAAAACTTCTTTTCTATGGGGCAGAAGACAGGAAATTTGGCATCCCCATAACAATGTCCTGAACCTTGTACCTCTATCTGGGCTGGCAGCTATTGCTACAAATCTTACTGCTTGCATTTACCAGCCAGCAGGGGCTTCACTGATATTTGCACCACCAACAGTAATACCCTAAATGGGTGAGAAGAATGAAACTCTAAAGCCTGGACCAAAGCCAGGCAGAACAAGGGGGAACAAAGGAATGCCAGAGAGATACAGTTCTTCATGAGGTCAAATGGGAAACTTTTTTTCAGTTCGATACATTTTACATCACTTAAAGGAATAAAAAGTAAGAAAGATAGCTAGAATTTAGTGCTTTCTTCCTGTCACACAAAGTTTAGTGTTTTTATATATGTTATATCCCAAATTCCCACATGGCACTTTGATTCAACAGTATTTACAGTTCAAAGTTGAAAACAACTGACATTTCACATACTGATAGTAAGAGATAGAATCAGAAGGTTGACTTCAGAGTTCTGTACTAAAATGGTGGGAAAATTGTATGGGGCTGTAAGAATGCTAATTACATGGAGTGGGTGGTGACATATCCAATTGAATGAACATGTTGCCATGCACAAGAAACCAGGCTCAAACCCTTGCTCCCCACCAACAGGAGGGAAGCTTCACAAGCAGTAAAGCAGTGCTGATCTCCTTCTCTCTCCTTTTCTACTTTCCCTTTCTCTCTCAAATAAATAAATAAATATTTAATTTTATTATTATTTTTGCCTCCAGGGTTATCACTGGGGCTCAGTGCCAGCACTTGCCAGCACAAATCCACTGTGGCTGGAGGCCATCTTTTTTCTGTTGTTGCTCTTGTTGTTGGATAGTACAGGGAGAAATTGAGAGAAGAGGGGGAGACAGAGAAGAGGAGAGAATATTGGGGAGCAGTTGAGGAGCCAGGTGCTGGAACCAGGATCCTTGCGTCAGTTCTTGAGCTTTGCACTATGTGCACTTAACCTGATATGCTACTCATGGCTGCCAATAAAAAAAAATTAAATCCTACTTAGAGAAAACAATAAACTTGAAGATGCTGAATGAGATTCAACTATGTTCTCAATGATTAAAAGTTAGGGTCTTCTGAATATCATTATTGAAAACACAGAAAAAGAGAATTTTAAAATCCTAAGCTAAAACCAGATGTCCAAGCAATTCAATCAAGTAACCAGATAATCCAATTGACTTAATTTTTTTTAAAAAAAAAGATCTATTAAATTCACTCAAAGTAATAGGCATTTACCTTGAATTAATAATAAGTTGCATCAAAACAGACATTTTGATGGCACAGTGTGGGCATAAGAACCCTATTGGGAAACATAGCAGAGTAATCTGATGCAAACAGCATGAGTTTTCAATGATTCTGCAAAAGAAAGGAATGAAGCCACAAGGATGATAAAATATCAAAGTGAAAATTGTTAAATCAATAAGCTACCAAATGAACAGCTAAGGTAATGAATAAAAGCAGAGAAAATCAGCTAACAGAAATTGACACAGACAATAGTGTTGATAGCATTTCTCTGAACAGGCTGGAATCCTGATATTTGAACTTGAAGGACTTACAGGTCAAATTAACACAAGTGAAATCTGGAAGGTCACCATAAGTGTAAATGCAGCTTCTAGTCATAGCACAAACTGAAATCATACCAAACAGGATTGCCATTAGTTATGTAAATGAGGATGTCTATAGTGACAGGCTGATTGATGTACGTTCAGAAGGGTAAACAAGAATCAATTCAAATATTGCTAACTCAGAAACAATACCAGGACCTAGTGCAAGAAGCAAGGAGTATGGGGCAAAGATGAATTATCTTGTTAGATACTGAACTCAAAAAATCATAGGTTTTTGCATAAAAGGTACTTCATCAGGAACTTAAGTTCAAGTCGGTAACAGTCAAAACATGGTGACAGGGCAGTCATTGGAAGAACATGTTAACATAATCTATAACCTTCTAAATTGGAATAAATGATAAGAATCTGAGCAATTAAGGTAGGTTGTCCATTCAAGATGATTATCCATCTCTGATACAGCTTTCTTAAATTCTTAGAAAACCACTAATAAAAAACATGAACTTAGAACTCCAGTATATCAATATCCTTGAGAGAAAAAAATACTGTGAAGAAATTTAGGTCCAGTTAGGCTGTCAGAGAAAAATAAATTTAAACTTTTACTATTTATTCATTTATTTTTATTGATTTAATAATTATTAACAAGATTGTAGGACAAGAGGGGCACAATTCCATACAATTCCCACTACCAGAATTCCATATCCCATCCCCTTCATTGGAAGGTATCCTAATCTTTATACCTCTGGGAGTATGGACCCAGGATCATTATGGGGGTGAAGAAGGTGGGAGGTCTGGTTTCTCTAATTGTTTCTCTACTGGAAATGGGCATTGGTAGGTTGATCCATACTCCAAACTTTTTCTATCTTACCTAGAAGGGCAACTTATAATATGCAAAAAAAAAAAATCTGTTAGACCTTTGTTAACTCGATAATAAACAGAAAGACATAAATAGCAACAGGACTTAAAACTACATTTTCATTAATTAGATGGTTTGATTCCGCCCTTCAAAAATCTCCTTACTAAAAAACTGGGCCCTCAGGGCCACGTGGTTGCACACCAGGTGAGTTCAAGGACCTGGTCTAGAGCCCTTGATCCCCTCATGGGGATGGGGGAGGTCAAAGTGTGGCACTTCACAGGCTGTGAAGCAGGCGTACAACTGTTTATCTTTCTCTCTATGTATATCCTCCTCCTCTCTAAATTTATCTCTGCCCTAGCAAATAAAACAGAAAGGAAAAAAAGTAGCCACTGGGAGTGTTTGATCTAAAGTGCTGGCACTGAGCCCCAGCAATAACTCTGGTAGCAATAAAAAATAAAAATAATATAACAAGGCTTATTACTACAATTAAAATATAATAGCAGACTTTCAGCAGGGCATCTCAAATAGAATATGTACACTTGTTTGTCTACTTGGGAGGGGAAATTTTATTTTATTTTCATATTTAAACCATTCTTGTAGCTAGAACCTAACTCAGATGATGACTGCATTATCTGCCATACTTGTATCCCAGGTCAGATCCCAGCAGCACATAGGAGTTCTCCAGTGACAGAGGAAGCCCCAGTGTTACAGTGTCTCTCTCTCTCTTTCTTTATCTGTCTCCATATGAAGTAAAATATAATGAAAAAGTTGCCCCAGAGTAATAAAATCATGCATGTAGGTTGGCCCCAGTACAAATACATTCACATACACCATCTTTTCTGTTTTGACAGAAATATGTGGATATGTGCATATGCCATGGAACTAATATATCCTTAGAAATGACCTATAGGGTAGGAAAATAGGGTGAGAGAAAAAAAAAATGTAAGGGAGGCTGGGCAATGGCGCATCAGGTTAAGCAACAAGGCAGGAAGCACAAGGACCAGTGTAAGGATACAGTTCTTGCTCCCAGCTCACCATCCATTCTACAGGGAGGTCACTTCACAGGCAGTTCAGCAGGTCTGTAGGTGTCTGTCTATCTCTCCTCCTCTCTGCCTCCCCTCCTCTCTCGATTTCTCTGTGCCCTATCCAAGAACAACGAACCAATAAAACAGCAATAAACAACAAGGGGAACAAAAGGGAAAAAAATGGCCTCCAGGAGCAGTGAAGTCATAGTGCAGGCACAGAGTCCCAGCGATAACCCTGGAGGCGGAAAAAGCAAAAAGTAAAAAAAAAAAAAACTAAGATTCTTATAACAGAATTAAAGTTTGTGTAAGCTAAACAAGGCAAAACTAACCTACAGAAATAGATTCAGTGACATTAATGGCAAAATTGAAACATTCTACCAGGGTTGAAACATAAAGAATCTGAAAATTAAAAATGTTAAAACATCAGGAACTTATGTAAAGATTCCAGTTATCACAAAAGATTTTGAAAATAGAATGAGAAAATATAGGCTGACCAACTTCACACAACAAACAGATGAGACAGTTCATTTGTGAATAAACACTTGGGCACTGACAGAATTAGCACTGCTAATTTCTGATGAAGCCTAGATACTTTGTGCTTATGTAAAGGTAAATATATGACAAGCTTTTAGCAAAAGATAAAAAAATATTCATAAAATTCCAGGACCCATATGAGTTTTAAAAGTAAAGGCAAAGAAGCTCACGGACAAACACAAGAATCCTGGTTCAAACCCCCAGCTCCCCACCTGCAGGAGGATAGTTTCAGGAGTGGTGAAGCAGTTGTACAGATGTCTATTTTTTAGAACTTCCTCTCTATAAAAAAATAATTTAAGGGAGTCGGGCGGTAGCACAGTGGGTTAAGCACAGGTGGTACAAAACGCAAGAATAGGCATAAGGATCCCAGTTCCAGACCCCGGCTCTCCACCTGCAGGGGAGTCGTTTCACAAGCAGTGTCTATCTTTCTCTCCCCATCTCTGTCTTCCCCTCCTCTCTCCATTTCTCTCTGTCCTATCCAACAATGATGACAACAATAATAACTATAACAATAAAACAAGAACAGCAACAAAAGGGAATAAATAAATAAATAAATAAATAAGAAACTAAAAAAAATTTTAAAAGAAGAAAAAGAAAAGGAAAATGGCCACCAGGAGTAGTGGATTCATAATGCAGGCACCGAGCCCCAATAATAACACTGGAGGCAAAATATATATAAATATATATACATACATATATATTTATATATATATATGCAAAGTGGAACAGGCAGTAGTAGCAAAACTGTTTAAACAAACATGTATGTTAGCATCACAAGAACTCAGGTTCATTGTGCAGTTCATTCTAAAAGGTTCTCTGAAAATGGTGGCTTAATAAGTAGTGCTCATACAAATAAGATAATGATAAACGTAATAATTTGGTGGATACTTGTTGGTATGCTTCATATTGGTTTGGTATCATTCCCCCCACCCCCCGCCTCCGGGAGATTGTGGTTTAGTCTTCCTTTTCGCGCTTCTCCCTTCTCCCCACCCCCTATCCTACGGACTTCATAAGTTCCTGCTGCTGCTGCCAGAGGAGAAAGATGCAGGACAGATCTGTGTGGTGATTAGTATAGGTTAGTTTTTGAATCATTGCTCTTGAATAAAGAAATACAGCTTCTCTGCCCAGCCGTGTGTCCACGAGTCTTTGTCTACTGCTGCAAAGCTAGCCCGGCCTACTGGCGCCCCCGAACTCTTAACGACATATGGCGCCCATGTGGACCTGACCTGTGCATCCCACAGATAAGTGAAGACTTTGGCTACCTATCTACAATGGCCTTCTTTCTGCTTGTTAAGAGGTTTCCAAAGGCCTCTGCCCTTTCTTCACGAGACTGTTTCTGTGTTTCTAGAACATTTCTCTCTGGTTTCTGCCTGCCACCCACCCACAGGAGCGGCACTTGGCGTGGGGGGTTGGGCGGGGGCTCCTTCCACACTGCTTGACCACCAGGAGCAGGGCAGCAGACATGGCAGGCAGGGCTGCAGCCTATCCTGGCCGCCACCCTGGGGCACCTCGGCCCACGCCTTCTGCACAGCTGGCCTGCCCACCCTCCTGCTATGAAGTCTGGGCAGATCCCAGACCACCTGGAGACCACGGGCTCCCTGCTGGGACTGGGTCCCCTGGCCGAGATCCCCAGCTCGTCTCTGAAATCAGAGGAGCTACAATACACAGAGATTCGTGCAGTGATGGCAACCTACAATTCCTAGAAGTGGAGTTGCGCAGGAGGCCATCTCCGGGTGGTGACCCCTCTCCAACAACTAAGACAGTATAGATCTAAACTCGTGTTTAAAATGACATGTCTTCGTAACAAAAGTTTCTCTCCTCGTGTATTGAAGACCATGTTTATGTGTGTGTTTAAAGTTTGGTAACATTAACTTTTAGGTTAAAAATGTAACTTTAAAGCTATATTCTTACCAGACAGAGTTAAATGAAAAAGGTTTTCAACATAATTCTCATAAAGATAAAATTAACTTACATTTAAAGTCTGAGGTAAAAATTAGTTAAAAAATCAATATATTTTAACTAAGTTGGTCTAAAAAACCTGCGCACACCTAGGGTATGTCTCCATCTTGAATGGGTGTAACAAAAGGTTAAAAAAGACGTTGTTGATATGTAAAACTCTCAAGTTCCTTCTCAATTAGAAACGTTAGATTGTGCTATGGTTATGCTAATGATTCTCATGCCTGAGGCTTTTTTTCCATGGTTCTTATGTTTATCTTTCCACATTCTATTGTTTAAACTTTAAACAACCTTAAAATCATACTAAAAAAGACTTCCAATTGTAATAGAGTTATCAATTGTGATAAACTTCTAACCTGCTACAAGTTTTGTTTCATAGTAAATAAATTGCAGCTGTCAAGTTCTCTACAGAAAAGCAGAATTCCAGCAGCTGACCTTCCTCATACAAGGTTCGACCCCCTGCCATTCTTCAGTGGACATCTGCTTTGGACTGGCACTTCTATCGGACTCACTGGTACAACTCTTGGACACTTTGCACAATACTAGCAGCTTCCCTTTATGCTGCTGGGTTTCTCAAAGACTGACTGCAGCCAGCTGCCTTGGGACTCTAGGCCATACCCTCCCCCCATGCTAGGTAATGCCCACAGAGGCAAAAAATGCCCGTCGAGGCAAGTAACGCCCCCCAGTCAAGAAAGGTCCCCCTCAGGCCTTCCCTTGGCAGCACACTGGTTCTAGTTGCTCGCTTACTTGTTCCTCCATGTTTGTGCCAGTTTATTTTTTGAAAATGCCTGTATGATATAGGTTTCTGTTCATCCCACACTCCTGATACTATGGCCAATTAGTTAAAAAGAAAAGGGGGAATTGTTGGTATGCTTCATATTGGTTTGGTATCACTCCTCCGCCCCCCACCTCTGGGAGATTGTGGTTTAGTCTGCCTTTTCAGGCTTCTCCCTTCTCCCTGCTCCCTATCCTATGGACTTCCTGAGTTCCTGCGACTGCCGCCAGAGGAGAAAGATGCAGAACATATCTGTGTGGTGATTAGTTTAAGTTAGTTTTTGAATCTTTGCTCCTGAATAAAGAAATACAGCTTCTCTGCCCAGCCATGAGTCCTCCAGTCTCTGTCTACTGCTGCGAAGCTAGCCCGGCCTACTGGCACCCCCGAACTCTAAAGACAGATACTTTGTCACTTACCATTCAGTTTATCAACTAGAACTTTGCCTTTAATTGTTTCTATTAAACTCATTCTATTTATTTGATAAGATGAATAAAAACTGAGAGTGAAAAATCAAGGTTATAGTTAATTTTTTCCCGATTTCTGCTACTAAATAGTAGTTATTGTTGTGGTTTATGTTGTAATTATTGGATAGGACAGAGAGAAATGGAGAGAGAAGGGGAAGACAGAGGTGGGGAAAGAGAGACACCTGCAGACCTGCTTCACTGCCTGTGAAGTGACTCCCCTACAGATGGGGAGCCCGGGGCTGGAACCCGGATCCTTATGCCCATCAACAGGATGAAAATTTTCCAATTTTTAAAAACTTGTTGGTCTTGAAATTTTAGCCTGTATGAGAATAGTAACTCTCCTGTATGGAGGAGATTGGTAGACAGATTGTTTCCTTTTAATCAGGCTGCTCCCCACAATAACAAATACTGTTCCTTCTGGACAAAGGAGGTTTTGTTCCTGAGGGCAGGTTTTTTGCTGAGTTAGCATGCTCAAATTTGCTATTAGTCTCTGAGTTCTATATCTTCATTTAGTCAGTCACAAGGAGACATGAATCTTGAAGTGCCCCATATTATCATCTCTGGAAGATAAATCCCTGGGAAATATTGTAAAGGTTTGCTTTCTATTTACTTAATCCTGAACAGGCATGTGTAATACATATAGAATCATCTGCTAATGGACAATAGTTTTCTGAATTGGAGTCAGATCAATGAACAAGAACAAAATCTCTTAGGAGAGAAAAAAAATATGAAAGCTATTTCTTTCCTACAAGGATCAAAAGTCAATGTGAAAAAAAAAAGAAAGGAAGAAAGAGATAAAGAAAGGGAGAAAGAAATAAACAGAAAAAGAAGGGGAAAGGAAACACAATGTAGAATTTGAGGACTGATCTGTTTTGGGAAAATAGCACCAAAGTAAGAAATTCTAGGTGTTGGGTGAGGGTAGATTTTCTGCTTCATTATAGGGGGTGTGCATGAGGACACAGACCTTTGGTTGTGGGAACTGTGCTAATATACACTCCTATTAACTTACAATCTTATAAATCACTATTAAATTAACATGAAAGGAGAAAATATATTGAATGTTTTGAACTTTTTGATGCATAGACCCCTGTTCTGAGTATCTACTCCTTTAATCTAAGCACTTAAGGTTTCAAACTGGTAACTTGATTGAATTTTGTTTTTTTAAAAATTTTTATATTAATATTTATTTCATTTTGTTGCCCTTTTTTTTAAAATGTTGTAGTTATTATTGTGGTTGTTACTGATGTCGTCATTGTTCTACAGGACAGAGAGAAATGGAGAGATGGGGGGAAGACAGAGAGGGGGAGAGAAAGACAGACACCTGCAGACCTTCTTCACTGCGTGTGAAGCGACTCCCCTGCCGGTGGGGAGCCGGGGCTCAAACTGGTTCCCTTCCACCAGTCCTTGTGCATTGTGCCATGTGCACTTAACACGCTGTGCTACCGCCCAACTCCCTTGATTGAATTTGCATAGTGGGCTTAAATTGTTAATACATTTCTAATAATGACTACTTCTTTTAATTGTTAAAACACCTTTAATCTTAGGCCAGAAGCCTAAGATTTATATATATGATACAACTATATGTAAATAGAATTAAATGACATAAATCATGGTGAGGGTCTTATATGATACATCAAAACCTAACCATGGGATTATCAATGTAAATCAAATTCCCAAATAACTTGGTTATGATAATAATTATCTATGGTCTTATTAAACTCTAAGATAGCGGGAACCTTCCTCATTCTCTATAAAAGCCATAATTCTCCTAGTCCTGAAATCTCTGAGGCATGGGTCATTTTCTTCTAGGCTTCTCTTGATCCATACCATTTGATAATGCATTTGCTGATGTCAACCAAACCAATGTAACCAGTACCACTTCCGCAAGTGTCACTTTGATTATGTCCAGAGACACCAGGGATGGCATGTCAACCCTTTAGCTCCAGTACTCTGATGACACCACTCCTAGCTCAAAGGGTGGTACAATTACTACGGAAGCCACAGAACTTAGATATAGACCAGGGTCCATGAGATAGAGCACATGTATCCATAAATTAGAGGGAAATGTATACCATAATGTAAAAGTGCACAATAGTTTGCAGTGACTAAATAAGTACAGCAAGCAAGACCTAAAAAAAGATACTTTTCTCAGTCACTCATCTGTTGTTGGGCACCTGGGTTGCTTCCAGGTTTTAGCTATTACGAATTGTGCTGCTATGAACATAGGTGTACAAATATCTTTTTGGTTGGGTGTTATGGAGTCCTTGGGGTCTATCCCCAAGAGAGGAATTACTGGGTCATATGAAGTGACCTTGGGTCCATACTACCAGAGAGATAAAGAATAGGAAATCTATCAGGGGAGGGGATGAGATACAGAGATCTGGTGGTGGGAACTGTGTGGAGTTGTACCCCTCTTATCCTATGGTTTTGTTAATGTCTCCTTTTTTTCTATTTTTTTAATTGGGGAATTAATGTTTTACATTCAACAGTAAGTACAATGGTTTGTACATGCATAACATTCCCCAGTTTCTCATATAAAAATACAACCCCCGGGGGTCGGGCGGTGGCGCAGTGGGTTAAGCGCATGTGGCGCAAAGCGCAGGGACCAGCGTAAGGATCCCGGTTCGAGCCCCCGGCTCCCCACCTGCAGGGGAGTCGCTTCACAGGCGGTGAAGCAGGTCTGCAGGTGTCTATCTTTCTCTCCCCTTCTCTGTCTTCCCCTCCTCTCTCCATTTCTCTCTGTCCTATCCAACAACGAATTGCGTCAACAAGGGCAAAAATAATAACCACAACAAAGCTACAAGGGCAACAAAAGGGGGAAAAAATGGCCTCCAGGAGCGGTGGATTCATGGGGCAGGCACCGAGCCCAGCAATAACCCTGGAGGAGGAAAAAAAAATACAACCCCCACTAGGTCCTCTGAATCCTTCTTGGACCTGTATTTTCCCCACCCACCCACCCCAGAGCCTTTTACTTTGGTGCGATACACCAATTCCATTTCAGGTGCTACTTGTGTTTTCTTTTCTGATCTTGTTTTTCAGCTTTGGCCTGAGAGTGAGATCTTCCCATATTCATCCTTTTGTTTCTGACTTATTTCACTCAACATGATTTTTTCAAGGTCCATCCAAGATTGGCTGAAAATGGTGAAGTCAACATATTTTACAGCTGAGTAGTATTCCATTGTGTATATACACCACCACTTGCTCAGCCACTCATTTGTTGTTGGACACCTGGGTTGCTTCCAGGTTTTGGCTATTACAAATTATGCTGCCAAGAACATATGTGTACACAGATCTTTTTGGATGGATATGTTGGGTTCCTGAGGATATATCCCCAGGAGAGGAATTGCAGGATCATAGTTTAGGTCCATTTCTAGCCTTCTGAGAGTTCTCCAGACTGTTCTCCACAGAGCTTGGACCAATTTACATTCCAACCAGCACTGCAGGAGGGTTCCTTTGGCCCCACAACCTCTCCAACATTTGCTGCCTTTACCTTTTCTGATGTATGACATTCTCACAGGAGTGAAGTGGTATCTCATTGTTGTCTTTATTTGCATATCTCTGACAATTAGAGACTTGGAGCATTGTTTCATGTGTTTTTTGGCCTTTTGGATCTCTTCTGTGGTGAATATTCTGTCCATGTCATCCCCCCATTTTTGAATGGGGTTATTTGTTGTCTTGTTGTTGAGTTTGGCAAGCTCTTTATATATGTTGGTTATTAACCTCTTGTCTGATGTATGGCATGTAAAGATCTTCTTCCATTCTGTGAGGGGTCTCTTGGTTTGGGTAGTGGTTTCTTTTGCTGTGAAGAAGCTTTTTAATGTGATGTAGTCCCATAGGTTTATACTTGCCTTAGTCTTCTTTGTAATTGGATTCATTTCATTGAAGATGTCTTTAAAATTTATGCGGAAAAGAGTTCTGCCAATATTTTCTTCTAAGTATCTGATAGTTTGTGGTCTAACATCCAAGTCCTTGATCCACTTGGAATTTACTTTTGTATTTGGTGAAATACAGTGGTTCAGTTTCATTCTTCTGCATGTTTCAACCCATTGTTTCCAACACCATTTGTTGAAGAGACTCTGGTTTCCACTTTTAATAGTCTGAGCCCTTTTGTCAAAGATTAGATGATATGATAGTATACACAGAAAAACCTAAGGAATCCAGCAAGAAGCTTTTGGAAATCATCAGGAAATACAGTAAGGTGTCAGGCCACAAAATTAACATTCAAAAGTCAGTGGTATTCCTCTATGCAAATACTAAGCTAAAAGAAATTGAAATCCAGAAATCAATTCCTTTTACTATAGCAACAAAAACAATAAAGTATCTAGGAGTAAACCTAACCCAAGAAATGAAAGACTTTACTGAAAATTATGAGTCACTACTCAAGGAAATTGAAAAAGACACAAAGAAGTAGAAAGATATTCCATGTTAATGGGTTGGTAGAATTGACATCATCAAAATGAATATACTACCCAGAGCCATCTACAAATTTAATGCTATCCCCATCAAGATCCCAAGCACATTTTTTAGGAGAATAGAACAAATGCTACAAATGTTTATCTGGAACCAGAAAAGACCTAGAATTGCCAAAACAATCTTGAGAAAAAAAGAACAGAACCGGAGGCATCACACTCCCAGATCTCAAATTGTATAATAGGGCCATTGTCATCAAAACTGCTTGGTACTGGAACATGAATAGACACACTGACTATTGGAATCAAATTGAGAGCCCAGAAGTGAGCCCCACACCTATGGACATCTAATGTCTCCTTTTTTAAATAAATAAAAAATAAAAATAAATAAAAATAACAAAATAAATTAGTTCTTTCAGCCACCAGGTTTCAGATGCTACCGTGATGCCAACCAGACTTTCATAGGCAGAGGACCCCACCAATATGTCCTGGAGCTCCACATCCCCAGAGCCTCGCCCCACTAGGGAAAGAGAGAGACAGACAGGTTGGGAGTATGGATCGACCTGTCAATGCCCATGTTCAGCGGGGAAGTAATTACAGAAGCAGACCTTCCACCTTCTGCATCCCACAATGACCTTGGGTCCATACTCCCAGAGGACTAAAGAATAAGAAACCTATTAGGGGAGGGGATGGGATACAGAGTTCTGGTGGTGGGGATTGTGTGAAGTTGTATCCCTCTTATCCTATGGTTCTTGTCAGTGTTTCCTTTTTATAAATAAAAATTATAAAAAATAAAAAGATACTTAAAAATAAGTATAAAGTAATTAATTAAATAGTTTGTACTTAGACCTAAATCCCCTTCTCACCTACTTTCTATTACAGGTCCCTCAATCACTTATCTTGTCTGATGAGGCTATCCTCATCAGACAAGATAAGGACTACAGAAGCTGGATAAGGGCAGGAGACCCACATACTTTTAATGATGGGGTGGTCTGGATGGCACCCAGACCACCCCATCATCCTGGGGTGCTAGTCAGGGAATCCTGGGATTTTTCACATAAACATGATGGGCCTAGGCCTATAACAAATCCCTCTCTCCACTGTCATTGGTCTTCTCCATAAGAAACAACATAGTGGACCCTCTTCTGGGCCTCTACAGGACTTTGCCTTCAATGTGGGTTAACACTGGTAGGGAATGCCCCATTTTTTGAAAGGGAAGTTGGGTCAATATACTCTGCCACACCAGGAAGATAGGTCCTGCAAAGAGTGCAGCCTAGAATGTTCCTAGCTATGACCAAAGAAGGGGAGCTCAAACCTACAGGGATGCAGAGGTTACATAGGCTCCTTTACTGAACATGGGCCCCAGGGCAAATCAATGGGGCTTACAGTTAAAAATATTTATATACTTTTACCATATTTAGAAGCTACTCTCTTCCCTGATCCAGCTCTCTATTCTTTTTTTTTTTTTTTCAACTTAACACCATCGTCCTAGACTATACCTTGAGTCCACCTGCATGTTAGATGTTAAGCTCAGGAAAAAACTAGTAAAGTCATGGGCCCCTTGGAATATTCCTAACATGGACCTACTAGTGTTTTTCCAGAATGGAGACCACAAATCTTCATCTACACTATTCTTGCCTTTAGGTTCATGATTAGTCAACAATTTGCTCTGCTTTATATATTAACTCTTATTCAGCCACCAAGATCCAGATGCTAGCATGATGCCAACCTGACTTCCCCTCACAGACAACCCCACCAATATGTCCTGGAGCCACCTTCCCAGACCCTTGCCCCACTAGGGAAAAAGAAAGATAGACTGGAAGTATGCATCAACCTGCCAATGCCCATGTTCAGAGGGGAGGCAATTACAGAAGCCAGAGCTTCCATCTTCTGCTCTGCATAATGATCTTTGGTCCATACACCCAGAGGGATACCGAACAGGAAAGCTTTTAAGGGAGTGGATGGGATTCTGAGTTCTGGTGGCGGGAATTGTGTTGAACTGTACCCCACTTATCCTATGATCATGTTAATATTTCCATTTTATAAATAAAATATTATAAAATAATAAATTCATATAATTCAATTTGATCTTTAGGTAAGTTGAGATAGAACATCAATATTTTTCAGTTTCTTCAGTAGCTAATAGATTATAAAAATTTGATGAGATGTCATGTCACCTAAGATAGACTGGTAATTTCTTGATATAGTCAGCACTTTAGTAGTGAATCTCATATTTCACAATATTTGGTATACATTTAAGGAAGATTTCTGAGTCCTTCTGGTATGGCTTTTGCTGAATGACCTCCATGTTTCACTGAAAATTCCTTTTTTCCTGGAAAGGATTGGGGTTTATATAGTTTTTCAGTGAAACAATCATCACTCTTGGTTGTAAAAGAAGTTATTACTCTAACTAGAGTCAGTAGTAATCCTAAAGTTTTATTTTTTTTGTAGATACTTATAGCTTTCTCTTGAAATTTTCTTGATTTTCTTCACATTTCTATTCTTAAAGAATTAACATCTAAAGCAGAAAAAGGAAGAAGAATGAGCTTCATAGCAGAAAAGGCAGAGACTTTTCTTAGGCAGATAATAGTTCATGTTGTGTGACACGGTATGGAAATTATTTGTCTAAGTTTCCTGTTCATGGGACATGACTATGACTTTGAACATTGATAGCCTGATCTTAAATGTGTGCCTCTTGTATAAATTATGATACATACAAGTAAGAATAATAAAATAGTTTTCCGATAATGATTAATATGTGTGAACTCAACTTGGTTTTTGTTTTGTTTTGTTTTTGATGATGATGATGATGATGATGATAACCAGTTTAGTTGGAAGATTGTGTTTTTTTGACAATCCCATGGTGAGGATTTACTGTATCATATTTTTACTCACCATACTTCTTATCATTTAATTATATCTACTAATAGTACTATCTTTACTACTGACAGGACCAAATGATGCAACTTTCTTATTTAACGTGATGTCTAACACAGGGGTTCCTGGATAAGTTTTAAAACTAAAAAGTGCCTTTAAGAACCCCAGACTTTTCCAAATTTCCATACTGCCATGACCAGTGCACCATATCCCACGCCCAGTCACACTATATCATGGCAGCAATCATTTCCAGAGGTTCATCCTCTGAGTCTTAACACAGTAATACCATAAGCTTATATGTTGTTGGGAAAGGGATTTATAGGCAATACAATCATAGCTTCCTGACTGTGTTTCATTTTTAAGAAAAATTGACTGGAGACTTCCAACCTTCATTTGGCTTAAGTAATTGAAGTCTTAATAAAGATGCATAACTATCAAAAGACAATTATATTGATATTTTTGCCTTTCAACATGAAGGAAATTTCTACAAAATTCAGAAACTAGGCAATATGATATGGTACAAGACTCACTGTTGGGGTTAACACATGTCCTAGTTAACCTGTTCAAGTCTGAAGAACATAAAGTTTCACTTTCAGTGTATCTTGAAGTGGACAGTAAATAATTTCATTTCTTTACCTACTACTTCTTTTAAAGATAGAATGGAATTAAATATATAGACTATGTAGACTTGTTATCACAAATAATAGTTTAGACTAGCTTAGGAAAATAAGGGAAATGCGCTGACTTATATTAACTAAAATCCTAGAGATAACTGATTTCAGGAATTAAATTGAAAATCTGCATGTATTTATTTCTCTCTCCAGGAATCTACACATAGATAGTAACAGTAATCAGCTATGACAATCATCCCCATAAAAGGTCCATTCAGTTTAAGTGTGTAGGTAGATGATTCCAAAAAGGAGCCTGATAAGTCTGAATCAACCCTGCTGCCTCACTTCTACACCCACCTTTCCATGCAGGAGAATTAAGTGCTTTTACATTTCAAGCCTGGGCTCTATGTCCACCTCTGTGTCTAGAGCAGATTTTATGAAGTTTCAGGACATATTTCTGTTAAAATATATGGGATAGTTTCCTCAGAAGAAAATAAGTTGTGGTATTAGAGACCCAGAGAAGGAAGAAATGAAATAAAACAGATGTTTACAACCCATGGGGACAATTCTTTGACTAAATCTTTCAGAAGATACATTGGATGGTATGCCTTTACTATTGCAACAGAGCATTTTTCTTCCGTTTAGTAGCAGCCTGTTTTTATCATTACATTTGTAACAACAAAACAGGGAAGGGAGAAAGAAATAGCCTTTAACCAGATTCCTTTATTGGCTCACATTATCCTGCATGATTTCAGTTTACTATTGTAAGAACCAAAGCACAGAGAAAAGAAAAGGAACCAAACACAGGAGTCCAGAACATCATATGAAACTTCTACAAAGAACTATAGGCCACCAAGCTGGAGAATCTGGAAAAAAATGAAAGAATTCCTGGAAACATATACCCTTCCAAAACTGAACCAAGAAGAACTACAAAACCTAAATGCTCCAATAAAAGACAAAGAAATCAAAAGAGATATTAAGAATCTTCCTAACTACAAAATGTCTTCACAAACGAATACTACAAAACCTTCAGGAAACAGTTAATACCTATACATCTAGAGCTCTTCCACAAGATCAAAGACACAAGAACACTCCTTTGCACCTTCTATGAAGCCAACATCACCCTGATACCAAAAACAGATAAGGACACAACAGAAAAAGGAGAACTACAGGACAATATCTCTGATGAACATAGATGCCAAAATATTAAAGATCCTGGCCAACTGGATACAGCAGGATATCAAAAAGATTGTTCATCAAGGCCAAGTGGGATTTACCCAAGGAATGCAGGCTGGTTCAACATACATAAGCCAATCAATGTCATTCACTACATCAATAAAAGTAAAGCCAAAAACCACATGATTGTCTCAATAGATGCAGAGAAAGGCTTTGACAAAATCCAACACCCATTCATGCTCAAAACTCTACAAAAAAAAACGGGAATAGATGGGAAATTCCTCCAGACAGTGGAATCCATATATAGCAAACATACAGCCAACATCATACTCAATGGACAAAAGCTGAAAGCATTCCTCCTCAAATCAGGGACTAGACAGGGCTGTCCACTATCACCATTACTCTTCAACATAGTATTGGAAGTTCTTGCCATAGCAATCATGCCAGAGAAAGAAATCAAAGGAGTACAGATTGGAAGGGAAGAAGTCAAACTCTCACTATTTTGAGATGATATGGTAGTATACATAGAAAAAACCTAAAGAATGCAGCAGAAAACTACTGGAAGTTATTAGGCAATATAGCAATGTGTCAGGCTACAAAATCAATGTAAAAAAATCAGTGGCATTTCTTTATGCCAACACTAAATCTGAAGAAGAAGACATCCAGAAATCACTCCCATTTACTGTTTCAGCAAAATCAATCAAATACCTAGGAATAAAGTTGACCAAAGAAGTAAAACACTTGTATACTGAAAACTATGAATCGCTACTCAAGGAAATAGAAACTGACAGCAAGAAATGGAAAGATATCCCATGTTCATGGTTTGGAAGAATAAATATCATCAAAATGAATATTCTCCCCAGAGCCACATACAAATTTAATGCAATACCCATCAAAGTTCCACCAAGCTTCTTTAAGAGAATAGAACAAACACTACATTCATTTATCTGGAACCTGAAAACACCTAGAACTGCCAAAACCATCTTGAGGAAAAGAAACAGAAATGGAGACATCACACTCCCAGACCTTAAACTATATTATAAAGCCATCATCATCAAAACAGCATGGTACTGGAACAAAAATAGGCACACAGAGCAATGTAACAGAATTGAAAGCCCAGAAATAAATCCCCACACCTATGGACATCTAATCTTTGATAAGGGGGACCATGGTATAAAATGAAACAAGGAGGCTCTTTTCAATAAATGGTGCTGGGAAAACTGGGTTGAAACATGCAGAAGAATGAACTTGAACCACTTTATCTCACCAGAAACAAAAGTCAACCCCAAATGGATCAAAGACCTGGATTTTAGACCAAAAACAATCAAATACTTAGAGGACATCTTTGATGAAATAAACCCAATTGCAAGAAAGGCTAAAGTAAAAACAAACCAATGGGACTACATCAAATTGAAAAGCTACTGCACATCGAAAGAAACTATTAAACAGGTTCCTGGAAGATGGCAGACTGAGAAGCTGCTAGTGGCTTGAGCTGTGACCGCATCTCCTGGAAATGGTAGGATTTTCTGCCTTTAGTAGGCCAGTCAATAAGGGGTCCTAGCACTGACACCAAGGAGGTGACTATAACTTAATTTGGGTTAAGAATTAGAGTAGGAAAAAAGGGGAAAAAATTTTTTTCCTTTGAATTTTTAAGCATACCTCCTACCCTTCCCCCCCCCCCCAACCAGTCCCTGGGGACCAGCTCCTAGCAGGCTTCCCTGCTGAGCTTCTGTCTTTACCAAATTCCTATCCCACCAGGGAGTATCATTCATTCTAAGTCTATACCCTTCTGAAACCTCTGGCCTTTTTTCTTTCTAAGTAGCCAAACCCCCCCCCCCCCACCTCACCCCTCATAGCTAATTAAATAATTAAGAATAAATGATTTTTTAAAAAAAAAACCCTTTCCTTTCACTGCTCTTTTATGACTATTCTTTTTCTTATCTTTTTCTTTTTTTCTCTCTCTTTATTTTTTTTTCTCTTTTTCTCATTCTTGTCATCCTTTCTTCCTTAATCCTACAGCTTCCAAAGCCACAGCCCCCAGCCCCCACACCACCAAACAGTGTGCTTTTTTGAATTCACTGATACACATTTGAGAATTATTTGGGGGAAGAATTCTGACTCAATGTGGACTCTCACTGTGAGTGTCTCTGCTCAACTTCCCTTCCTCCTTTAGCCACCCCTAGAATATACAGTGGATAGCAGATTTGCATAACTGTCTATTTCAGCTATCCTTGTCTAGTCCTGAGGTTTTTTTTTTTTTTTTTCTCATTCTTAACAATCAGCTGCCTCTGATCACAAGGTTTGAGGTAATCTGGAACAGGGTTTTTATTTTATTTTTTTACCCTGCTCTATTATACTATTAATATTATATAAAGGCATATAACTTCCCCCCCTTTAGGTTGATCAGAATTAACTCTTAGTATATATATCAGTGCTAGGGTAGTGGGCATCTTATCTATTGTGGGAGTAACTTGTCTCCTTAATCCTACCTCCTCTACCCTCCATCCCCATCCTAGCTAATCAAAAAAAAATTAAATTAAAAATAAAGTAATAAAAAAACCTTTCCTTTCACTGCTCTTTAATTACAGCTCTTTTTCTTATCTTTTCCCTTTTCTCTCTCTTGTCTCTTCTTTCTTTTTGTTTTTTTTTTTTAATCTTGTCATACACTTCTTCCTTCTTCTTTGCCTTTCTGAATTTGTGAATTATTTTGGGGAAGAAATCTGACTCAGAGTGGATTTTATGTGTGTATCTCTGCTCTAGTTCCCTTTGCCCTCTTGTTACCCCTAGAATATACAGTGGATAGTAGATTTGCATAACTGTCTATTCTTGCTATCCCTTCTTTCTTTTCTCTTTCTTCTTCACTGGGATTTGGTTACTATTCTTTCACGGACTGGAGAAATTGGCTAACTGGTAACGATTAAACTGCTTCAATACTTGCTTCAGTTGCTACTGTAATTCCTGAGGTTGGTGAGTGCAATTGTCATAAAGGTATTTAGTACAGTGTTGCTTGTACTCAAGACACAACAACTGAGGAACAACAGAGCATATAAAAAAAAAGAAACACATAAATCAAAAAAATGGGTAGATCAAAAACAAATAAAACTGCTACTCCAATGAATGAAGACAAGAGCCCTGAAAAAACTACAAATCAGCCAGAAGTAACCATTGATAAAAAAGTATGCAAGCAATAATAAACTTATTAAACAAAATAGGAGAAATGAAAACAACATAGGAGGAAAGGAATGGCAGTATTAGGGAAACAACAGTTTAGACCCCCAAGGAAAATACTAATTATCTTGAGGCAATTAGAGAACTGAAAGCTGAAATAGCTGTAATGAAGAAAGAAACTGAGGCAAGGGAAAGCAGACTAACAGAAGCAGAAAACAGAATTAGTCAGACAGAGGATGAGTTAGAGAAAACGAAGAAAGAGGTGAAAGAGCTTAAAAAGAGATTGAGTGATACTGAAAACAACAACAGACACATATGGGATGATCTCAAAAGAAGTAACATTCGTATAATTGGCCTGCCAGATTATATGGTGCTGGGAAAACTGATTAAATGGTGCTGGGAAACAGATTAAATGGTGCTGGGAAAACTGGGGTGTAACATGCAGAAGAATGAAATTGAACCACTTTATCTCACCAGAAACAAAAATCAACTCCAAATGGATCAAAGACCTAGATGTCAGACCAGAAACAATCAAATACTTAGAGGAAAACATTGGTAAAACACTTTCCCACCTACACCTCAAGGACATCTTTGATGAATCAAACCCAATTGCAAGGAAGACTAAAGCAGAAACAAACCAATGCGACTACATCAAATTGAAAAGCTTCTGCACATCCAAATAAACTATTAAACAAACAGAGAGACACCTCACAGAATGGAAGAAGATCTTCACATGCCATACATCAGAAAAGAAACTAATCACCAAAATATATAAAGAGCTCAGCAAACTTAGCACCAAAAAAGCAAATGACCCCATCCAAAAATGGGCAGAGGATATGAACAAAACATTCACCTCAGAGGAGATCCAAAAGGCTAACAAACATATGAAAAACTGCTCTAGGTCACTGATTGTCAGAGAAATGCAAATTAAGACAACACTAAGATACCACCTCACTCCTGTAAGAATGGCATACATCAAAAAGGACAGCAGCAACAAATGATGGAGAGGTTGTGGGGACAGAGGAACCCTTTTACATTGCTAGTGGGAATGTAAATTGGTCCAGCCTCTGTGGAGAGTAGTCTGGAAAACTCTCAGAAGGCTAGACATTGACCTTCCATATGATCCAGTAATTCCTCTCCTGGGGTTATACCCCAAGGACTCCATAACACCCAACCAAAAAGAGGTGTGTACTGCTATGTTCATAGCAGCACAATTCATAATAGCTAAAACCTGGAAGAAACCCAGGTGCCCAACAACAGATGAGTGGCTGAGAAAGCTGTGGTATATATATACATAATGGAATACTATGCAGCTATCAAGAAGAATGAACCCACCTTCTCTGACCCATCTTGGATAGAGCTAGAAGGAATTATGTTCAGTGAGCTAAGTCTGAAAGATAAAGATGAGTATGGGATGATCCCACTCATCAACAGAAGTTGACTAAGAAGATCTGAACGGGAAACAAAAAGCAGGACCTGACTAAATTGAAAGTAGGGCACCAATGTAAAAACCCTGTGGTGAAGGGTAGACATGCGGCTTCCTGGGCCATTGGGGGTGGGAGTGGGTGGGTGGGATGGGACACATTCTTTTGATGGTGGGAATGGTGTTTATGTACACTCCTAATAAAGTGTAGTCATATAAATCACTAGTTAATTAATATAAGGGGGAAAATTAATTGTATGTCTTGAAGTTTTAAAACACAGACTGAATCTTTTTAATATATAGGCTGTGTATTTGATATGTGGACTCTCTCAAAAGCCAAGACAAAGTAGATCAGAAGCAACTGGTGGCACAGCTATATACAAAATACTGGGTAGTATACAGCAAACCCTATCAAAAGGACTTTTCAAAGTTAACCCAATTACTAAATAATGTGATGATATCCATAACTATCCAAATTACAAAATAATGTGATGATAACCATAACTATCCATTGTCTTTTTGAACCCTAAGACAGCAGGAACCTCACATCTCCACTCTAGAGCCTATATTTCCCCCAGTCCTGGAACCGTAGAATACGGCCCACTTTCCTGCATGCCTCTCCCAATCCATATCAAATAATATTGCATCTGCCGATCGCAACCTAATCAACTCCAACGGTTGCCACCTCAACATGCTTCAGCTCAGACTGTGTCCAGAGACTTCATGTGTGGAATGACAACCCTTCAGCTTCATTACTCGGGTGAGACCTTTCCTTTCATAGTATTCTCTAATTCCATCTCAGGTGGTTCACTTCCTAACAATGTCCCAAAACCTAGATATAGACCAGGTTCTGTGAGAGAGAGCATATGTTCACACGTATCCATAAACTAGTGCAAAATATATACCTGAAAGCAGAAGTACACTAGAGTTTGCAGTGAGTACCCTCCTAACACTTCCTCTCCACTATTCCAACCTTTGTGTCCATGATTTCTCAACAATTTGTTTGGCTTTGTATGTTAACTCTCTTTTCAGTCACCAGGTTCCAGATGCCATCAGGATGCTGGCCAGGCTTCCCTGGACTGAAGATCCCACCAATGTGTCCTGGAGCTCTGCTTCCCCAGAGACCCACCCCACTAGGGAAAGAGGGAGGCAGACTGGGAGTATGAATGGACCAGTCGACTTCCATGTTCAGCGGGAAAGCAATTACAGAAGCCAGGCCTTCTACCTTCTGCAACCCACAATGACCCTGGGTCCATGCTCCCAGAAGGATAGAGAATGTAAAAACTATCAGGGGAGGGGATAGGATATGGAGATTGGGTGGTGGGAATTGTCTGGAGTTGTACCCCTCTATCCTATGGTTTTGTTAATTTATCCTTTCTTAAATAAAAAATAAATAAATAAATAAAGCAAATGACCCCATCCAAGCATCTGATCATCATGGTATGAGCGATCATGTGATCCCCTTCCTCACTGTGAAAATAAAATGTATTTTCTTGTCTTCCCAGTCTTCTTTATGCTCTAGATATAGAATCTAGGAAGCTCCTATTGAATTTCTTTCACAGAGGGCATGGATGTATAAATTCTTAAAGAAATGCAATTAATATGCGGGTATATATTACAAACATAAATATCTTTGTTTATAAGAGTTATCTCAAGGTAAACCTAAAAGAACGAACGAAATTCTAAAATAAAGAAGCTAAGCATTAGTAAAAGCTCACAGTCTAGTAGGTGGCTGCAGTATTATTCTCAGTAGCTTCAACTCAACCCCAAGTACATTAACCCAATGATCATATATACATGTTAATGACATCCTATTGCATGTAGAATGATGGCAAGACTATCTTTGTGAAAAACATTTGCAAATGACAATAGGAAGTAACCTTCATGACAGGGTATTAAGAGAAGCTTATTAACTTAATGTCACCTGAGCTTCACCACTGTATACTTTTCCAGGTAGGAAGAGAGAAAGGCAGAGGTAGAGATAAAGAAGAAAGACATTATATCACCAAAGCTTGGGGACCAAACTCAAACCTGAGTTGGGTGTATTGTAAAGCAGGCACCCTCGCAATCTAACTATCTTGCCAGCCCTCGCCCACACATATGAATTTTAGAGTCTAATAATTAGAGTCTAATAATAAGATGAATCATTTTTATATAATTTACTTATCTTTTTATACATACAATGTTTATAAACTGAGAACAGTACTTATAAAATGTCCTATGAATGTGAGTTTCAGCTTAAGGGTTTCAGAAAATGGAAATATAACTATTGTGTACAAAAATTAACTAGCATACTGTAGATATACATGATAATTTTGTCTGAAGCTAATTACTTCTTGAATGATATTTTGACTATTTTATCTCTTAAATGTGCTACCCATTATTTTTACTATTAACTCTATTTCTTCCTTTCCTCTGCTATCCATTTCCTGGGGTCTTGGGTTTTAGACACTAGTCTATTGGACTTCCACTCTGCCATAGCAGCACAAGGGCAAAATAAACAAGGGGCAGGGTGCTTTCTTGCAAGGTGCTACCGTCCATGATTAGAATTAACACTGTAACAGAAGCACTGAAATTCATGAGTCACACCGGAAGCCTCCGCTTCTTTCCTATAAGTGAGGAATCTTATTTTCTTTCCCAGAAGAGTCACCTCAGCTTAGAACACCATACTCTTCTCTTCACAGTAAAATAAGTAACAGTGCAACTTTTAACCTATAAAATGAGGTACTCATCTATAGTGTGCAGCAGCCTCATACAAGAATTCATTCAGGAAAGCATGAGCAGCTTAGACTCAAGTGTCATTCGGAATATACTTATTGCCTGAATGGAGTTTTCTTTCTCTGGTGAGTATACATAATTGCCCTTAGACAGACAGACACACATACATACATACACACACACACACACACACACACACACACATACACACGAGAGGGGGGTTGAGAAAAAAAACACATTTTATTCAGGAAAGTATTTTCTGAAAAGTAATACAATGACGAGATTACACCTACAAGCAAGAGACCTACCCACTTCTGGAAAATGAGAGACTGGAGTGCTATTTTATTTGATTATTATATTTCAGAGAGATGCTTTCACATCCTTTAAAAGGGCATTTACAGAGCTGCAAAACCTGCAAGAGACTTAGGGGTTTACATACTGTTCAAAGAACCAGAAAATTTAAATGTTTTATAAACACTGAAGTAAATAAGTAAGTAAACAAATGTCAGCTAGATAATCCTGGGCTCAAATGGGTAGACAAGAAAGATGTGAAAAAGAAGAGGTAGTTTCCAGACCCCACCCCAAGTAGCAGAGGAATCCAGGAAGAAAACCGAAGGACATGTTCTCATTAATGACAAAGGGTAGAATACCTCCTGGAAAATTAAGAGCAATAATATGAAATTCATGTTCTTCTTCTTTACTCAACACTGATAAAATCAGTGCAACTAAAGTATAATTTCCATCAGTTCTTGCATGAAATAAGAAAAAAATGGCAATTCATAGATTTATTTAATTCAAAGAGAAAAACAAACTAAACTTTGCTAGAATGTAGAGGCCAGAAAAGGGTAAATGAAAGCATAAGCTATGGAGACAATTTTAAATCCTAGTAGTCTAAAACATGCAATAGAAAAACCCACAATAAAAAACTTTACCGAATCTTTATCTACCATTAATTTAGTTTTCACAGTTTGTTTCCCTTGGAAGTCTAAAAGTATTTCCCTTCATTTTGTCATTTCCTCACAAACTTATTATTCATTGTTAAAGATGCTATACAAACCCGAGTTGTAAGCCATTGCTACTTACTAACCATTGCTTATTATAGTTACTAATTTCCCCTTGTCATTTCTCATGCATATTATATATATATATATATGCATGCTAATAAAATTGTTGGTTTGCTATTATTAATCTGTCTTTACTACAACATGCATAACCAAGAATGTTAGAGTGAAATTATTTTTCTTCTGCTATGTAATCAAAGAGAAAAATGGGTATCAAGTTATGAGTTTAGTGGTCCTTTTATCTAAGAAGAAGGATTTGGCTAAGTCAGCAAACAAGACATTACAAAGAGTTCAGTAAGCTACTTCTATGCTTGAGTCCATCTTGCTTTGGCAAAGTTCACAGCAGCAAACATGTATTGATTAAAATAATAGCACTGATAAAGCATACAGAAGACTGATGAATTCTAAACACTCCCACTGACAATCCATGAAGGTTCTTTCAGGGATATTTCTAATGCTGAAGAGTTGATGGTGACAGATGATACAAAGGTTACTACTTTTAGAGGACAGGCAGGGGTGTACCTGGTTAAGTCCTCACATTACAGTACACAAGGACCCAGGTTCAAGCCCCTGGTCACCACCTGCCAGAGGAAGCTTCATGAGTGGTGAAGCAGGGCTGCAGATGTCTCTCTGTTTCTATCTATCTCTATCTTCTCCTCCCCTCTCAATTTTTCTCTGTCTCTATACAGTAATAAATTAATTAAAATATGTTTAAAGTTATGATAGAAAAATGATCATATTATTCCTTCATGTCAGATAATACTTTAATAACCAGGAGAGAGAAAGTACCTCTTTCATACATTGATAGATTCTTTACAATAAGATCTTTTAAAATTATTATTATCTTTATTTATTGGATAGAGACAGCCAGAAATCAGGAAGGAAGGGGGTGATAGAGAGGGAGAGATACAGAGAGACACCTGCAGCCCTGTTTCACCACTTATAAATCTTTCTCCTTGCAGGTGGGGACCAGAAGCTCGAACTCAGGTCCTTGCACATTGTAATACATGAGCTTAGCCAGGTGCACCACCACCTGGCCCCTACAATAAAAATCTAATCAGACCCCAAACAATTGTCTTTTCTAGTTTTATCATTGTTTAAAATGTCAGCAATAATTTCGGAGCATAGTTTTTTGTGTTTTTTTTTTTGGAAATAGGGAGAGGGTTTATATAATAAAAACAGAATGTTGTAGAAAGCAAATCAGTTTAATAGAGGAGAGCAATATGTTTCATTTACAGAGTCCATAGGAGGAAAAATATTAGAAAAGCATTTGATAGCCTGAATGGATGCACTATAACATTGTCCAATTAATTCCTGGGATAAGAACAGTTAGTAAGATTTCAAAACCAATGACCTAAGGACCATGAAAAAAATGACATTGACATGGGTGTTACTTGATTGCTTAGTGTATTTCAAGCTAATCTTACATACAGGTTATGGTATAGCCTTAATCATAAAACCCATAACAAAATTCTACTTTGTATTTAGTTTACTCGCCCTCTAAAACAATGCAGTTTTGACCTAAGGCAATTAAAAAAAAAGTGTGTGTGTGTGTGTGTGTGTGTGTGTGTGTGTGTGTGTGTGTGTGTGTAAAAATAAACTTGTACTAATATCCCAGTACATTACTATATATTATAGTACACCAGTACATCATGAAAGGTGTCTGGAACCCATCAGGGGTTGTTTTCGTGCAGAAATTCCACCTACTAACCCATTTCTAGTAACTGTAAATACAGGATTTATTCAGAAAGGGTAAAAAAAAAACCCAAAAATCCTGGAACTAGATAAATAAAATTGATATGGTAATTACTCTTACATGAGTCCTCTTGCAGACAAATATCACATGCATGGGTAGTGTGATGAATTAGAAGCAGTCTATCACAGGAAGGTCGGCCAGATTAAATTCACAAAATTATTTTAGATGGTTTGCTTTAATAAAAAGTAGAAAGAAATAAATGAACAAAAAATCTCCCCAGAAGTCAGGATAAAAAATTTACAAGAAGTATTTTTTAAAAAACATGTATGAATTCTGCTACTGGGCACAAAAGAGTGAAAAGACCACTCCTTTTCCATCCAAGAGACTGGGATTGACACCTGAAAACCCTGTCTTGAAATCTGAATCTGAATGGATGGAGTTGGAAGCAAACAGGAACTATAAACACAAAGGACAAGAGGGAGTATGGTCTGAGTATCCTACAATCTGAAAGTTAGCAGTGTAGTGCTATTTCTACTAATTCAGAGCTTGAATTTCTTTTTTTTTAATTTTTATTTATTTACTGGATAGTGACAGAGAGAAATTGAGAGGGGAGAGGGAGATAAAGAGGGAGAGAGACAGAGAGACACTTGCAGCCCTTCTTCACCACTCATGAAGCTTTCTCCCCCCGCAGGTGGGGACCAGGGGCTTGAACCTGGGTCCTTGTGCACTGTAATGTGTGCACTCAACCAGGTGTGCCACAGCCTGGCCCCTTCTTTTGGTTTTAATACTTAAATTACTAGTGGAGTTTAGGAGTCTTATGCTATGTTTTTGTCATTAAAAGGGAAGTAGTACTTAAGGACCAGGCAGTGGTATACCTACTTAAGGGCACACACTGCAATGTGCAAGGACCCAGGTTCAAGCTCCAGGCTCCCCACCTGCAGGGCAAAAGCTTCACAAGTAGTAAAGCAGAGCTGTAGGTGTCTCTCTGTCCCTCCCCCCTTCCTCTCTCAATTTCTCTCTGTTTCTATCCAATAATAAATTAATTAAATTTAATTTTTAAAAATTTTTTGGGGAAAAAGAAAATAGTATTCAGCTGAAGAAGCTCCCTGTTCTAAGGGCAACCCACTATCTTTTTTTTATTTATTTTAATTATTTATTCCCTTTTGTTGCCCTTGTTGTTTTATTGTTGCAGTTATTATTGTTGTTGTCGTCGTTGGATAGGACAGAGAGAAATGGAGAGAGGGAGGGGAAGACAGAGAGGAGGAGAGAAAGATAGATACCTGCAGACCTGCTTCACCGCCTGTGAAGCGACTCCCCTGCAGGTGGGGAGCCGGGGTTCGAACCGGGATCCTTTAGCCGGTCCTTGTGCTTTGCGCCACCTGTGCTTAGCCCGCTGCGCTACAGCCCGACTCCCGCAACCCACTATCTTACTCCCAAAAATCCAAGTGCTTTTGGCTGTTATTTATTTATATTATTTATATTTGCCTAAATTTTAGAACTTAGTGTGTGTTCCAAGTATTCGAATACAAGCATACATCATTCTGTCATTCACTTACAACTATCAGTGTTTCACTTCTTTAGTATAAGGACAGAAATGGTAGCTTTCACCTCCAGTGTACTGTAACTAATATCACAAATGAAATTCAGAAATTTTTACAGATGTAGTAAAGATAATGCACAATTTTACTTTATTTAAGCGTCCTGGCAACGCACACGTAGAAATCAAAATATACAGTTTAGCTCTCTTAGGAGGAAAATGGGATCTCCTCACTAGGGGCTGTAAATTAAATGACAGAGTTGAGTTTGCATAAATGGACAAAGAAGGGGCACAAAGTTACTCACTGCAATGAGTTATTTATGGAATAGCTCGAAGTAAATGTGTGTGTGTGTTCCTCCTTGTGGGTGTTTGTGTGTGTGTGTGTGTGTGTGTGTGTGTGTGTGTGTGTGTGTGTGTGTGTGTGTGTGTGTGTGTGTATTTGAAATAGAACATTTTTTTTTTGCCTTCAGTGTTTACTGCTGGGGCTCGGTGACTGCACTATGAATCAATCCACTGCTCCTGGTGGCCATTTTTCCCATTTTTGTTGCCCTTGTCACTATTATTATTGTTGTCATTGCTGCTGGATAGGACAGAGAAGACAGGAGGAAAGATAGAGAGGGGGAGAGAAAGACACCTGCAAACCTGCTTCACCACCCATGAAGCAATCCCCCTGAAGGTGGGAAAGCCTGGGACTCAAACCTGGATCCTCATACATGTCCTTGCTTTTCGTGCCACGTGCACATAAACCCACTGTGCTACCTCCCGACTTCCCAAAATATATATTTTTTATACTTTTGGCTTCCTCTAGACTGGCAAATAATCATACAAGCATTTGACAGATTGATTAGGTTAAAAAAAAAGGATGTTAAAAATAACCTTTGTGCGTCATATATTCATAAAAGAGAGTAACATTGAGTAGCCCTCCAGCTTGGTGTCAGGTATCAGCTAAGACAGAGAAGGTAGAATGCAAAGGGGGAACATCAGTCAGGGTGCTTACCATGGAATTTAACAAAGTCATGATTAACAGGTAGATTAAGTTCTAACTTCTTGAGAGTCAGGCGGTAGCACAGAGGATTAAGCACACTTGGAATGAGCGCAAGGACAGGCTTATGGATCCAGGTTCAAGCCCCAGGCTCCCCACCTGCAGGGGAGTCACTTCGCAGGCAGTGAAGCAGGTCTGCAGGTGTCTATCCTTCTCTCCCACTCTCTGTCTTTTTTTTTTTTAAAAAAGGAAATACTGACATAACACATATGATAAGAGGGGTAAAACTCCACACTATTCTGACCACCAGAACTCTGTATCCCATTACCTCCCCTGATAGCTTTCCTATTCTTTATCCTTCTTGGAGTATGAACCCAGGGACATTATGGGGTACAGAAGGTGGAAGGTCTGGCTTCTGTAATTGCTTCCTTGATGAACATGGGCTTTGGCAGGTTGATCCATAATCCCAGCCTGTCTCTCTCTTAATATCTGTTTTAGAAGGTCTAGCTTGTGAAGAGAACTCCCTCAAAAGACTTGTATTGAGGTGGTAGATTTTTGTTCCCCTACAGCATTAGCTTAATAAAAAAATAATTCTTAGGTCTTCAGTGGGAGTTAATGGAAGATTCTGCAGTTCTCTGGTATTAAGGGGACAATGCCCATGGAGGGGATTGATGGCAGCCTTATTTCAGGGAAACAGTGGCAGTTGCATATTCTGGGAGCTTGGCATTACTAGGATAAAATTCCTTTTTGAATCTCTGAAGCTCAAATGTCTTCGCTTCAAAATAATTTTTATAACAAACCTGTGTGTCCCAACAGTTCACTTTCTACAAATTCCTAGACGTTAATCTTGTCTGTATTATTTTATTTTCTAGGACAGTGACCAGAAACAAACATAGTCTGATGCTAGAAGGAAGGCTATAAAAGAAAAAAAAAAAAACCTGCTTGGACATTCATTTGCATTTGAGAAAGAAACCAACTGGGCTGCATAAGTGATTTGAAGATAATTGCACAGCAGGTG
The DNA here is from genome assembly GCF_950295315.1 of Erinaceus europaeus. NCBI lineage: Eukaryota > Metazoa > Chordata > Mammalia > Eulipotyphla > Erinaceidae > Erinaceus > Erinaceus europaeus. The sequence continues at coordinate 24,213,370 of NC_080178.1, forward strand.
GTCACATTAAGTTTGGAGAGTTTGTTTTAAGTCACTATCAGGAAAAAAAAAAAAAAAAGAAACCTAAGTTTTTATTAAAAGTATTTTCAGTCCTTACAAACTTTTTTTTTTGCCTCCAGGGTTATTGCTGGGTTACAGTGCCCACACTATGAATCTATTGCTCCTGGCAGCCAATTTTCATTTTTATTGGTTAGGGCAGAGAAAAATTGAGCAGGGAAGTGTGATAGAGAGGGGCAGAGAGAGAGAGAGACACCTGCAGACCTGCTTCACTAGTTGTGAAGCAAACCCCCCCCCCCCCCCCCTGCAAGTGGTGAGGCCAGTGTCTTGAAGCAGGATCCTTGCACAACTCCTTGTATTTCTTATTATGGGCGCTTGACCCAGTGTGTCACTGCCCAGTCCCCCAAAATTATTTTTCTAGGAAAAACATCACTTTACATATAGTAATTCCACTTTATTTATAGTTTCATTTTTCATAGTTTAAATTACTAATAGTCATTTGAAGGTAAAAAAAAATACTTTTACTGCCTTTTGAGTGTAACAATTCTTATTACAGTATCTTATGTTTGTTCTGCTTCATTACTCCTTTGTTTTTAATTGTTGCAATATGTTTCATTTTAACTTACTCATAATACTGACATATGTGAAAAATGAAATTTGTTTACTGTTTGTAACCAACTACAGTTTTAATATATGTGGATGTGAAAGACAGGGTTGTGGGGGGGGTGGATACTAAGTTACAGAACACACACTTTAGCATGTTCAAAGACCCAAGATCAAAGCCCTGCACCACGTGCACCATGCAAAGGGAAAGCTCCACAAATGGTGGAGCAGTGCTGTGGTAGTTCCTTCTCTACTTTGCTCTCTGCCACTCCCTTCCTCCCTCTTAACTTTCATCATTTATCTGGAAAGGAAAAAATGAGAGAGGAGTTCAACTGGGTAAAGGCATTTTTTTTGCAGGTTTCAATTCAGCTGCTTTCTTTTTTAAATATTTATTTATTTATTTATGTATTCCCTTTTGTTGCCCTTGTTGTTTTTTTATTGTTACAGTTACTATTGTTGTTGTTATTGATGTCGTCATTGTCGGATAGGACAGAGAGAAATGGAGAGAGGAGGGGAAGACAGAGAGGGAGAGAGAAAGATAGACACCTGCAGACCTGCTTCACCACTTGTGAAGCAACACCCCTGCAGGTGGGGAGCAGGGGGCTCGAACCAGGATTCTTATGCTGGTCCTTGTGCTTGGTGCCACCTGCGCCTAACCCACTGTGCTACTGCCCGATTCCCCCAATTCAACTGCTTTCTTTTCTCTTTTGCCTCTGAACTTCACACCTACAGGTACAGTACTGCCTGTGGGCTTCTTCTTCTTCTTCTTCTTCTTCTTCTTCTTCTTCTTCTTCTTCTTCTTCCTCTTCCTCTTCCTCTTCCTCTTCCTCTTCCTCTTCCTCTTCCTCTTCTTCTTCTTCTTCTTCTTCTTCTTCTTCTTCTTCTTTTAAATTTCCAGATAGTTGTTGATAACCTGGATACCCGTTGGTGTCACAACTGAACAGATCTTGGAGGAATCCAAGTAGGAGGTACTACTAGACATACTACAATGCATGGAGCCATGCTGGCATTGCCAGCAACACAGATTCATCTCAATCACAACACTATATCACAAATTGCGAAACCGGTTAATACCTTGACCAACAACTTTGGTTTATAGACCCCCCCACACATACACACAAAGGCATTCTAATTTTAAATCTACCAAATAATACTTTCTGATATATTGAAGTTATAAAGGATATAGGATGCTCATTATCTTATTGATTTTTGCAATTATTTGTACACATAGTATTGAATGGTTTCATTCATTGCTGTCTCCATAGTATAAAGCTACTATGCATAGAAAGCACTAATTATTTCATACTTGTTGAATATAAAAAATTAATGTTGAGATAAGAATTTCAATGACCACAATTTTACTTTTTACTTTCATGAACAAGTGAGTTATTTCAATGGGAGGATCACATAGGGTTGTCAGAAGAGTCATGACAATTTTTTCTTTATTATTAATTTTTATTTTTTAATTGTATTTGTTTTATTTGATGGGACAGAGATTAATTTAGAGGGAAGAAAGAGATTTGGAGGGAGTGAGACAGAGAGACACCTGCAGACCTGCTTCATCACTTGTGAAGCTTTCCCCCTGCCAGTGGGGATCTGGAGTTTGAACCTAGGTCCTTGTGCTCGGTAATGTGTATACTAAGTCAGGTGTGCCACTACCTGGCCCCATGACAATTTTTTCCAAGCAAAAAAATGTGTCATCACTTTTCCGACAACATTTACTTTCAGTTAGCTCATACCCATTGAATAAATATGATTATGTGAGGTATAATTGAGAACTAAGACATGTTAAGCACTTGGCAGTCCTAAGAGGATAAACTATCATGCATGACTAAATAAGTCTAAAGTCAAATTTAAGTAGAAAGTACTAGGTATAGGATGAAAAACTCAGCTAAATGAGACCATCTAAAGTGTTCATCACTGACACATTTCTACTATTTTCGTGATAATAAAGAAAATGGCAGTGATCATTCTAGGCATTAAAAGTTATAAGGAGATTCAAACTTATATATAAAGACCATGGATGAAGGAACTATATGGCCAGGTGTCATAGACAGTAAGAAAGATAAGAATTTTATAATTGAAAAGCAAGAAGAAATTGTGTGTAGTGTAGGATAGCATTCCCTAAAAACGTTCATAGATTTCCAGGGTATATATTGTAGTAGTGGAGGAATGTAAGCTGAAGTTACAGGGATTAAGAGAAACCCTTGGTACTGTTTTAAAGAGTGAAAATTACCTGAATTTAAAGTTATCATCAGAAATGAACTTCTGTGGAAAAAATACTGTTTTAGGAAGGGGAAACACCTGGAGGTAGAGTTTTGCCATATGAAGTCATTATCTCCTTCTGTGGATCAACAATGGTAGAGAATGTTCCATCTTCTGAAGGGAGGCTGGGCAACATACCCTGTCATACTCACCTAAGGAAGATGGGTCCTGAAATTGGAGCAGTTTGGAAGGTTCCTACTCATGACCACAGAATACGAGCTCAGATCTAAAGAGATGCAGAGGTCACATAGGCTCCTAAGCTGAATATGGGCCCCAGATCAAATTGATGGGGTTTACAGTCAACAATATTTATACACCTTTCCCATATTTGGGAGCTACTCTCATACCTGATATAGATTTCTGCTCCTTTTTCCAGCCATGACATCAACTCCCAAAACAATAACTTGGGTCCACCTGCATATCAGATGTTAGGCTCAGAAAAAAAAAAAAAAAACTAGTATAGTTAGTCATGGGCCCATTAGAATATAACTAAAATAGGCCTGCCAGCTATCTACAAAACGGAGACTCCAAATCTTCATCTGCAATATTCTAACCTTTAGGTTCATGATGAGTCAACAATTTGTTTGGCTTTATATGTTCACTCTTTTTTCAGCCACCAGGTCCCAGATGCTACCGTGATGCCAACTGGACATCCCTGGGCAGATGACCCCACCAATGTGTCCTGGAGCCCTATTTCCTCAGAGCCCTGCCCCACTAGGTAAAGAGAGTGACAGGCTGGGCGTATGGATGGACCTGCCAATGCCCATGTTCAGAGGGGAAGCAATTACAGAAGCCAGACCTTCCACCTTCTGCATCCCATAATGACCCTGGGTTCATACTCACAAAGGGATAAAGAATAGGAAAGCTATCAGGGGAGGAATGGTATATGGAGTTCTGGTGGTGGGAAATGTGTGAAGTTGTACCCCTCTTATCCTATGGTTTTTGTGTTTCCTTTTTATAAATAAAAATTAAAAAAAAAAAAACAGACCAAAAAAAGAGTAAGTTTTTACTCTGTACCACTGATTCCAGAATGTATACCAGTGTAAATTCTCTATAAAAATCCAATTAGGTAGTCGGGCGGTAGCACAAAGTGTTAAGCACATGTGGTACAAAGCTCAAGGACCAGTGTAAGGATCCCTTCGAGTCCCCCCTGCTCCCCACCTGCAGGGGAGTCGCTTCACAAGCTATGAAGCAGGTCTGCAGGTGTCTTTCTCTCCCCCTCTCTTTCTTCCCCTCCTCTTTCCATTTCTCTCTGTCCTATCTAACAATGAAGACATCAATAACAACAATAATAACTACAACAAGGGCACCAAATGGGAAATAAATAAATAAATATAAAAAATTTTAAAATCCATTTAAATTTGACACCCCCCCCCCCCCTTAACCAATCTGCTTGAAGCCAGTTAGTCTGCTTCTCCAAACTGAGAGAATCCAGAGTGGTGAGAGGATTTTCCTACAATAGGTGTTACATGTGAACAAAGGCACCTAAGAAAATTGCATTTGTATCACTTCATCAAGGTAAAGGCCACTGCCTATGAAAGTGGGAGTTTAAAAGGATAGAAGCAGACAGATAAGGTCAAGGTTGTAGAATATTTGAAATATGCCCTCCAGGTTTGATGCTTACTCTAAATGTTACTGAGAATCATCAAAAGTTTATAGACAGAAATTCAAGAGAAGTGTTTAAAAATGATACTTGCAAAGATGTCCCAGGGAAAGGTCTTATTTAAAAAGAGACTAGAAGAAGGTAAGTAGTTACAGTAATATGAATTTATTAATTAATATAATATGAATTAAATCATGTACTGTTGTCTGAAAAATTTTATACCTTTGGAAATAACTCAAGATAAAAAATGCTAACATACAATTATTTTTCAAATAGAGTCTGTAATATTTCTAAAGAACGAAACTTAGATTCAGTAAACAGCCTCTGAATGATAAGATAAAGGATAGTATAATATTTTATGTCCTTAATTAAATATTGTGCCTGCATCATAAGTGAAAAATTTGAGAACTTGAAAGTCATTGGGGAAAGATTTCATGACTGAAATAACATCTGAATTTATTCTGGAGTAATAAGATTTAAGTGGAGAAGGAGTGAATAAGACATTTTATGGAAATATTGCATAAGTAATTGTGTGGGAATAATAGAGATGATAGCAACTGCATGGGGAAGTAGTTTATGTAGCTAATGAATCGCTCGCTACAAGGATTAATAGGACAATAATTAAAGTTTAATTAGATGTCCAAATGAAAATATAGTAGTGTATGTTCATTATTAATATCTATTTAATGTGAAATAGTGTTTTAATATTTTCAGATATGGTTTTGCTAAGTACTCATGATAGTACTGATACAAGTTGTATTTTCATTCTGTAGATGTGGAGACTATAACTTCTACAGCCCGAGAAAACAAGAACTGAGATAGGTTTTTCCCAGAATGCCAACATCCTTATAGAGGTAGCATTTGATTTTAAATTCATTACACTTGAAGGGCCCTATATCCCCATCACCCCTTGTTGCCTCTGTCTATTTCATAGCACAAGACTCATCAGAGAGTCTTATATCAGTGAATGGCAGGAGGACACTACAGTTGAAATTTCGGGTTCATATGAGTATCAGATCTCTAATTTGCCTAACATGTTTTCCAGATTTCTGCTATTAGAATTATCTCTTTTATAGCATCAGTGGGAAAAAAAAATCTCTCTTAGACATAAAAAGCAGTTTTTAAAACTGAAGTTATAAATGGGGCCATAAGCCAGTACTTTGCAATTCAGATGAAATCATTAGAAAGCAGCACCAATATTCTGTCTTAGACTCCTTCTGTGGAGGGTGGCTCAGACTCTGCAGGGTAAAAACCTAAACCGAGACACTTCAGAGCTGAGGCTGATCAGAATGAGCAAAGTAATGAAGCTATAATATAGTGGGTTGGGGGAGGGGAAGAAAGAGCCTACATAACACCATCTTAGAATTTTCTGTAGAAAAACCATAATGGGCTTAAATGAAATTTAAATTAACCAGATACATGCCTACAGTGGCAATTATAAAGGCCTTTAAGCAAACAAGAATATCAGGTCAGAGAATAGCTGTTGGTTTTTTTTTTTTTAACTCTTAGAAAAATGCCACACATATCTAGGTATACATATCTAGATGTAGCTTGGCAGATAGACAGATGAGAGACTTGTGTGTAGACTCAACCACCTAAACTATGTCACTTTGGTGTGTTGACTGATTATTTTGAGCTGTGGGCACTTGAAAAAGCAAATGGAAGATGCTTTTTCCAAACTTCCTTTAGTTCCCTAAAGATGAGTCCTTCAAAAGGCACTGAGTTGTCATGAACTCCCACCCTAGGCATGTCATCCAAGCAGAATTGAGCCATATCACAGAAGACATTAGACGAAGACACCACAGCTAGACGAATTATGTAACAGACAGTCATATATGCCATCTATTCTTCTTAAGACTCATTCAGTTTTCTTAAAAATAAGCTTCTCTTCCCTAAAATACCCTTTATTACCTCTTTCCTAGGAGTATTATATTTAAACCAGAATTATAAACCACCTTAGGGAATTACTTATTTTTCCCCAAGTAACCCAAGTATATATAAAATATATACATCAATAAACTATTCTATATTTTTCTAATATGTTCTATTTCCAAGGTCTCAGCTAAAAACTAAAAAAAATATTAATAACAACTAAGAGGAAAATTTACTTTGTACACACACACACAAACACACACACACTAGAAGTCAATGTGTATATTAACTTCAACTCTTTTTATCATTGTTTTTTCAGGGAATTTTTAAATTTTAGTGATTGAATCTATACCAGTGCTATAGAGTGCTTTATTCTAGTTCTCCTCTATAGAAGGAAAATATCCCTCTTTCATTCTCAGATCTCCCAGAAGGTAGATATGCATATATATTACACACACAGTTACTAGTTGACTAAAATGATATCTGGTATGAAACATTATATTTATATTATATTTTCAAATAATGTACATAGGTTTCTCAATTTTAGCCAAGTCAAACCCAACTTCCTTGGACAGACAACCCCACCAATGTGTCCTGGAGCTCAGCTTCCCCAGAGCCCACCTTACTAGGGAAAGAGAGAGGCAGGCTGGGAGTATGGATCGACCTGTCAACACCATGTTCAGTGGGGAAACAATTACAGAAGCCAGACCTTTCCCTTCTGCATCCCACAATGACCTTAGGTCCATACTCCCAGAGGGTTAAAGAATAGGAAAGCTATCAGGGGAGGGTATGGGATACAGAGATCTGGTGGTGGGAATTGTGTGGAGTTGTACACCTCTTATCCTATGGTTTTGTCAATGCTTCCCTTTTATAAATAAAATAATTAAAATAAAAAAACAAAATCTTAGGGAAAAGGCTATTCAAATTTAATACATAATTAGATTAATTAGTTCATTAGTACATACTTGCTTTCCAAGTTCAAAGTTAGACAGCTTAATGTAATGTTAAAATGAAAGGAAGGGGCCAGGTGGTGGCGCACCTGGTTAAGTGAACATGTTACAATGCACAAGGACCAGGGTTTGATCCCCTGGTCCCCACCTGCAGGGAGAAAGCTTTACAAGCGGTGAAGCAGTGCTGCAGGTATCTCTCTGTCTCTCTCCCTCTCAATCACCTCCTTCCCTCTCAATTTCTACCAGTCTCTAGCCAATAAATAAATAAAGATAATTAAAAATCTTTTTAAAAAAGAAAAATTATAGGAAGTGAGGTGTAGATGGGATTTCCAACAATGACTTACAAGTTGGGGATGATCGTAATTTAGAAAGTCACTTATTGTCTTATCCTAGGTTTAATAGTCTACCAAAAGATGCACACAGCCACTAGGTTGTATGGCTTTTATGAGTAATAACTGAAGTCAAATGAAATGACTAGGCCAGTGCCTACCATAAAAGACATTCAATAAATAGTAAGCACATTCATCTTATCTGTATCTGTCTTGTTTAGGATCTCTAGGAAACAGATCTGGAGATAAGAATCCATGTATAATTAGAAATAGGAGAGGTGATACCTAGAATAAAGTAGAGAAGGGATAAGAGACAATGGGCTAATGAAGTTGGTGTACTGCACTAAAGTAAAAGATTCTGGGGGAGGGGGAGGGGGGATCAGGTCCTAGAACATGATGGCAAAGGACCCAGTGGGAGTTGTATTGTTATGTGGAAAACTGGGAAATGTTATGCATGTAAAAACTATTGTATTTACTTTTTAGTCTTAAACATTAATCCACCAATTAAAAAAAAAGATGGAAGATGAGAGAGAGAGAGAGAGAGAGAGAGAGAGAGAGAGAGGGAGAGAATGGGCTAAAATGAGACCAATAAGAAAGTGTTATCAAACAGTTCAATTTGGGGTAAACAGAGATAAATTCCACTCTGGAGACAAAGTAGAGATCATTTTACAATGATCTAACATGACAGACAAAGAAGCTGGAGTATTTATCTCCTACTCCTCATATGGTATGAGTTGAAGGGTACTTACAGAGATGTTAGCTGGCTGGCTTTTCTGGCTTGTCCCACATGCTGATTAAGTGTACTTCTTTTGATCAAAAATAAAAAAGTTCTCAAGGTACAGAGAGTCACAGGTGTTCAGTCAAATTATTTTAGAACTGAGGGAGGTAAGAGCCAACAGCATGTGCAAGAGAACATCAATGGCATTTCCTAGAGAAATAAAGAGAACATAATTTGAAATGTATCTCCTTCCAAGTTGAGTTCCTACACCTTCAACTTGACTCTTCTAAAGTATTTAAGGAAGTTATAATGATTTTTATTCATGTGTCTCAAGCTCAACGCCCAGTAAGCATTTAATAGATGTTTTAATTCATTTTATAAAATGTATTTTTCCTTAATGAGAATCAATCTCAGTGACCAGTGATGAAGATATTTTATTTGCACATAATTTTATCTTCATCATTTTAAAAGATTTATTTATTTGATAGTGGTATTTGAGAGAGAAAGAGGAGATAGGAAAAGAGAGTGTAAGGACTCCTGCAAGGATCCAGGTTAGAGCCCAGGGTCACCACCTGCAAGGAGTATGCTTCATGAGCAGCTAACCAAGTCTATATTTCTCTTTCTCCCTCTCTGTCTCCCACTCCCCTCTCATGTTCCTTCTGTCCTGTCATAGTGCTGGTACTGAACCCCAGCAATAACCCTGGGAGCAGGGGGGAGAGAAAGGATAAGGAGGAGGAGAGGCATCTACAGCACTGTTTCACCTCATGAAGCATCGTACCACCCCCACTGCAGTTGGGGACCAGGGGCTTGAACCAGGGCCTTGTGCATGGTAATCATGTTTGCATTCAACCAGATGCACCACTGCCTCACCCTATATTCATATTTTCTTATCCTCATTTAGATAGTGCTTAGGATCAAACCCATAACCTCACATATGTGTGGCATGAGCCTTAACACTGAATCACCTTCTCACCTCCACATCTTACTGGACTAATTTAAATTTATTTACTTACTAATGAGAGTAAGAGAAACAGAGCATCACTCCAACATATATGGTGCTAGAAATTAAACTAGAGACCTAAGTGCAGCTCCCATGCTTTACCAATGGGCTCCCTCCTGGTCAGCCCAATATTTTACATTCATATTTTCACTTATTTATGAGAAAGTGAAGTAGACTAAACTGCCACTCTAACAACCAAGGGATTCCACCTATCCTTGGTTTGCTTGTTTTTGTCTTTGTGGTTCTTTCATGTGGTTCGGAGATTAAACCCAATGCTTCACATTATTGCTGAGTCACATCCCTGATCTTCTTATTAATCTTATTTAAAAGTTGAGAAGAAAGGAAGAGAGAAGTTAGCAAATATTTTCAAAACTCTATCATAATCTGACACCAAAATCCACGTGCCTTATTACCATAATAACGCCTTCCCATCAGCTCTCTCACACTCTTGCAATTTCAGTTTTCTTTTAGTGCTTGAACAATCATCACAATTTCCACTCCCCTACCCACAATGGGTAGCACACTAATATCAAATTGCACCTCTCTAAAATGAAGGCCCTACTCTTCCTCTATGTAATTCTCCTGCTCCTCTTCTCCTTCCTTTTCTTCCTCCTCCTTTCAATCCACCTCCATCCCCTTCCCTCTCATCCTTAAACCTTAAATTACTCAGCTCTGGCTTACATTTGTACAGGGGACTGAACTTGAGAATTAAGAGCGTTAGGCATGCAAGTCTTTTGCATAACCATTATGCTCTCTCTCCACCCCCACTTCTCATGAAATTCTTTCAGGAATAAGAGACTCCGATTACGAAATTGTGCAATTCAAAATTCTGATCTGGACATAAATATTACAAAGGTTGCAATTATTAATAATCATGTGTAAAGTACAAAAATAAAGATGCCTGGAAAGAGAGATGATGGGATAATAAAACCCTGTGATCTTTCTGTGACTCTTTATTTTATTTTATTTTATTTATTTATCTATTTTCTGTATGCAAAGACCTACTGCCCCAGGCTAGAATTCTATTTTAAAGACCATAAATCTGTCTAACTTGCATATAATGGGCATTAATGACCCTCTTGGACACACAGTTGGAGTGAACTCATGCAACGAGTAACAATGAGGAGCTGGAGGTTAGTCTATCCATTATGACTCTAGGCCAGGCTAGACTTGTCCTACTTCTCAGGAAAGTTTGAGATAAGTAGTATCTTTTTTTATTAAATCTCTGCTCAGGCTAAAATGATGGAGAAGCACTTCCAGTTCTGTAATATTTAATAATTAAAGAATTTAGACCTAAAAAATTCTTCAATGTGAACACACATACATCTACAAAACATATCTCAAATGAGGATAATGTTACCAAGATTAGGCTAACGGTAATACCATTCATTTGTTTTTGAGCTTCAGAGAGGGAGCTGCGCAGGTGGGGTGGGTGTAGAGTGAACAAAATATTTAGAGGCATGTTCCTGGGGTAAGGTGTTCAGGAGCAAAGTGTTTAGAAGGAATGAGAAGTAAATGTGTCCAGGGCAACTGTTTATCACTTTTACATATTTAGAAGTAAAAATTATTCAAGAGCTCTGTCACTCAAAACAGGTAAAGAAGATGTTGTCCATGACAAAAGTCACTGTCCAGAAAGTTAAGTCTTTTGCACTAAAATCATGATTAAATAGATCTGAAAGCTGGTAAGAGTAAGTAAAACCATCCAACATCCAAATCCCTCTGCAATTCTTGTCAGTCTTAAATGCCTCAACATTAGGGTGGAAATGATATATGACAGACCTCTCACATTCACTTAAATCAGACAGATATCAGACATGGAAAGAGAGGAGATTTTTGCCATCTGCGTAGCCTTTTTTTTATTTTCAACCTTTTACGACAGACAGTTTTACAAGCCTTCTCCTCCAATTTTCCAGAGTAAAAATGCCGAAGTCCCATGAACTATAGTATGTTTAACTTCAGCATAGGGAAAGACTCTCACCAGAACAAGAGCCTCAGAACTCCAGGCAACTGAAAGATTTTCTAATGTAAAGATAATGCTTCTTAAATGCTCATGTGTATCAGAGTCAACTGGAGAACTTGTTAAAATATAGGTTTCTGAATCCCGCATTCAGAATTTCAGAATAAGTATATCTGAGGTGGGGTCTGAGAATCTTTCTTTCTTTCTTTCTTTCTTCTTTCTTTCTTTCTTTCTTTTTATGTTCTATTTGTTATTTTATAATCAGTATGCCTTTTTTTTTTTTTTTGCCTCCAGGGTTATTGCTGGGGCTTGGTGTCTGCACTAGGAATCCAATGCCCCTGGAGGCTATTCGTCCCATTTTTTGTTGCCCTTGTCATTTTTGTTGTTATTTTTATTGTTGCCATTATTGTTGCTGTTGCTGTATAGGACAGAGAGAAGAGGAAAAGAGGAGAGGAAGACAGAGAGGAGGAAAGAAAGATAGGCACCTGCAGGCCTGCTTCACAGCTTGTTATGCTATACCCCTCGACTGCAGGTGGGGAGCCAGGCCTTGAACTGGGATCCTTAAGCTGGTCCTTGCTCTTTGCGCCATGTGTGCTTAACCCGCTGCATTACTCCTGGCCCCTAAGAATTTATATTTCTAATAAGTTCTCTAGAGCAACTAAAGTTGGGGCTTTACTTATGCATTTTGAAAATAACTGCATTTGATAGTTCACAGGCAGAAATATTATGATATCAATACATAACATAGAATTTATTGTCTCAAAGAAAATAACAGGTGATTGTTTTGAATGATTTCTCCATGAGATGAAAAGAATTTTGTAATCCTCTATTAGAACTTGCGAAAATGTGAATTTTCTGTTCAAACAATTAATAGACTATTTTCAGTCATTAAGACATTGCTTTGGAATGTTTTCCTGACATTTGGTACCCTACCTATTGGGATAGATTATGCTTCAGTTTTTCAGGTATAAAATAGGGATGAATATATTTACCATGCTGAAAATCTACAAATACTCAAGAAAATAAACTGGTAGAGACCTTCACATATTACATGGTATATAGTAGGTGAAAATAAATTTTAATTACTTTTCCTGCTGAAGATTCATGTTAAATAATTATTAGGACACATATTTCAACTCCCTTTTAGATATAGTTAGAACAAATACCCCAAGAACTATGTGGCAGACTGTCAATCAGTTCAATAAGAAAACTAAAGAGGTGAACAGACACCTTCATGTGATCAGTCCTCCTGAATCATATAATAAGAGACAATTTCATTTTCCAGTAACAGCGTGAGGGAAGGAGAGAACTCCATTATTGAGTTTAAATGTCAACATCATCTCAGAAGCAAGAGGCAATTAAACCAACTAATGTTTCATAAGAATAGTAGAAAGGTTACCTCTATGGCTAGTAATAGAGGCTGGTTAAATATTTATGTAATATTACCAGCTAGTTGCCTCCACTATCATCTAGAATATAAATGTAGTTGTAGAGAACTAAGCAAGATATAAAAGTTTCTCTCAGGACAATGAGATACTATACTACACCTGTGAGAATGTCATGCATCAAAAAGGAAAGAAGTGAATACTGGTTAGGACATGTGAAAAGAACTTTTTTTTTATACTATTGATGGGCATGGAAAAATGTGGAGATTACTCACATTATCTATCAAAGATGGACCTATCATGGGGCCAGATAGTGGCACACCCAGTTGAGCATACCTGTTACCATGTGCAAGGACTATGGTTCCAGACCCTGGTCCCTATCTGCTTAATAAATAGTGAAGCAGTGCTGCAGTTGTCTCTCTGTCTCCCACCCACACTGTCATCCTCTCCCCTCCCATTTTTTCTCTGCCATATGAAATATAAGAAAAATACAACAAAGCATTAAAATATTACCTGGGAATTCCTTTCCTTGCCATATATACAAAGAACACATAAAAGAGTATTTATCCCTAAGATGTTGTGTACATTTATGCTCATTCAGCCCTAGTCGTAAAAGTCAAGATTTGGAAATAACCCAAATACCCAGTGGATGAGTGCATAAGGATATAGCCATAAGAAAGAATGAGACCACTTTTGCTACAACACACATGGAAATAAATGGAGGTTAATCACATTAAGCAAAATGAATCATAAGGATGACTACCATGATTTCACTCAAAGGTGGGATTTAAGAAATAAACTAAAGGAAAAGGAAGGACCACTAGTAAACTGTGGTCTATGTCAGCAGATCTAACAACCTAAAAGATGGGAGATCAGAGAAGCTGAAAATGGGTTGGAGACCAAAGCAGATGACAAAGTTGAGTAATGATGAAGTTTGCTGAAACCTACCTTAGAGACTTGAAACTAACTCTGTGGCAACTGTTATGTAAGGCAGCATTTTCTTTATTAAGTGATTAAATAAATGATTCACTATTTACTTAGGGAAAATATGTTACCAGGAAATTTCTAGGTTAGCTATCTAATTTCTCTGTAGAAAAAATTTAAATCTCTTTTTAATTGGGTTCTTCTCATTAGAGTTAGATTCAACATGAAACCAACAGATAGAAATAAGTTTTTCTGTGTTCCTAGAAAATTGGTACAGGAAACCACCCTTAAGAAAATATTTATAGAATTTATTAAACTAACCTCAAGAATAAAAATAACAAAAAACAAAATAAACAAGCCAAAAAGACCCAAGATAAATTCATTGCACAGTTGGGTTAGCATACTCTGCCACTCAAGGAAGACAGGTCGTAAATTGAGTGCAGTCTAGAATGTTCCTAGATACGACCACACAATGTGAACTCAGACCTACAGGGATGCAGAGGTTACACAGGCTCCTATTCTGAATATGAATAGACATGGGCCCTAGATCAGATCAATGAGGTTTACAGATAATGGTATTTATATACTTTTCCCACATTTGGTAGCTACTGTCTGCCCTGATCCACCTTTTCAGACCTAATTGCAACGTTGATACCATCTTCCCAGATAATAACTTTAGCCCACCTGCATGTTAGCTGTCAGGCTCAGGTAAAAATTAATAAAGTCATGGGCCCCTTGCAAAATACCTTAAATAGACCTACTAGCTTTTTTCCAAAACGGAGTCCCCAAGTCTCATCTGCTCTATTATTACCTCTAGGTTCCTGATTATTAAACAGTGTATCCTTATTTATATTTTAATGCTTTTCAGCCACCAAGTTGCAGTTGTTACCATAATGCCAACCTGATTTCCCTGGACAGATGACCTCACCAATGAGTCCTTGAACCCCACCCATCTCTCCACAGCCCTGCCACTCTATGAAAAAATAGAAACAGGCCTGGAGTATGGATCAACTAGCCCATGTCCATGTCCAATGGAGAAGCAATTACAGAAGCCAGACCTTCTGCCTTCTGCACTCCATAATGACCCAAGTTCCATACTCCCAGAGGGATAAAGAATAGAAAAACTTTTTATGAATGGGATGGGATATGGAACTCTGGTGGTGGGAACTGTGTGGACTTGTACCTCTCATCCTACAATCTTGTTGATAATTATTAAATCAATAAATTAAAAAGTCATACTTTTAAAAAAAGATATGCATGGATTACATTTACAATTGCTTTCAGTAATTAAAAATCCTATGTTTTTAAACTTTCTTTGAAAAAACTTATACAATTCCTAGCTAGTCCACTTTTAGGAATGCCTGATTTATGATTGAACTCATCTCTCACATGGTAATAAAGCTAATATCTGCATTAATGCTACAAGAAAACTTATTTTAGAAGAGAAAAAATGTAACCCCTTAGTTGATTAAAACTGAAAGATGTAATGAAAATAAGTGATGTTTACCTAGAATTAGATTTTTTGATATTTATTTTATTTATTCCCTTTTGTTGCCCTTGTTATAGTTATTGTTGTTGTCCTTGTTGGATAGGACAGAGAGAAACAGGGGAGGGAGACAGAGGGGGAGAGAAAGGCAGACACTGCAGACCTGCTTCACCACCTATGAAGTGACCCCTCTGCAGGTGGGGTGCTGGGGGCTGGAGACGGGATCCTTAAGCCAGTCCTTGTGCTTCGTGCCACCTGTGTTTAACCCGCTGTGCTGCCACCGGACTGCCTACCTAGAGTTAGTTTTATGTTAAGAAAGAATATATCTTAGCGTTTTAAAATAAAACCCTTTTCCAACTTTTTAAATTATGTAGCTACAGCATATGCGTTACTCTTAGTCAACACTGTCATTGTGATGATTTATAAATAATAATAATAATAATAAAATGACCTCTACACAATAAGTGATTTGCTTTCCCTTTTCCCCTAATATTCTCAAAACTCTGGCATAACTAGGCTAACTTATGAGTTAGAATGATGGGGAAAAAAAGACTCAGAGGGTCACTAACCTTCTTCCCCAGCGGTGATCAGATCAAGTTTTATCTATTTATACCAAGTATAAAGTAATTTTCAAACTCCAACTGAAAATGAACTTAAATTGTATTCCCATTTCTACAGCAGTAAGTTGTCTATCAAAATCACTACTTTCTAACAAAAATGGCAATGCTTCAGGAAAAACACAAAATATAGATGTTATGTTATTAGATAAAGGAAAACTAAAAATTTTGAAAAGCAAATACAAAGTCACAAATACTGTTATAACAGTGATCAGAGGCTTCTTTAATTTGTATGAAGACAGAATTAAAGTAAATGAGAAATTAAAATCTTATATATGCATTCTCCAAAGTGCCAAGCACCTGTATATAAAGTTTCTATCAATATCCAATAGAAAAAAAAAGTAAATTATACTTTTCTTCCATACTGATATTTAGTCTGGTTCATGCTGGGCTGCTAATTATGGTCACATGATAAGATATTCTTTTCTTTTTTGGAAGCTCAGTTAATCAACCATCTTAATACGTAGTCTTTTCCCCCTTTTCTTTTTAATATTTGATAGTGGGGATTTAGAGACTACGAGAGAAGAAAATGAGAATGTTCCATCATCTGTTACTGTCCAAATCAGTCATTTTACTTATGACCTAGATGACTTCGCCAACAATAATTTCTCATCATGCATTTCTATAAGCCTGTCCCATCACTTTAATGAACTTTCAGCAAGTCTGAAAAATAAAATGCCCTTTATGACTAATTTAATGGTGAGAGATAAAGTTGTCCGGATTTCTCTCTGAAACTGAATGTCTAGTAGTTATCATCACTTTCAACCCCCTCCATATAATGAATAAGAAACTGAATTCTACTAGAGTCTTGTGTCACTATAATGGCTACATCACATTTCTCTATTTGTATGCCTTGTATCTACATTCCTGCTATATAGTTTTAAATGAACCTAAAAAGGGACAGCTAATAAATGAAGGAATATTGTAAGATAATAACTACAATTGTCTGTAAAGGTCATCTGTATATGAGAAAGTATACTGTTCTGTTAATATTGCTTGTCATTTTATGACCAGGCACCATTTTCTTATAGAAATGTAACCCCAGACATCATTTTTACACTCATTCACATTTAAAAAAATTAACAGCTGACAAAGAGCAAATCCTAAGAAATGGCTTACCTTGTAATGGATTCTTAAAGGGGAAAGCATGCTAAATAAGAATATCTCTTACAAGTTGCCCAATTTTATTTCATTTCTAAATTTTGTAAGTTTTCTCTGGTTATTTCATTTCTGAAAATTCCTTGTCAGATACTTAAATCATAAAACAAAGTTAAGGGAGTCGGGCTGTTGCTCATCGGGTTAAGCGCAGGTGGCGCAAAGCACAAGGACCAGCATAAGGATCCTGGTTAGAGCCCCCAGCTCCCCACCTGCAGGGGAGTGGCTTCACAAGCGGTGAAGCAGGTCTGCAGGTGTCTATCTTTCTCTCCCCCTCTCTGTCTTCCCCTCCTCTCTTCATTTCTCTCTGTCCTACCCAACGATGGCATCAATAACTACAACAATAAAACAACAACAAGGGCAACAAAAGGAAATAAATAAATATTTTTTTAAAACAATGCCCCTTCTTGTCTTTAATATAAATAAGAATAAAGTTATATGTTAATTTAATAACATATGGACTATTCACCTACAAAATGTTTGCATGTAGTATATTAACATATTTGTATTAGTGAATAAAATCAGTGCCTCATATATAATACTACTAAGCACCTTACGAGGCATAATTCTTTCATCTGTTTTAATTTAGGGAGGGGACAGAGAGAGAGAGAGAGGAGAAGACCACTTTATCAACATAAAATGTATATTTAACGTGCGTGATTAGTAGCAAACATTATATTCTCTTATAGCATGGCAGCAAAATTATTTTACTATGAATAACAAAGCTTCATGAACATTTGTTGAATAAATTCTGTGGATATCAAGATGATGTCTTCTTATACTTATAGTTTTAATACTGCAAATTTGACTCTGAATAGACATCCAACACACTACTTATAAAGAATATTTGGTGCAAAAGCTATAAACACTTCAAAGAACTATAAAGCCATAGTGAGAATGCATAAGCATTCTCCAATTAAACTGAATAATGAATTGCTTTCTTTAATGTGTGTTCTATATTCTTATCGCTAACACTGATTACCTGGCATATTCAAACTGCTTCTTGATATTTATAGCTATGTGCTTCATTCACATTTACCTTCGAATGAATCACAACTTACTGGGTTTTCTTCCTTTTTTTATCTACTTTAACTTTTCAAAAATGTAATCGCATACTTCATCAAGAGTCATTCTTTATTTTATAAGCAACCAAGTTAAGTTTTAATGTGAACAACTTTGCAGTGGGAGTTTTTTTTTTTAACCAGAGTTTTGGCATATGGTGGTGAAGGGGATTGAACTTGGGACCTGGGAGCCTCAGGCATGAGAGTCTGTTTATATAACCATTAATGTAATTGTACTTGACCTTTTTAGCATGATGGTAAAACACTAAATTACTATAGTGTTAAGAAAACACTAACAATTGCTCAGAATTCAGATTAAAAGCAGGATAACAAACTTTGCATTTAGCTAAGTAAGGAACTTCCATGAAAGGACTCAAACATGTTTAAAAGACTCTGGAAAACTGGGAACATCTGAAGAGTTTTCCTGAAGTGTCCATTTTGTGGAACACAAAGAAAATAGCATCTGTACAGCACAGTGAATAAAGAAGTAAGGGTAGAAATGGTTGCAGATGATTACTCTGTAGGCTCAAGCTACTTGCTTGCCCTAAGGGCAAGAAGGGATAAATTATCTCAGCAAATATAAAATACGGATTTTCAGATCAAGGAAGCCTACCTGAAAAGTCTAGACATCTAAATAAGCTAAGGTTCTCACTATCCCATACACTGCAATTTTAAGATACATATTTTAAACAAAGAAAGTTTGAGGAATAAAATTATAATCCCAAAGGATGTCACTGATAGCAGATCAAGAGATGATTTTTAATTATATCCAAACCACAGGATGTTGTTATTACTTTAGTATAGAAGGAATTATGTTAAGTGAGCTAAGCCAGAAAGATAAAGATGAGTATGGGATGATCCCACTCATCAACACAAGTTGACTAAGAAGATCTGAAAGGGAAACTAAAAGCAGGACCTGACCAAATTGTAAGTAGGGCACCAAAGTAAAAACCCTGTGGTGAGGGGTAGACATGCAGCTTCCTGGGCCAGTGGGGGGTGGGAGTGGGTGGGAGGGTTGGGTCACAGTCTTTTGGTGGTGGGAATGGTGTTTATGTACACTCAGCAAAATGTAGACATATAAATCAGAGGTTAATTAATATGAGAGGGGGGAAATCAATTGTATGTCTCAAAGTTTTTCAAAACACAAACTGAATCTTTTTAATATATAGGCTGTGTATTTGATATATGGTCTCTCTCAAAAGCCTAGACCAAGTAGATCAGAAGCAACCAATAGCACAGCTATATACAAGATACTGGGTACTGTACAGCAAACCCTAACAAAAGGACTTTTCTTTTTTTTTTTTTTTTTATAGTTAAAATTTGAGAGTGATTTTTCTTCATGTTTTATCTTACATTTTTTTTAATTTTTTATTTAAGAAAGGATTAGTGAACAAAAGCATAAGGTAGGAGGGGTACAACTCCACACAATTCCCAACACCCAATCCCCATAACCCACCCCCTCCCCTGATAGCTTTCCCATTCTCTATCCCTCTGGGAGCATGGACCCAGGGTCGTTGAGGGATGCAGAAGGTAGAAGGTCTGGCTTCTGTAATTGCTTCCCCGCTGAACATGGGCGTTGACTGGTTGGTCCATACCCCCAGTCTGCCTCTCTCTTTCCCTAGTAGGGTGTGACTCTGGGGAAGCTGAGCTCCAGGACACATTGGTGGGGTCTTCAATCCAGGGAAGCCTAGCCAGCATCCTGGTGGCATCTGGAACCCGAGTAATGAAGCTGAAGGGTTGTCATTCCACACGTGAAGACTCTGGATACATTCTGAGGTGAAGCATGTTGAGGTAGCAATCGTTGCTTTGGTTAGGTTGTGATCGGCAGATGCAATGTTATTTGGTTTGGATTGGGAGATGCATACGGGAAAGTGGGCCCTATCCAAGGGTTCCAGGACTGGGGGAAGTAGGGGCTCTATAGTGAAGATGTGAGGTTCCTGCTGTCTTAGGGTTCAAAAAGACACTCAATAGTTAATATTATCATCACATTGCTTGTTAATTGGGTTAACTTTGAAAAGTCCCTTTGTTATGGTTTGCTGGACAGTACCCAGTATCTTGTATATAGCTGAGCTATTGGAAGCTTCTAATCTACTTGGTCTAGGCTTTTGAGAGAGTCCGCATATCAAATACATAGCCTATATATTAAAAAGATTCAGTTTGTCTTTTGAGAAACTTTGAGACATACAATTGATTTCCCCCTCTCATATTAATTAGCTACTGATTTATATGTCTACATTTTGCTAGGAGTGTACATAAACATCATTCCCACCACCAAAGGACTGTGACCCATCCCTCCCGCCCACTCCCACCCCCCACTGGCCCAGGAAGCTACATGCCTACCCCTCACCACTGGGTTTTTACTTTGGTGCCCTACTTACAATTTGATCAGGTCCTGCTTTTAGTTTCCCTTTCAGATCTTCTTAGTCAGCTTCTGTTGATGAGTGGGATCATCCCATACTCATCTTTATCTTTCTGACTTAGTTCACTTAACATAATTCCTTCTAGCTCTGTCCAAGATGGGTCAGAGAAGGTGGGTTCATTGTTCTTGATAGCTGCATAGTATTCCATTGTGTATATATACCACAGCTTTCTCAGCCACTCATCTGGTGTTGGGCACCTGGGTTGCTTCCAGGTTTTAGCTATTATGAATTGTGCTGCTATGAACATAGGAGTACACACCTCTTTTTGGTTAGGTGTTATGGAGTCCTTGGGGTATAACCCCAGGAGAGGAATTATTGGGTCATATGGAAGGTCCATGTCTAGCCTTCTGAGAGTTTTCCAGACTGCTCTCCACAGAGGCTGTACCAATTTACATTCCCACCAGCAATGTAAAAGGGTTCCTCTGTCCCCACATCCTCTCCAGCATTTGTTGCTGCTGTCCTTTTTGATGTATGCCATTCTTACAGGAGTGAGGTGGTATCTTAGTCTTGTCTTGATTTGCATTTCTCTGATAATCAGTGACCTAGAGCAGTTTTTCATATGTTTGTTAGCCTTTTGGATCTCCTCTGTGGTGAATGTTTTGTTCATTTCCTCTGCCCATTTTTGGATGGGGTCATTTGCTTTTTTGCGGCTAAGTTTGCTGAGCTCTTTATATATTTTGGTGATTAGTTTCTTGTCTGATGTCTGGCATGTGAAGATCTTCTCCCATTCTGTGAGGGGTCTCTCTGTTTGTTTAATAGTTTCTTTGGATGTGCAGAAGCTTTTCAATTTGATGTAGTCCCATTGGTTTGTTTCTGCTTTGGTCTTCCTTGCAATTGGGTTTGATTCATCAAAGATGTCCTTGTGGTGTATGTGGGAAAGTGTTTTACCAATGTTTTCCTCTAAGTATTTGATTGTTTCTGGTCTGAAATCTAGGTCTTTGATCCATTTGGAGTTGATTTTTGTTTCTGCTGAGATAAAGTGGTTCAATTTCATTCTTCGGCATGTTACAACCCAGTTTTCCCAGCACCATTTATTGAAGAGAGCCTCCTTTTTCCATTTAATCCTTTGGGCCCCCTTATCAAAGATTAGATGCCCATAGGTGTTGGGATTTACTTCTGGGCTTTCAATTCTGTTCCACTGGTCTGTCTGCCTATTTTTGTTCCAGTACCATGCTGTTTTGATGATGATGGCTTTATAATATAGTTTAAGGTCTGGGAGTGTGATGCCTCCATTTCTGTTTCTTTTCCTTAAGATGGTTTTGGCAATTCTAGGTGTTTTCAGGTTCCAGATAAATGATTGTAGCGTTTGTTCTATTCTCTTAAAGAAGCCTGGTGGAACTTTGATGGGTATTGCATTAAATTTGTATATGGCTCTGTGGAGAATATTCATTTTGATGATATTTATTCTTCCAATCCATGAGCATGGGATATCTTTCCATTTCTTGGTATCAGTTTCTATCTCCTTGAGTAGCGACTCATAGTTTTCAGTATACAAGTCTTTCACTTCTTTGGTCAACTTTATTCCTAGGTATTTGATTGATTTTGCTGAAACAGTAAATGGGAGTGATTTCTGGATGTCTTCTTCTTCAGATTTAGTGTTGGCATAAAGAAATGCCACTGATTTTTTGTACATTGATTTTGTAGCCTGATACCTTGCTATATTGCCTAACAACTTACAGTAATTTTCTACTGGATTCTTTAGGTCTTTCTATGTATACTATCATATCATCTGCAAATAGTGAGAGCTTGACTTCTTCCCTTCCAATCTGTATCCCTTTGATTTCTTTCTCTTGCCTGATTGCTATGGCAAGAACTTCCAATACTATGTTGAAGAGTAACGGTGACAGTGGACAGCCCTGTCTAGTCCCCGATCTGAGGGGGAATGCTTTCAGCTTCTGTCCATTGAGTATAATGTTGGCTGTAGGTTTGCTATATATAGACTCCACTATCTTGAGGAATTTCCCATCTATTCCCATTTTTTGTAGAGTTTTGAGCATGAATGCGTGTTGGATTTTGTCAAAGGCTTTCTCTGCATCTATTGAGATAATCATGTGGTTTTTGGCTTTGCTTTTATTGATGTGGTGAATGACATTGATTGACTTATGGATGTTGAACCAGCCTTGCATTCCTGGGATGAATCCCACTTGGTCATGATGAACAATCTTTTTGATGTGTTGCTGTATCCGGTTGGCCAAGATCTTGTTTAATATTTTGGCAACTATGTTCATCAGCGATATTGGTCTGTAGTTTTCCTTTTTTGTTCTGTCCCTATCAGCTTTTGGTGTCAGGGTGATGTTGGCTTCATAAAAGGTGGAAGGGAGTATTCCTGTTTCTTCAATCTTATGGAATAGCTTAAGAAGTATGGGTATTAACTGTTTCCTGAAAGTTTTGTAGAATTCATTTGTGAAGCCATCTGGTCCAGGACTTTTGTTGTTGGGGAGATTCTTAATAACGGTTTCAATTTCTTTGTCTGTGATTGGTGCATTTAGATTTTGTAGTTCTTCTTGGTTCAGTTTTGGAAGTGCATAGGTTTCTAGGAATTGTTCCATTTCTTCCAGATTCTCTAGCTTGGTGGCATATAGTTCTTTATAGAAGTTTCGCAGAATTCTCTGGATTTCTGTGGTGTCAGTTGTGATATCTCCTGCATCGTTTACAATTCTATTAATTTGAGTCTTCTCTCTTTTTTGTTTGGTGAGTCTGGCTAGGGGTTTGTCAATTTTGTTTAATCTTTCAAAGAACCAACATTTGGCTTCACTGATCTTTTGTATGGTTCTTTTATTTTCGATGTTGTTTATTTCTGCTCTAACTTTAGTGATTTCTGTCCTTCTGGTTGCTTTAGGGTTCCTCTGTTCCTCTTCCTCTAAGTCCTTGAGGTGTCTAGTAAGGTCATTCATTTGGGCTTCTTCTTGGTGTTTAATATGTGATTGTATGGCTATAAGTTTCCCTCTCAGTACTGCTTTCGCTGTGTCCCAAATATTTTGATAGGTTGTGTCTTCATTTTCATTAGTTTCCAGGAACATTTGAATTTCCTGTTTGAGTGAGTCTCTGACCCAGTGGTTCTTAAGGAGCATGTTGTTTAGTTTCCAAATTCTATGTCTTTTAATAATTTTCCGTTTGTTGTTAAATGTTAGTTTTACTCCACTGTGGTCTGAGAAGATACTTGGGATGATTTCAATGCTCTTGAATTTATTGATGCTGTCTTTGTGGCCTAACATGTGGTCTATCCTTGAGTATGTGTTATGTGGATTTGAAAAGAAGGTGTATTCCAGTTTTTTGGGGTGGAGGAGTCTGAAAATGTCCAAGAGGTCTAGTCTGTCAATTTCTTCATTCAATTCTCTTGTATCTTTATTGGTTCTCTCCCTTTGTTGATCTGTCTAAGTGTGAGAGTGGGGTATTGAAGTCTCCCACTATTATTGTATTACTATTGATGTATTTTTGAAATTCTTTCAGTAGGTGTTTAATGTATTTAGATGGTCCCTCGTTGGGTGCATAGATGTTAATAATTGTTAAGTCTTCTTGGCTGATTGATCCTCTAATCATTATGTAATGTCCTTGCCTATCTTTTATTACTTTATTTAATTTAAAATCTATCGTGTCTGAGATGAGAATGGCTGTTCCTGCCCTTTTTTGTGGACCGTTAGCCTGTATGATAGTTTTCCATCCTTTCACTTTAAGTCTGTGTTTATCTTGTTGTGACAGATGGGATTCTTGCAAGCAGCATTTGGTTGGGTTATGTTTTCTGATCCATCCCCCCACCCTGTGCCTTTTGATGGGTGAGTTTAAGCCATTGACATTTATTGATATTATGGATTTAATGTATTGTAGTGCCATTGTTCTAAAAAACGATTTGTTTACTCTGATATATTACAAGTATTATACTGATGTTCTTGTTTATAAGAGGTCTTTTAGTACCTCTTTCAGGGCCGGCTTGGTGATAGTTGCCTCCTTTAACTGTTGTTTGTCTAAGAAGGTTTTGATCCCTCCATCTAGCTTGAATGAAAGTCTAGCAGGATATATTATCCTTGGTTGAAACCCTTTTTCATTCAGGGCTCGATAGATATCTTGCCACTCCCTTCTGGCTTTTAGAGTTTGAGTGGAGAAATCTGCAGAAAGTCTTATGGGTTTTCCCCTGTATGTGACTTTTTGTTTCTCTCTTGCAGCCTTTAGGATCCTTTCTTTATCCTTACTTCTTCTCATTGTGACTATGATGTGTCTTGGTGTTTTCAGGTCTGGGTTGATTCTGTTTGGTACTCTCTGGGCCTCTTGCACCTTGATATCCTTTCTGTTATTCAGGTCTGGGAATTTTTCTTGTATTATTTCCTCTAGAATGTTTGCTTCCCCTTCCTCTCTTTCTTCCTCTGGCAGGCCAATTATACGAATGTTACTTCTTTTGAGATCATCCCATATGTCTCTGTTGTTGTTTTCAGTGTCTCTCAATCTCTTTTTAAGCTCTTTCACCTCTTTCTTAGTTTTCTCTAACTCATCCTCTGTCTGACTAATTCTGTTTTCTGCTTCTGTTAGTCTGCTTTCCCTTGCCTCAGCTTCTTTCTTCATTACAGCTATTTCAGCTTTCAGTTCTCTAATTGTCTCAAGATAATCAGTATTTTCCTTGGGTGTCTCAACTGTTGTTTCCCTAATACTGCCATTCCTTTCCTCCAATGTTGTTTTCATTTCTGTGATTAATAAGTTTATTATTGCTTGCATACTTTTCTTATCTATGGTTACTTCTGATTGATTTATGGTTTCTTCTGGGCTCTTGTCTTCATTCATTGGGGTAGCAGTTTTATTTGTTTTTAATCTACCCATTTTTTTTTTATTTATGTGTTTCTCTCTCTCTTTTTTTTTTAATGCTCTGTTGTTCCTCAGTTGTTGTGTTGTGAGCACAAGTAGCACTGTACTAAATACCTTTATGACAATTGCACTCACCAACCTCCGGAATTACAGTAGCAACTGAAGTAAGTATTGAAGGAGTTTAATCATTACCAGTTAGCCAAAAAATTTCTCCAGTCCGTGAAAAAATAGTAACCAAATCCCAGTGAAGAAAGAGAAAAGAAAGAGAGGATAGCAAGAATAGACAGTTATGCAAATCTACTATCCAGTGTATATTCTAGGGGTAACAAGTGTGTAAAGGGAACTAGAGCAGAGATACACACATAGAAAGTCCACTCTGGGTCAGATTTCTTCCCCAAAGAAATTCACAAATTCAGAAAGGCAAAGAAGAAAGAAGTGTATGACAAGATAAAAATAATAATAATAATAAATAAAAAAGAGATAGAGAGAGATAAGAGAGAGAAAAGGGAGAATATAAGAAGAAGGGTTGTAATTAAAGAGCAGTGCGAGGAACTTCCCAAATGTGTATCAGTGTGTTAAAAACAAAACAAAACAAAAAAAAAAACAAAAAAAAAACAAACCCTGTTTGGTGGTATGGGGTATCCTGCTAGTAGCTGGTCCCAGGCACTGCTTATGGTGGGAGCTTACGGGGGGAGCGGCGGGAAGGATGCATGCTTGAAAATTAAAAGGAAGAAAAAAGAATTTTTTTCCCCTACTCTTATTCTTAACCCAAATTAAGTTATAGACACCTTGGTATGACCACTGTGGCCCCTTATTGGCTGGC
Source organism: Erinaceus europaeus (assembly GCF_950295315.1). Taxonomy (NCBI): domain Eukaryota; kingdom Metazoa; phylum Chordata; class Mammalia; order Eulipotyphla; family Erinaceidae; genus Erinaceus; species Erinaceus europaeus. Next base: position 24,239,326 of record NC_080178.1, read on the forward strand.
CTGCTAAAGGCAGAAAATCCTATTGTTTACACGAGATGTGTCCGGAGCTCAAAGGCTAGCCGCTTCTCCGTCATCCGCCATCTTCCGGGAAACCCCCCCCTCCAGACTTTTTTAAAGGATTTCTCAAAAATGAAAACTAGCTCCAAACCCTTTGATCCAATGAGAGCTATACTCAAGAAGTCTTTGGATCTGCTCTCAGGGTTGCGGTGGACCCTGGATTCTCCCAAGAGGAAGCCCCCGAGCTAAAGTGCTCTCTCCGGGTCCTCTGCCCGCCGCGCTCTGCAACCGGCAGAGGAGCCGCCTTCCTGGGCGGGCGGAGGACAATGCCCGGCGCACTCTCCTTGCCCGGCGCCATGGGAATTCTGGAGCCCCGCTAGTCCGTGTCACCTTTACTCTAATTCTTAACCCAAATTAAATTGTACCCACTCTTTGGTGTCACCCCTTATTAACTGGCCTGCTAAAGGCAGAAAATCCTACCGTTGCCGACGATGCGGTCAGAGCGCTCGCTGTCAGCAACTTCTCAGGCCGCCATCTTCAAAAGGACTTTTCAAAGTTAACCCAATTACCAAATAATGTTATGATAACATTAACCATCGATTGTCTTTTTTAACCCTAAGACAGCAGGAACCTCACATCTCCACTATAGAGCCCCGACTTCCCCCAGTCCTGGAACCCTTGGATAGGGCCCACTTTCCCGTATGCCTCTCCCAATCCATATCAAATAATATTGCACCCGCCGATCACAACCTAACCAACGCAAAGATTGCCACCTCAACATGCTTTCACTTCAGACTGTGTCCTGAGACTTCACATGTGGAATGACAACCCTTCAGCTTCATTACTCGGGTGAGACCTTTCCTTTCATAGAATACTCTAATTCCATCTCAGGTGGTTCACTTTCTAACAGAGTCCCATAACCTAGATATACACCAGTTTCTGTGAGAGAGGGCTTATGTTCACACGTATCCATAAACTAGTGCAAAATATATACCTGAAAGCAGAAGTACACTAGAGTTTGCAGTGAGTACCTCCCTAACACTTCCTCTCCACTATTCCAAGCTTTGGGTCCATGATTGCTCAACAATTTGTTTGGCTTCGTATGTTAACTCTCTTTTCAGTCACCAGGTTCCAGATGCCATCAGGATGCTGGCCAGGCTTCCCTGGATTGAAGACCCCACCAATGTGTCCTGGAGCTCAGCTTCCCCAGAGACACACCCTACTAGGGAAAGAGAGAGGCAGACTGGGAGTATGGACCGACCAGTCAACTTCCATGTTCAGCAGGGAAGCAATTACAGAAGCCAGACCTTCTACCTTCTGCAACCCTCAATGACCCTGGGTCCATGCTCCCAGAGGGATGGAGAATGAGAAAGCTATCAGGGGAGGGGGTGGGATATGGATATTGGGTGGTGGGAATTGTGTGGAGTTGTACCCCTCCTACCCTATGGTTTTGTTAATTAATCCTTTCTTAAATTAAAAAAAAAATCTCTGGAAAAAAAAAGAAATGTTATTTTAGATTCATACTTTGACTGTATCACTTGTCATTATGGCTTGTTGTGAAAATGATAAATGATGTAACCATGGCAAATTGAATGACTGGATAGATTATTATAGAAATTTACAAGTGAAAATTCATGGCATAGTCATGGCAGGTCAACAAAACTTAATCAAAAGAAAAAGGTTGGGATTCGGGAGTGGGGGAAGATGGTGGACTGAGAAGCTCCTAGCAGCATGTGCTCTGATCACATCTTCTGGAAACGGTAGGATTTTCTGCCTTTAGCAGGCCAATCAATAATTATAGTCACCAAAGAGGTGACTGTAATTTAATTTGGGTTAAGAATTAGAGTAAAGGTGGCACAGACTAGCGGGTGGGCTGCTCCAGACTTCCCAGGCAGCGCCGGGCAAGGCGAGTGCGCCGGGCATTGTCCTCTGCCCGGGAAGGCGGCTTCTCCGCCAGTTGCAGAGCGCTACTGGGCGGCCGGCAGAGGACCCGGAGGGAGCACTATAGCTCGGGGGTTTTCTCTTGGGAGTCTCCAGGGACCACCGCGACCGTGAGGGCGGATCCAAAGACTTCTTGAGTATAGCTCTCATTGGATCAAAGGACTTGGAGCTAGCTTTCATTTTCGAGAAATCCTTTAAAAAATTTGGAGGGGGGGGTTTCCCGGAAGATGGTGGACTGAGAAGCTTCTAGCGGCTGAGCTCCGAACACATCCCCTGGAAACAATAGGATTTTCTGCCTTTAGCAGGCCAGCCAATAAGGTGTCATAGCAGTGACAAGGAGATGACTATAACTTTATTTGGGTTAAGAATTAGAGTAGGGGAAAAAATTCTTCTTTCTTCCTTTTAATTTTCAAGCATACCTCCTTCTCACCCCCCACCCCCCACCATAAGAGTCCCTGGGGACCAGCTCCTAGCAGGATACCCCATACCACCAAACAGGGTGCTTTTTTGAATTCACTGATACACATTTGGGAAGTTCCTTGCACTGCTCTTTAATTACAACTCTTTTTCTTATTTTCTCCCTTTTCTCTCTCTTGTCTCTCACTCTCTTTTTCTTTATTTTTAATCTTGTCATACACTTCTTCCATCTTCTTTGCCTTTCTGAATTTGTGAATTACTTTGGGGAAGAAATCTGACTCAGAGTGTGTATCTCGGCTCTAGTTCCCTTTCCCCTCTTGTTATCCCTAGAATATACGGTGGATAGTAGATTTGCATAACTGTCTATTCTTGCTATGCTCTCTTTCTTTTCTCTTTCTTCACTGGGATTTGGTTATAATTTTTTCACGGATTGGAGAAATTGTTTGGCTAACTAGTAACGATTAAACTACTTCAATACTTACTTCTGTTGCTACTGTATAATTCCTGAGGTTGGTGAGTGCAATTGTCATAAAGGTATTTAGTACAGTGTTACTTGTACTCAAGACACAACGACTGAGGAACAACAGAGCATAAAAAAAAAGAAACACATAAATAAAGAAAATGGGTAGATCAAAAACAAATAAAACTGCTACTCCAATGAATGAAGATAAGAGCACAGAAGAAACTACAAATCAGCCAGAAGTAACCATAGATAAGAAAAGTATGCAAGCAATAATAAACTTATTAACCACAGAAATGAAAACGACATTGGAGAAAAGGAATGGCAGTACTAGGGAAACAATAGTTGAGACCCCCAAGGAATATACTGATTATCTTGAGGCAATTAAAGAACTGAAAGCTGAAATAGCTGTAATGAAGAAAGAAGCTGAGGCAAGGGAAAGCAGACTAACAGAAGCAGAAAACAGAATTAGTCAGACAGAGGATGAGCTAGAGAAAACTAAGAAAGAGGTGAAAGAGCTTAAAAAGAGATTGAGAGATACTGAAAACAACAACAGAGACATATGGGATGATCTCAAAAGAAGTAACATTCGTATAATTGGCCTGCCAGAGGAAGAAAGAGAGGAAGGGGAAGCAAACATTCTAGAGGAAGTAATAGAAGAAAACTTCCCAGACTTGAATAACAAAAAGGACATCAAGATTCAAGAGGCCCAGAGAGTACCAACCGAATCAACACAGACCTGAAGACACCAAAACACATCATAGTCACAATGAGGAGAAGTAAGGATAAAGAAAGGATCCTAAAGGCTGCAAGAGAGAAACAAAAAGTCACATACAAGGGAAAACCCATAAGATTATCTGCAGACTTCACTACTCAAACTCTAAAAGCCAGAAGGGAGTGGCAAGATATCTATCGAGCCCTGAATGAAAAAGGGTTTCAACCAAGGATAATATATCCTGCTAGAGTTTCATTCAAACTAGATGGAGGGATCAAAACCTTCTTAGATAAACAACAGTTAAAGGAGGCAACCATCACCAAGCTGGCCCTGAAAGAGGTACTAAAAGACCTCTTATAAACAAGAACATCACCATAATACTTGCAATATATCAGAGCAAACAAATTTTTTTTTAGAACAATGGCACTACAATACATTAAATCCATAATATCAGTAAATGTCAATGGCTTAAACTCACCCATCAAAAGGAACAGGGTGGGGGGATGGATCAGAAAACATAACCCAACCATATGCTGCTTGCAAGAATCCCATCTGTCACAACAAGATAAACACAGACTTAAAGTGAAAGGATGGAAAACTATCATACAGGCTAACGGACCACAAAAAGGGCAGGAACAGCCATTCTCATCTCAGACATGATAGATTTTAAATTAAATAAAGTAATAAAAGATAGGCAAGGACATTACATAATGATTAGAGGATCAATCAGCCAAGAAGACTTAACAATTATTAACATCTATGCACCCAACGAGGGACCATCTAAATACATTAAGCATCTACTGAAAGAATTTCAAAAATACATCAATAGTAATACAATAATAGTGGGAGACTTCAATACCCCACTCTCACACTTAGACAGATCAACAAAGCAGAGAACCAATGAAGATACAAGAGAATTGAATGAAGAGATCAACACACTAGACCTCTTGGATATTTTCAGAGTCCTTCACCCCAAAAAACTGGAATACATCTTCTTTTCAAATCCACATAAAACATACTCAAGGATACACCACATATTAGGCCACAAAGACAGCATCAATAAATTCAAGTGCATTGAAATCATCCCAAGTATCTTCTCAGACCGCAGTGGAGTAAAACTAACATTTAACAACAAACGGAAAATTATTAAAAGACACAGAATTTGGAAACTAAACAACATGCTCCTTAAGAACCGCTGGGTCAGAGACTCACTCAAGTAGGAAATTCAAATGTTCCTGGAAACTAATGAAAATGAAGACACAACCTATCAAAATATTTGGGACACAGATAAAGTCGTACTGAGAGGGAAACTTATAGTCATACAATCACATATTAAACACCAAGAAGAAGCTCAAATGAACGACCTTACTGCATACCTCAAGGACTTAGAGGAAGAGGAACGAAGGAACCCTAAAGCATCCAGAAGGACAGAAATCACTAAAGTTAGAGCAGAAATAAACCACATCGAAAACAAAAGAACCATACAAAAGATCAATGAAGCCAAATGTTGGTTCTTTGAAAGATTAAACAAAATTGACAAACCACTAGCCAGACTCACCAAACAAAAAAGAGAGAAGACTCAAATTAATAGAATTGTAAACGATGCAGGAGATATCACAACTGACACCACAGAAATCCAAGAATCCTGCGAAACTTCTAAAAAGATCTATATGCCACCAAGCTAGAGAATCTGGAAGAAATGGAACAATTCCTAGAAGCATATGCCCTTCCAAAACTGAACCAAGAAGAATTACAAAATCTAAATGCACCAATCACAAACAAAGAAATAGAAACTGATACCAATAAATGGAAAGATATCCCATGCTCATGGATTGGAAGAATAAATATCATCAAAATGAATATTCTCCCCAGAGCCATATACAAATTTAATGCAATACCCATCAAAGTTCCACCAAGCTTCTTTAAGAGAATAGAACAAACACTACAGTCATTTATCTGGAACCTGAAAACACCTAGAATTGCCAGAACCATCTTAAGGAAAAGAAACAGAAATGGAGGCATCACATGCCCAGATCTTAAACTATATTATAAAGCCATCATCATCAAAAAAGCATGGTACTGGAACCAAAATAGGCACACAGACCAGTGGAACAGAATTGAAAGCCCAGAAGTAAATCCCAACACCTATGGGCATCTAATCTTCGATAAGGGGGCCCAAAGGATTAAATGGAAAAAGGAGGCTCTCTTCAATAAATGGTGCTGGGAAAACTGGGGTATAACATGCAGAAGAATGAAATTGAACCACTTTATCTCACCAGAAACAAAAATCAACTCCAAATGGATCAAAGACCTAGATGTCAGACCAGAAACAATTAAATACTTAGAGGAAAACATTGGTAAAACACTTTCCCACCTACACCTCAAGGACATCTTTGATGAATCAAACCCAATTGCAAGGAAGACTAAAGCAGAAACAAACCAATGCGACTACATCGAATTGAAAAGCTTCTGCACATCCAAAGAAACTATCACACAAACAAAGAGACCCCTCACAGAATGGGAGAAGATCTTCACATGCCAGACATCAGACAAGAAACTAATCACCAAAATATATATAGAGCTCAGCAAACTTAGCACCAAAAAAGCAAATGACCCCATCCAAAAATGGGCAGAGGATATGAACAAAACATTCACCTCAGAGGAGATCCAAAAAGCTAACAAACATATGAAAAACTGCTCTAGGTAACTGATTCTCAGAGAAATGCAAATTAAGACAACACTAAGATACCATTTCACTCCTGTAAGAATGGCATACATCAAAAAGGACAGCAGCAACAAATGCTGGAGAGGATGTGGGGACAGAGGAACCCTTTTACATTGCTGGTGGGAATGTAAATTGGTCCAGCCTCCTTGGAGAGCAGTCTGGAAAACTCTCACAAGGCTAGACATGGACCTTCCGTATGATCCAGTAATTCCTCTCCTGTGGATATACCCCAAGGACTCCATAACACCCAACCAAAAAGAGGTGTGTACTCCTATGTTCATAGCTCCACAATTCATAATAGCTAAAACGTGGAAGCAACCCAGGTGCCCAACAACAGATGAGTGGCTGAGAAAGCTGTGGTATATATACACAATGGAATACTATGCAGCTATCAAAAACAATGAACCCACCTTCTCTGACCCATCTTGGACAGAGCTAGAAGGAATTATGTTAAGTGAACTAAGTCAGAAAGATAAAGATGAGCATGGGATGATCCCACTCATCAACAGAAGTTGAGTAAGAAGATCTGAAAGGGAAACTAAAAGCAGGACCTGATCAAATTGTAAGTAGGGCACCAACATAAAAACCCAGTGGTGAGGGGTAGACATGCAGCTTCCTGGGCCAGTGGGGGGATGTGAGTGGGCGGGAGGGATGGGTCACAGTCCTTTGGTTGTGGGAATGGTGTTTATGTACACTCCTAGGAAAATGTAGACATATAAATCAGTAGTTAATTAATATCAGAGGGGGAAAATCAATTGTATGTCTCAAAGTTTCTCAAAACACAAACTGAATCCTTTTAATATATAGGCTGTGTATTTGATATGCGGACTCCCTCAAAAAGCCTAGACCAAGTAGATTAGAAGCATCCAATATACAAGATATATACAAGATACAATATACAGCTATATACAAGATACTGGATAGTGTATAGCAAACCCTAACAAAAGAACTTTTCAAAGTTAACCCAATTACCAAATAATGTGATGATAACATTAACTATCGATTGTCTTTTTGAACCCTAAGACAGCAGGAACTTCACATCTCCACTATAGAACCCCTACTTCCCCCAGTCCTGGAACCCTTGGATAGGGCCCACTTTCCCGTATGCATCTCCCTATCCAAACCAAATAATATTGTATCCGCCGATCAAAACCTAACCAACGCAACGATTGCCACCTCAACATGCTTTCACTTCAGACTGTGTCCAGAAACTTCATGTGTGGAATGACAACCCTTCAGCTTCATTACTCGGGTGAGACCTTTCCTTTTATAGTACACTCTAATTTCATCTCAGTTAGTTCACTTTCTAACAAAGTCCCATAACCTAGATATACACCAGTTTCTGTGAGAGAGAGCTTTTGTGTACACGTATCCATAAACTAGTGCAAAATATATACCTGAAAGCAGAAGTACACTAGAGTTTGCAGTGAGTACCTCCCTAACACTTCCTCTCCACTATTCCAAGCTTGGGATCCATGATTGCTCAACAAATTGTTTGGCTTCGTATGTTAACTCTCTTTTCAATCACCTGGTTCCAGATGCCACCAGGATGCTGGCCAGGCTTCCCTGGATTGAAGACCCCACCAATGTGTCCTGGAGCTCAGCTTCCCCAGAGACACACCTTACTAGGGAAAGAGAGAGGCAGACTGGGAGTATGGACCGACCAGGCAACGCCCATGTTCAGTGGGGAAGCAATTACAGAAGCCAGACCTTCTACCTTCTGCAACCCTCAACGACCCTGGGTCCATGCTCCCTGAGGGCTAGAGAATGGGAAAGCTATCAAGGGAGGGGGTGGGTTATGGAGATTGGGTGGTGGGAATTGTGTGGAGTTGTACCCCTCCTACCTTATGTTTTTGTTCATTAATCCTTTCTTAGATAAAAAATATTAAAAAAAAAGAAAAAGGTTGGGGGTTGGGGTGTAGCCCAGCAGGTTACAACAAGGGTAACAAAAATGGGAAAAATGACCTCCAGGAGCAGTGGATGCATGCAGCAATGACCCTGAAGGCAAAAAATAAAATAAAATAAAGTAAATATAATAAAATAAAAAGGTCTATCCCCTCATTGTATAAATAAATAATAATAAATGATCACACTAGAAAATTCTCACATTTTCCAATTTATTAAATTAATACCAAAAAAAGTTCGTAAAATATTCTACCAAAATAGTTGACTGGACATATTCAGATGTCACCAAGCCTCCCATTTTAAAATCATGAGCGAAAAGAACAAGTAAAATGCCTTAATGAATTGGTTATGAAAGACAGGTTAAGCTACCAAGATTTGTTGTTGTTGTTTCTTTGTTTTTACTCCCAACTCAAGGCTCTTAACAGGACACTCAATGGAAATTTACATGAATATTTAATCTTGTCTAATCACAATTTAGGACTTTTGTCTGAGATGTACTTATTTATGTGTCTGTGATTAGATACTAGCTCAATCGATGCCTATTTGGTCTAAATGACTTCACCTTGGATGGCTCATCTTTGCTCTAGCTATTATTTTTCATTTTCACCATATTAACAAGATTTTAAAACTTGGGTACTAGACAGAATAAAAAGAGGCAGAAAGGCAGAACCATTCTGTCTTAAACTCATATTCAATACCTTATTTTCACAACATTTATTGACAAATCAAGTCATAATACTAGTCCATAATATTAATGGTAGATGATATTGTTACATCATGATGATGGGAACTGCAAGTCACATATTAAGAATGTGGATAAGGGGAGTCGGGCAGTAGTGCAGCAGGTTAAGTGCATGTGACATAAAGTGCAACGACCGGCATAAGGAAACTGGTTAGAGCCCCCTGCTCCCCACCTGTATGGGAGTCGCTTCACAGGCGTTGAAGCAGGTCTGCAGGTGTCTGTCTTCCCCTCCTCTCTACATTTCTCTATGCCCTATACAACAACAAGGACATCAATAACAACAACAATAATAACTACAACAACAATGAAAAACAAGGGCAACAAAAGAGAAAAATAAATAAGTTTTAAAAAAAGAATGTGGGGAGTTGGGTGGTAGCTCAGCGGGTTAAGTGCACATGGCGCAAAGCACAAGGACCGGTGTAAGGATCCCGGTTTGAGCCCCAGGCTCCCCACCTGTAGTGAGGATTCAGTGAAGCAGGTCTGCAGGTGTCTATCTTTCTCTCCCCCTCTCTGTCTACCCTTCCTCTCTCCATTTCTCTCTGTCCTATCCAGCAACAAAGGCATCAATAACAACAACAATAAAACAACAAGGGCAGCAAAAAGGGAATAAAAAAAAAAGAATGTAGATAAGGTGGGGAAAGAAGCCTTTTGTTAGCAATTAAACACAGAAAAGAGGAAATTTCATGAATGTTATTGATGCCTTCTATTTGCATTAACCTAAGTCTTATGACAACAGGATCAATGTTCATCAATGTATGCCTTAGGAAGAGAAAAGAAGAATGGAGAAAAAACTTTTAAAGAGAAAATCATTATCAGTGATCAAGAATGAAAATCAAAACGAACAAACTAAGACTATTTTATCTGAAGTTAAAAATCTCAAGAGTTGGCAAGTCAGATCACCTGGAGATGTTTCTTCTTTGTCCTGGGCATTGCATAGATTCAAAACTAGCCCTGCCTGCAGTTGAGGTAGCTTTGGTGCTGTGGTGTTTCCCTCTGTGTGTGTGTGTCTCTATCTTTCTCTATATGAAAAAAAAAAAAAAAACTATTGTAAGAAGTGGAGCCCCTGTCAATGACAAAAAGTAAGTAAAGTAAAAAAATCTCAGCCAGTTTTCTCCTACATCTTGCATAGCCTTCCTCAGTTATTTTACACATTTCTCTCCTCCACAAGTCCTACAATTTCTGCACTAGCATAGCAGTTCATCCATAAATATTTCTCTCATCTTTGTATTTTGAAATTAGATATAATCAGGCCCGTTACCTTAAAAAGTGTGAGTATGCTGATGGCTGTCAAATTTAATTTCCAACCCAGAGCTTTCTTTCTTCTAAGTATTGAACTTATAGCCCCTTTGGAAGACAGCATGTAGAGTCTTTAAACAAATAAAAGTGAAATTACCTTATGATCAAGCAATACCCTTTTGGCCATATATCCAGTGGACACTGGAAAAGTGAAAGAAGAAATCTATGCACCCTTATGTTTACAGCTGCATTATTAACAATAACCAAATGGTGAAAGCCCATCAACAGATGACTGGCTGAAGAAAATATGGAATATATATTCCAAGGAACACTATTCAACACTAAAAAATGGTATTGTGTCATTTGAGACAAAATGAATGGAAGTGGAGGTGATTGTACTAAGGAAAATAAGTAAAGAGGTCAGTTAACTACTAGATGATTTAACTCATATGTGGAATCTGGAGAACACATGGACTTAAATAAAACAAAACAAAAAAAAAAACAGAGGCAAAAGAAAACTGTTTCTAAGACTTGTGAGAACTATGGTAGTTATCTTTGGGAGATGGGAGGGTGAGGATACAGAATTTTGCTGGTGGGTATAGTAAAGAACTATACACTGTAATCTTATAATCCTGTAACCTACTATTAATCCCAAATAAAAAATGGAAAAAGAAAAAAAAAAACACCGCATTTGTAGGCAATTGTCTTTTCTACATTTCTATTGTTAACAAAGAACATTTAAAGCTAATCAGGATTTATTTCTTATGTTTTCATCACTTATTTATTACAATTAAATATTGGAGAACAGGAGACACTTCATAGGTAGACTACACATTTTATCAAGAGCAAAGACGTAGGTGTGACGTCCCAGTCACCACAGGCAAGTCCCAAACAAAGGGAAGTCGCACAGACAGTAGAGTGGGAGTGTTATGTTTCTTCTTCTTTCTCCATCTATCTGCCCATTTCTGTCTGTCTACCTGGGGGCGAGGCAGGGGGATCTATTGGGCCTGGTAAAATTGTGCAGGTATGAAATACTAGTGAAACCCAGACAAAAAAAATAATAATTGTTACCCAAACTATTTCTATAAGATTAACGGTACTGCTAGCTGCCTAATATTTTGATAAAGATCATTGTTTTCTAAACACTTCTAATCCACCCAATTTCTTTAGTTTCTACATACTTCCAAAACACATCTCAAAATTGGCCAGTTTACTAGCATATTTGGTCTAATAACCAATTTACTTTTTTTTTTTTTTTTTTTACTTTACTTGATAGGGCAGAGAGAAATTAAGAGGAGATGGGGGATAAAGAGGGAACGAGAAAAGAAACAACAGCAGACCTGCTTTAAGGCTCCTTTGTGAAGCTTACGTCCTGCAGGTGGGCCAATAAATACTTTCTGTCACCCTCCTTACTAGACTTCAACCTGTAAGAACAGTAACACTGAAGCATTGATATTATTTCCTCATTTCTGAAGCTTCAATGTTCTAAGATAGCTTTTTTTGCATAGTAACAGAGAGAGAAGGAAAATACAACAGTGAATTTTTTTCTTTTAATGCTGTGGGGCCTGATCTCAAATTTAGATTAACCATAGCATGTACCAGTGGGACACTCCAGTGACCTACTTAGGATATTCCATTTCTACTATGTTAAGGAAACAGTAGAACAAGTCATTACTCCATCTAAACCTTGCTATTTAGATTAAAATGAAAAGTTATTACTAATGAATGACTTACTAATGAATGACTCAAATTAAAAGATTTCATCTGTGGCCGGCAGTAGCGTAAGCACACCGCGGAAAGCAGAAGTACAGGAACAATGATATCCTCTTGCATCTCACCCGCTGGTGGGGGTGGGGTCGCTTCACATTAGGTGAAGAAGTCTACAGGTGTCTCTATCTTCCTCTCTTCCTCCCTATCTCACCCACTCCTCTCAGTTTCTCTCTATCCTATCCAACAGCAGCAACAATGATAGCAACAACAACAATGGGGAAAAATGGCCACCAGGAGCACTGGATTCATAGTGCAGGCACTGAGCCCTAGCAATAACCCTAGAGGCAAAAAAAAGTAAGTATATTAAACTGTCAAAACTGCCTATTCTAAAGTTGGTTTGCCCCCAAGCAATGGCAAAACTATGCTTTCTACATTTCTTGGAAATAGCAGTCCTACTTCTCTCACTTCCTATAAAAGAAGTACTTATAACATAAAGATACCCATTAGATTATATGAATAAATATACGTGCATTATACTGAGATAAGTGCTCTTTGAAATCCATGTTATTTTGGTGTAAAAATTCTGTCTAAAATGTTATTAATGTTAATTTTTCAATGCGTTCTCAGGAAACAAACATAAATATATTTCTCTCTCTTTTTTTTTCTCTCACTCTCTTTTGCTTCTACGGTCATCACTGGAGCTCAGTGCCTGCACTATGAATTCACTGCGTCTGGAGAGCATTTTTGACTGGATAGACAGACAGAAATTGAGATAATAGGTGAAGATAGAGAGAGGTAGAGAAAGATAGACACCTGCAGACTTGCTTCACTGCTTGTGAAGTGACCCTTCTGCAGATGGGAAGCTAGGGCTCGAACAAGGATCCTTGCACGGGTCCTTGCACTTCATACTATGTGTGCTTAACCCAGTGCACTTCCACTTGTCCCCTCAAAATAAATAAACTAAAAAAGTAAATAATCCAGTGAAATGCTTGTCCAACTCAAAATTAATAAAAGTATACATCAGCATTTTTACTTTGAATTTCATACATTATTAATTTTTAAAGTAGCTTTAACTTTAGTAAAATATGTTTATATACCTTAAATATTTTGTCCATTTGTACTGAATATGAAATAAATTCCTACATGTATTAGTTGATTGTTTCCTTGTTCAGCATAGCATAAAGAATTGAGAGCCCTAAGCACTTTCTCCTCTATAAATTACTGAATGAAATAGTTGAAGTATGCTATTATTTTTGTTCAGAGAAAATTAACATCATGTGTATGGATATATGGATAGTGATGGTTTTCTTTTCTTTCTGTAAATAGGATAATAGCTGACAGTACTCAAATCTGATTTTGTTTAAATACTTGTTATACTTGTAAAGACAAGACATGGGGACTCTTTCTTCTTTGTGACTTTTTCAACTTGTGAGATTTACTGCAAAAACCTTTAAAATAATTTTTATTTCCTAAATTTTTGCTCTGTGCTTACTTGATTATCTACATGATGTCATTATAGATATAAAACTTTACTATACCACTCTGACACAATGGCAAAAGAAATATATTAATACTGAAACTTACCTTTTGGGTTCCAAAGATTAGTACATTTCAGAGAGTGAACCAGATCTACTTTATCAGTAAAATATCAAGGTTTTTATGGTGAACATATTGAAAAGATTATTCTAGAGAAAGTGTGAATGTGGAAATTTGATACAAACTAAAGAATGATACAAGAATAATTTTCAGTGAGAAAGCAGAGGTAACCCAGGTAACCCTCCAAATAAGAAAGAAAATGATAGAAAAGAACATATGTTCCTTCTACAGAGGGAAGGGAAGGAACTCTCCTTATAGTCATGATGTAATGACAGGAAATGGGTTATTCTGCTGCCTCAAACTACTTAAAAACAGAACAAAACATTTGAATTAAATGTTCTCAGGTATTAGACATAAGCATAAACAACCATGATACCTAAAATTGGAGAAAAAAGATAAGTTGTACAATTATTTTAGGTTAATGTAGTTTCTAGGATGAAATACAGCAATTAATAATCCAAACAGAACCCAGCAATATCTCTGCATAGAGAAAACAAAGACAAATATTCATGGATGTCAGTGTAGCTAGAATTGTAGGATGCGTACTGTAGAAGATAGAATTTCCCAGAAAAAATGTCAGGTATACAAAGGTCTAGGACTGCACAAGATTTTATCTGAGTACTAGTAGGTATGATGGAAGAGGAACCAAGCAGAAGGTAGGAACAGAAGCCCTGGAAAGCAGTAGACAGAACTATTTACAGAGATTGCTATGTGTTTGATTTGTGCTTCTTTCATGCCAGAGTAGAAAACTTTCTATTACAGTTGCATCAGATATATCTGAAGATAGTGCTTTAGTTCTGTAGCTACATTAGTCCTCAACTAAAAGCTGGTCTGGACAAGCTCTAGAAGAACTTAAAAGCAAATGTGAAAAAGGAACAAATTGAACTCAAGTAACTCAAGTGTCTCCCAGTACAAAAACCAAACACTATTAAAATAAAACTACAATTTAACAATCAGTAAGATAAAATCCACAGTGTCCAATAGCTAATGAAATAATTTGGAGGCATATAGAAAAGCTGACTATTGTAGCACATACTTAGAAGTCTGGATAAATATTCTAGGTCTGACAAACATTGTAGATATTAGTATATCTACAAGATAAGATAAGACTAGTAAGCCCGATATATTAGTATATCTACAAGATAAGATAAAATTAGTAAGCCCGAGATATATATATATATATATATCTTATCTTTTAGATATCAGAGGAAAATAATACATAAGGAAAGAAATTATAAACATTTTAAATACAAACAAGATCTATGGTAATCTATGTGTGTGTACATTTATATAATGTGTAAAATGGAAGTTATTTGATAGAATTTACTGTGTAAAAATTCTGGAAGGGAAAAATCAGTCTGCTTAACAAACATCAATGGGAACTACACATAATTTGCTCTACCAAACTTCCACATAGTCCCACACCTGGGTCCATACTCCCAGAGGGATAGAGAATGAGAAAGCTATCAGGGAGGGGATGGGATATGGAGATTGAGTGGTGGTGGGATTTGTGTGGAACTGTACCCCTCTTATCCTATGGTTTTGTTAATGTCTCCTTTCTTAAATTAAAATAAAAAATATAACCTAAAGACATAAAGGAGATATTGACAAGAAAGAGTAAAAGTAGGACTAGTGATAAAGATAGTAAAGAGGTTCTTTTTTTGTTGTTGTTATAATCACCTCTCTGGGCTTTTTTCCGACAGAAGGAGACAAAGAGGGGGGATGGAAAGATACCACAGTATCAAGAATTCCTTCAGAGATGTAGGCAGTAGGGTTGGAACCTGGGTCATATGCATGACAAAACAAGAGTTCTAGCCAAGTGAGTCCCTGCCCATTTTCTACAAAGAAAACTTTAAAAGATGCTAAAAACAAAAGTCAGAACATAATTATTAGATAATCTCATTCAAATATGATATTATAGGAAACAAAGCAGGGGAAAGGATGGGAAGCAACATTAATAACCCCTTTGTCTATATTAAAAACATTTGAGGGCACTAGTGGGGCATAGGAGAGAGTAAAAAGGAGGTTGAATACACAGTGCTCTGTGATGGAGAACGATAGTACTTTGGAGATGATTTGGTGTGTTGGCCCAGACTTTTAGGTGACGTTTTATTGTATCTCTGAGACTATAACTGTCTTGTAAAACATTTCCCCAATAAACACTGAAACAATAAAATATTATTAGAAACTAAAAATTTTAATATAAACCAGGGAAAATAATAAGAATTTTATGGAAACCACAAATCGTAAATGCTTACCAAAAGATCTAGAGTAGCAATCATAATTGCCTATTATTTCTAAGCAAATAAATATTATTGAAACAAATGAAAAAAAGAGCTAAAAGGGAAGTAGTTAGAATCAAACAGCTATATAGATAATAACAGGGATAAGGCAGAATCCAAGTTCATTCTGAAACAAAGCATTTTTCATTTCATATTTTCTTATTTTACAAGCATCACAAAATGTTGTCAATTGAATACTTATACAGACAAATAACCTGAAGTTCACCACATATATGCTCAAAAAATGGTTCAAAGTGAGTGAAACACCAAAATAGGAAAAGCAATATCCCTTGGGGAACAAGAGAATATCAGTATGACTCTGAAAAGGTAAAAAATTCTTGAACAGGATATTGGAGACACTTAATATAAAGAAAAAGTAACTGAGCTACAATGAAAATAACAAATGGTGTATTGCACCAAAGTAAAAGACTCTGGGGTGAGGGAGAGGGTTCAGATTGTGGATCATGATGGCAGAAGAGGACCTACTGGTGACTGAATTACTATGTGGAAAACTGGGAAATGTTATACTTGTACAAACTACTGTATGTTACTGTCAAATGTAAACCATTAATCCCCCAATAAAGATTTTTTTTAAATAAGACAAGAACTAATTTCTGTCTTTATGTAGAGAGTAGTAGCATCATGAAAAATGCAAGCAGCCTGTTAAGATTATATTTGGAGCAAATATTTCTGACAAAAAGTACAGAATACATATTCAGAGAATGGGTTCCTATAATTAAAAAAGAAAGAAAGGTTAGTAACAGAGGGTACTCATATGAAAAGGTGCACAGCATCATTCTTCATCACATAAACATAAATGTAAAGCCTTGATGGGAAGCAGCACCACATGTAGCACATCATTGAAATTTAAAGGATAGACTGAGATTTAGAACAACTGGGACTCTCCTATCTTTTACATGGGAGTGCAAATTGGCACAATACTTTGAAAAAAACAAAACTGTTCACAGAATCTACTCGAGCTAAGTATAAAAATACTTTAAGAACTGATAATTTTACTCCTGTTTACATAATCCAAAGAACTTCAAATATACTTCTAAGAACATACGAGTAGTTTTCAGTTAGACTAGCCCTAGTTAACAATGATCCAGATGTTTTCAACCTTTGGATAAGTGAAGCATGATGTTTTCAAATGTTAGAATATAATACATTAATAATAAAAAATAAAATAAAGGAGGTCTGGCAGTAGAGCAAACACATTATCAAATGCAAGCACGTGGATTCAATTCCTCCATCCCCACCTGCAGAGGGGATAGACAAGCGGTGACAGTGCTGCATTGCATCTCCCGTTCTCTCTCCCTATTTATCTCCATCTATCATAAAGAAAAATATATAAGTGGCCGCCAAGAGAGGTGGAGGCATCATGGGGTACAAAAGCCTTGGAAACAAAAGAAAAGGGAGAAAATATTGCTATATACAACAATGAATAAGTTTCATGCCATTATAGAGAAGAAAAACAAAATCCAGTGAAATCTCTTGCATAGATAAAGTGAGAGAAATCCAGAAGAAACCAGGCAAGTTGATTCTACGAAGAGAACCCAATAGTTCTACCCCTGATGATTTGGCCCACCAAAATTCCCATAGGTTCACAAAGGAGGCAAGTCTGAGCATTAGTTATCTCAACAGAGCATGTACTGGGAATGAGTCAGAGGTGATTTGCTTTGCTCTAGAACAGTGGAAGGTAAAATATGGCAGATGCATTGTACAATAACAAAGTACAGTAGTTTAAACATATACACTATAAATGATAAAATACTTACTTAGTATTAATTTATTCTTTATTATATTTATTATTTATTTATTAATATTTTTATTAATTTATTGGATAGACACACCCAGAAATCAAGAGGAAGGGGGAGGTAGAGAGGGAGAGAAACAGAGAGACACTTGCAGCTCTGCTTCATCACTCACAAAGCTTTCCCCCTGCAGGTGGGGACAGTGGGTTTGAACCTGGATCCTTGCTCACTTAGCTACATGTGCCACCACCCAGCCCCTAAAATGATAAAATATATAAAATTATAAACAAAATGAGCCCAATCGTACAATACCCTTTCTGTAAATTGTATGCAATCAGGCATAAATGTATTTCCTGGTGTAACGTGTTAAATATGAAGAGTTGGAAAAAGAAGTAAGAAATAGACATTGCATAAATAAATTAAGATATTATGTCTGAATAAAGTTGTATGATTACCTCTCTGGTCTCCACTTGATGTATAAAAGAAAGAAAAAGGAAAGAAGGAAGGAGTGAAGGGAAGAAAGGAGGGAGGAAGGAAGGAAGGGAGGAAGGAAGGAAGGAAAGAAGAAAGGAAAGAAGGAAGGGAGGGTGGGTAGTGAGGAAAGGAGGGAGGGAGGAAGGATGGAAGGAAGGAAGAAAGGAAAGAGGGAAAGGAAGGAGGGCAGAAGGGAGGGTAAAATCGCAAATGTGAAAAATGCACACACTCTATCAAATGCAGATGGCAGTGTACTTTGTTTTGTTTCATTTTTAACATATTTTGTAAAAAGATTCAGAGATTCAACTGTGAAAAATAAATGAAGCTTTGTGAATAAAAAGTTGTGTTATAATGATGAAGTTTACTTTCATTTCTACAGTGATGTGGGAGGGGACAGAAACACAACGAGAAGGGAGACATAGTTGTCATTTGTCTAAAACAAACCTATATAAACCACCTAATTTAGAATTGGAAAGAAGCTCAGATAGACATGTCAGTCACATCAACTTAGAACCATGGAAATACTCGTTACAGTTCTTAAAAGACTTGCTTAAGATATACAGTCAGGGGGTCGGGCAGTAGCACAGTCGGTCAAGCGCACATGGCGCAAAGTGCAAGGACCGGCGTGAGGATCCCAGTTCGAGCTCTGGCTCCCCACTTGCAGGGGGGGTCACTTCATAGGCTGTGAAGCAGGTCTGTAGGTATCTATCTTTCTCTCCCTGTCTCTGTCTTCCCCTCCTCTCTCCATTTCTCTCTGTCCTATCCAAGAACAACATCAATAACAACAGTAATGATCACAACAATGATATAACAACAAGGGCAACAAAAGGGAAAAAAAGATATATAGTCAATGAAGATTTAGGGGTCTCTGTTTGAAGATAAGTAGGCCTATTCTAGTTATATTCGAAAGGGTCCAAGACTATACTTTTTTTTTCCCTGAGCCTGACATCTGATATGCAGATGGATCCAATTTATTGTCTGGGGAGATGATATCATGGTTAGAAAAAGAACCAGAAATCTGGATCAGGGAAGAGAGTAGCTGCCAAATATGGGAAAGGTGTATAAACATTGTTGACTGTAGACCTTGTCGATTTGATGTGATCTGGGGCCTATATTCAGCTTAGGAGCCTATGTGACCTCTGCATCCCGATAGATTTAAGCTCACATTCTGTGGTCATGAGCAGGAATGTTCCAAGATTCCCCAATTTCAGGAACCATCTTCCTAGGTGAGAGATAGAGGATGGTGTCTAGCCTCCCTTCAGAGGATGGAACATTCTCTACCATTGTTGATCCACATTGAGCCTGCAATATTCTAGCCTTTAGGTTCATCATTAGTTAACAATTTGTTTGGCTTTATATGTTAACTTTTCTTTCAGTCCCCAGGTTCCAGATGCTAGCATGATGCCAACCTGACTTCCGTGGGCAGAGGATGCCACCAATGTGTCCTGGAGCCCCACTTCCCCAGAGCCCTGCCCCAGCAAGGAAAGAGAGAGACAGGCTGGGAGTATGGATCCACCTGTCAATGCCCATGTTCAACAGGGAAGCAATTACAGAAGCCAAACCTTCCACCTTCTGCACTCCATAATGTCCCTTGGTCTATACTCCCAGAGGGATAAACATTAAGAAAACTATTAGAGGAGGGGATGGGATACGGAGTTCTGGTGGTGGGAATTGTGTGGAGTTGTACCCCTCTTATCCTAAGGCTTTTGTCAGTGTTTCCTTTTTATAAATAAAAATTAAAAATAAAAAGATATACAGTCAATTAACAGAAAATTTCAAACTGGACCATTCCTCTATCTTGTGCCACTGAGTTCATTGTTTGTGTCAGAAGCATATATAACACATATGTGAGAGGCTTCAAATCCTGGTGACAAACTACTGATGATCTACATAAAATTACATTTCCACTAACCTGAAGCCTCTTTTCACTATTTTTTTCAAGACTTTCCTTTTTTTAAATTAAAAAAATTAATTTTGAAGATGTATTTATTCACTTATTTTGATGGTAAACAGAGCAACTGATAGAGGAGAAGGAGACAGAAAGAGGGAGAGACACCTGTAGCACTGCTTTACTGTTATGAATGCCCTCTTCCCCCCAAACGAGGACTGGGGGTTTAAACCCAGGTCCTTGAACAAGACAGTATGTGCATTCAGCCAGGTGTGCCACTACCTGGCCCAGGTTTTCTATTTTAATGAGGAAATACACAACTGTTATCTTTACAGCAATTTGAATTGGTTCTGTGATAATGTGTAACTAAAAACACCTAAGATGAAACAAGTTGTAATTTTACTATTCAGAGACAAACACTGCTAGAAATTTGGGTTGAAGATTTAATTCTCTGTGCATGTTTATACGCTCATCCTAAAACAAAGTTGGGAATTAATAATCCATATGATTTTCCAGGCTCTTTTAATCAAGGTGCCATGAATATATTTGCATATCATTAGATTTCAATCACATTATTTTTAATGACTTCAACCTACTATACTACATATTTGTGCCATAATTTATTAAGGATACGTTTTATATTTGGAGACATAGATCGATTCCAATTTCTTGCTAGCTAAATAACAGTGTAAAGAACAACTGCAGTTAAATGCTCTGTCACACCCACAGTTATTATTTTTGAATAAATCCCCAAATCTGGGACAACGTAAGTCTAAGAACTATTTTATTTTCATTATGAACTAGGCCTCTAAAATGCAATTTTACCCTCACAAAATTCCTAACAGTCCTTATTTCAATATCTGTCCATGATATGCTACTTGACTACACACCCAACTGTAGAGACTGATCTGGACACCTTTGTTACAGTTGTTCTGCTATGTACTGAATCATATAAATCACAGACTATTTTACTATTTGCCAATGATTTTTGACACAGTAATAAGCCCCTTCAGAAGCAATGAGCTAAAAAATTAAATATTTTATAAATGAAAAAGTATACTGTAAATTTCCTTCTAGAAAGTTGTTGATGATGTGCTTAGCTTGCATGAAATGTGAATCAACATTTATTCTCCATCATAGTTAGAATGGTGAATCGCTGACCATTTCTAAATACAGATACAAGTCTGCAAAAAGAAAAAGAGCAGCAAGGAAAACAAAAGTTAAAAGCAATTTTGAGGAAAATGTATACCAAAGCAACACAAAATAAGCAGTTGTGAAAGGTGCCACATTTCACTTTGTGAGCCATAAGTTTTCACTTAAATAAGATAATTATGTCTTTAAACTTCTCTATCTGATTTTTTTTACTCCAAAATTTCTTCCACACAAAGAAAATGAATTAATTGTTGTTCACTAACAACAATTAAACTATTAGTTAAACTAGTAGTAAACATAATCTGTACACAATTCAATTTGTAGATTTGGTAATTCAGATACTTCAAATAAAAATCTATATTCTGTGGGGCAGATAGCATAGCAATTATACAAAATGCTTTCATGCCTGAGGATCTGAAGTTCCAGGTTCAATCCCGCACACCACCATAAGCCAGAGCTGTTCAGTGCTCTAGTAAAAATAAACAAGTGTTTAAATTTTAAAGTCAGCATATTCCAATAATGATATTCTAAGCCAATGTAAGCCTGTTAAAATTGAAAGTCTATCTTTAAGTCTATCTAAAAGTCTACTCTTTATCCCTCTGATAGACAATAGGAAAGCTATCAGGGTAGGGGATGGGATAGAGTTCTGGTGGTGGGAATTGTGTGGAGTTGTAACCCTATGGTTTTTGTCAGTGTTTCCTTTATATAAATAATTTTTTAAAGTTAAAATAAAATTTATTCCATACATTGTCTTCTATGGGTTTTGCAGTGCTAACTCTTCATTTTAAACCTTTAATACATTTTGAGTTTACCCTTAGAAATGTTGTAAAGTAAGTATTCAGTTACATTCTTTTGTAGTGGATAACCAGTTTTCCTAAATATGATTGTAAAGACAACAACAAAAAACTCAGACTACCCTTCCTTGTTTTAGAATGCTGGCACACTTGTCAAGTATTATGTGCATTTTATTTAATAATGTTACTGGAGAAACTTTCAGATCTGCACTGTTGTGTATAAGTTAGTGTGGGGTTGTGATAAATGACCTAGTGCACTGAGTCAGTCAAACTCCTTCAAAACTAAGTTTAGAGAGTTTTTATCATAAAAGGGATGTTGACATTTGTGTAATGCTTTTTTATCTGCTCAGACGTTCATTAGATTTTTGCCTTTTATTACTGTGATTTAGCATACTGATTAATTTTGGGGTGTGTGTGTGTGTGTGTGTGTGTGTGTGTGTGTGTGTGTGTGTGGAGTGGGAGGTGGCACATATGTGTATGGTCAGAGGCCTCAAGTATGTGAGATTTCACCACTCTAGATAGTTTTTTTCCAGAGAGACAGACCACTTCCCCTTCCCCCCCCACCTCCATGCCTTAATATTTTCCTTATGGTACCAAGAACAAAACTGAGTCACATGGATAACAAGACACATGCCCTACTAATTGTGCTATCTATCCAGTCAATATTAACTGATGTATACATGATGAACTATATTTGATAAAACAGGAATAAATTCCTTGGGTCATAATGAAGGGTGTTTTAAATAATTATTTTTGAAATATATTTATTTATTTATTTATTTTTATATTTTAATTTTTTGTTTTGTTTTATTTCCACCAAGGTTATCACTGGGGCTTGGTGCCAGCACTATGTATCCATAGCTCCCAGTGGCCATTTTTTTTTCTGGTTTGTTATTGTTTGTTTTTCTTTCTTGTTGTATTTGACAGGGTAGAGAGAAATTAGGAGTGGAGAGGAAAAAGAGAGAGAGAGGAAGAGGGAGAGGGAGAGGGAGAGGAAGAGAGAGAGAGAGAGAGACAGACATGCCTGCAGCCGTGCTTTACCACTTCTGAAGCGTCTCTTCTGCAGGTAGGAAGTGGGTTCTCAAGCCCAACACCTTGTACATGGTATTATGTGTACTTAGCCAGGTGTGCCACTGCACCCAGTTTTTCTTGTGAAATATATTTAACTATCACAACCAAGGCCAACTTTTAAATAAGAGTTTGCTAAAGGAGCCAGGCAGTGGTGCACCTGGTGAAGCACTCACATGACAGTCTGCAAGGTTCAAACCCTTGGTCCCCACATGCTGAGGGAAAGCTTCATGAGTGGTGAAGCAGGGATGCAGGTGTTTCTCTCTCTTTCTCCTCTATCTCTTCCTCCACTCTCCATTTCTCCCAGTCTCTATCTAATAAATACATGAATAACCTATTTTAAAAAAAGAGTCAACTGGGGGGTTGGGCAGTGTGTTAAGCACACGTGGCACAAAGTGCAAGGACCGGCAGAAGGATCCCGGTTCCAGCCCCCGGCTCCACACCTGCAGGGGAGACGCTTCACAGGCGGTGAAGCAGGTCTGCAGGTGTCTATCTTTCCCCCTCTCTGTCTTCCCCTCCTCTCTCCATTTCTCTCTGCCCTATCCAACAACAACGACATCAATAACAACGATAATAATAACCACTACAATGTTAAAACAACCACGGTAACAGAGAAAAAAATGGATTTGTGGTGTAGGCACTGAGCCCTGGAAATAACCCTGGATGTAAAAAAAAGGAGCCTGCTAATTTTTTTTTATTATTTAAGAAAGGATTAATTAACAAAACCATAAGGTAGGAGGGGTACAACTCCACACAATTCCCACCACCCAATCTCCATAACCCACCCCTCCCCTGATAGCTTTCCCATTCTCTATCCCTCTGGGAGCATGGACCCAGGGTCATTGAGGGTTGCAGAAGGTAGAAGGTCTGGCTTCTGTAATTGCTTCCCCGCTGAACATGGGCGTTGACTGGTCGGTGCATACTCCCAGTCTGCCTCTCTCTTTCCCTACTAGGGTGGGTCTCTGGGGAAGCTGAGCTCCAGGACACATTGGTGGGGTCTTCAGTCCAGGGAAGCGTGGCCGGCATCCTGATGACATCTGGAACCTGGTGACTGAAAAGAGAGTTAACATACGAAGCCAAACAAATTGTTGAGCAATCATGGAGCCTGCTAAATTTAAATTATCACTTGTTGACCATCACTAGTAAGTCTTTAAGAAGCATATTTAAGTAGTGAAAAAGCACATATAATAGCTTACCCATATTGTTAATATTTAATATAAGGGCTATTTCTAAATAGGAAAGTAAAATATTGAAAACTTTTCTTGAAGCAAAGACGAAGTTTAAAATGGGTAAGATTTGAAGTAGTATATATGTTTTGCTTTTAAATTTCATAATCAAGACTTGCAATATCAAAATTCCAGGAAATATACCTAGAGATTCTATTTTGGTTAAAACATATTGTGAAGCAGCATGCAGTTTACAATTGACAGGTCTACCTTTTATATAAAAATATCTTTAAATGTTAGGGGTGGCACACCTAGTTAATAGCACATAGTACTATACAGAAGGACCCACACAAAGACTGGATTTCTAGCCTCCACTTCCCACCTGCTGTGCGGACACTTCATGAGTAGTGAAGCAGGTAACAGGTGTCTCTCTTTCTCCCTACCTCCCTATCTCTTAATTTCTATGTCCCATCAAATAAAATAGAAAAAAACAAAAGAAAGGAAGAAATATAGGTAGGTAGATAGATAGACAGATAGATAGATAGATAGATAGATAGATAGATAGATAGATAGATAGAAAAAATGGCCACCAGGAGCAGTAGACTCATGGGGCTGGCACTGAGTCCCAACGATAATCTTGGAGGCAATAAATAAATAAGTAAATATTAGGGAAAGATGACCAGAGGGCTCTGAACTCCACTTCCATCGAGTTCCAAAGAGAGAAGAGGAAAAAGGGAAGGACGTTTGGAAAGAGTAATAGGTGTAAGTGTGACTTAAGAAAAGACAGGAACATAGAATAAATGAGCAAATATATATATAGATATATAGATATATAGATATATAGATATATAGATATATAGATATATAGATATATAGATATATAGATATATAGATATATAGATATATAGATATATAGATATATAGATATATAGATATATAGATATATAGATATATAGATATATAGATATATAGATATATAGATATATAGATATATAGATATATAGATATATAGATATATAGATATATAGATATATAGATATATAGATATATAGATATATAGATATATAGATATATAGATATATAGTAATAGAAATAATAATCAACCCATATCTGTGACCTTGAGAGAACTACTGCAATTTCCAGTGGACACAGCACTACTACTGCAGATGGGGAAACAGAACTCTGGCGGTGGAATCCGTGTGGAATTTTACCCATTATCTCAAATTTTGTAAAGCAATATTAAATCACTGATAAAATTTAAAAATTACATAAATGAGAAGAAAACTTTTATAGCAAGATATCAAGAAAAAGTCAACAAGATAGCTTACCTGGTTTATGTGCTGTTTTGTGATGCAAGAGACCCTGAATGTGGCCTAGTACTCTACGTCACTGGAGGAAATTTTGGGGCTGTATTGTGGTTCTCTGTCTCTCTCTCCCCCACGTGTGTGTGTGTGTGTGTGTGTGTATGTGTGTGTGTGTGTGTGTGTGTGTGTGTGTGTGTGTGTGACAGAGAGAAATTGAGGGTAAAGGAAGATAGAGATGGAGAGAGACAGAGAGAAACCTGCAGACCTGCTTCACGACTCATGAAGCTTTCCCCCTGCAGGTAGGGACCAGGGGCTTGAAACCCGGTCCTTGCAGATTGTAGTGTGTGCACTTAACCAGGTATGCCACTGCCTGGCCCCAGAGTGTGTGTTTATCTATCTGAAAATGTCTCCCTGTACTAGTGGAGTATCAGTGATAATAAGAATAGTGATAAAAAAAGAAAACCTATGTATAAAACACTTTTTACATATGTTTTCATAATTTAGAACAGGCTTGTAAAATAATCTCCATTTAGAATTTTTGCAGTTATATTACAATCTATAAGGGAAATAATTCCTCACATAAAAAATCTATGACACATGAATGAAAGTTGCCATCATCAAATGCATTAATAATAAGATAGGGCTCTGGATATAATTATAATCAATTTAGTGTTAATGTAAGATTATATTGACTTGGATTTGTCTCACTTGCTTTGTCATAAGCACGGTCCAGATTTGAACAAAACCCCCCACATACTGAAGGAAGCTTGGTGATCTCTTTCTCTCCATCTCTCTATCTCTGTGTCTTTCCATATGAAAAAGTTAGTTTGGAGCTGTGAAGCCTCAGGGAAAACAAAACAACAACAAAATTACAATATATGAAAATATATTATTTAGAAAGATGTTAATACATGATAGTTATTACTAAAATGCTACTAAAATACTTGAATGAGCACATATAAATACTGTTTATTAGTATAATATTCATGTGATTAATTCGAAACTTGATAATATTTGTCTTAATCTACATTGATATGTTACTTTAAACATTCTTGTGTTTTATTAAAAATGCAGCTATTTATAATATTCAGCAATCTACATGCATACGTATATGTGAATATATGTATAGGTATAATTCTTATAATGTAATAAGCCTAGGAAATTAAATCTATAAAGGACCAACTAAATGTCCCAATGGCAATTCTCCAAATTCACAGATGAATAATCCATGTAGAGATTTGTTTTTTGTTTGTTTGTTTAAGAAGCAGCAAGCCAAAGGCCGGGCGGGGGGGGAGTGTTCAGGCCCTCAGCGGCAGGTAACAGTTATATTAAGTTCATGGGTAGTGACTGCTCTTTCACTACTCTTACTCCTACTCTAATGACACCCATCTGCTTCCCACCCACGGTCTTCCAAACAGCACTGAAAGTGTTCTAGGAACTCAAATTCTACTAGTAAAATCTGATGGCAAAAAACTGGGGATTCTCTAAGAAGTCCAAATGTTTTCAGCTGTGGTCAGATCTATAAATTTGGGAAAAAAAAATTCCATTTTTCAACAAGCAGTTCCAAAACAGTTTCTTATCTTTTAAATTAAGTTCATTGCAAATTTCTTCATTTAAAACTTTCCAAAGTCAGATTGCCTGTGGAGCAGAGAAACTGTAATGAGCTAGTGTCTGCCAACATTAGGGCAATAATGATTTCAAGGTCATAGACTGGCAGGATGCTAAAGGAGAAATGACTGGCAAATACCAAAGATGGGAAGGAAAATGTATTCCAAGGAACAGTTGAAATTGTGCCACTTCTAAAAGTTCCTTCAGTAGATTTGAAACAGTAAAATTAGCATGGTTGCAAGTCAATGATGCTTTTTGATTGATTTTAAAAACTAATGAAGAATAATTTTTTTCAGTTAATCTGCAATGGAGAATGGAAAGCAAGTGAGGGGGGGTTGAAATATTTGTCTGTCATTGCTATGTTCCTGAAGATATAATAAAATTATATAGTTAAAAAATTTCATATATTGCGGTGGACAGAAACTAAAAAAAAAAACCTACCATGATGCCAATCAGCCTTCCCTGGGCAGAGACCTACCTACCCCAGTAGGGAAAGGTAGACAGAGTCTGGGATATGGCACTCGGTTGGTGAGAACTGTATAAATTATACCCCTCTTATCCCACAACCTTGCCGATCATTATTAAATCATTAACCATAATATAAAAATAAGTTGAAAAATAAGAAAACACAAAGCAGAACTTGGCACTGGGTTTCATTATGACACTGGGGTTGGGGGTTGTCAGGTCGGTTCTAGAACATGATGGCAGAGGGGGACCAAGGAGGGGTGGGGTTGAATTGTTGTGGAAAACTGAGAAATGTTACACATGTGTAAGTTTTCCTGACATTTACACAGATAAGAAAATCCAGGGGCTAGGTCGTGGCTAGGTTATTTCAGTGCACATATTACCATGCACAAGGATCCAGGTTCAAACCCCTAGTCCTCACCTGCAGAGGGAAGCTTCAAGAGTGGTGAAGCAGCCCTGCAGATGTCTCCTGTCTCCTTCTCTCCCTCTCTACCTGCTCTTTCTTAATTTATCTCTGTTCTATCAAATAAAATTTTAATCCATAAACTTCAGGAATGCCACGTGATTTTAAATTCATTAGATAATGATTATATCAAATAATGAAATGATGGATTTTTAAATGATCATATTAATGTCTCTTAAACCCCCTCATCATTTTGTGAACTGTGAATAGTCATGACGTGTAACGCATGAAGTAGCATTTTAACAGATGTGCTTTCCTGGTGGTAGAAATTAAAACTGATCCAGTCTCTATGAGAAACAGTATATAAGTTTCTCAAAGTAGTGAAAGGCTATACCAAATAACTGTCTTTCAGTTCAGCAATAAACTAGTCTTACACTGCTTAGTAAGTGTGTACATGTGTGTTTGTGTACTGAGCCTTTGTATTAGTGGAAAATCTTAGCGTTAATAACAAAATAAGCTTAATGAACTCTGTAGACTTGCATTAATAGGATAGTCTGTAATATAAGGTGATTTTGTCCCTTGGAATAACTGACTAAAGAGACAAGGCTTTGCATATATGGATACAATGAAAACTCCATTAAATGCAGAAGCAAGTATTACTGGCATCATTTTCAGAAGAAGAAAATAAAGTCAAAGAAAGTAAAACAACATATTCAGGCTCACATAAAAAGTATGTGACAGGGCAGGAATCAAACTCATTATGTCAGAATCCAGGGTCAGAACTTTTAAACATGATTATGCCCCACTTCACTTTAAATAATTTGCCAATATTATTAAATATTTTATTAAGTTATTTATAGGGCACGCTTCTAAAAAAGATAAAAATACATATATAAGGGACCAGGTGGTGGTTTACCAAGTAGAGCACACATATTACCAAGCATAAAGACCTGGGTTCAAGTCCCTGACCGCAACTTCAAAAGTGCAGCAGGTGTTTCTCAGTTTCTCTGTCCCTCTATAAAAAATCAAGACAAAAATAACCTCTAGAAATAGCAGAGATATATAGGCACTGAGACTCAGTATTAATCTTAGTGACAAAAATTAAAACAATTAATGTAAAATTAAAATCATGTAATTAATGATTTTATTAATTACATTAATTTTACAATTAATGTAAAATGTTGAAATAAGAGGGTCTCATAAGTCCTTTACAAATGTAGAAATATTATATTCAAAATGTTTTTATTCAATTATTTGGGGTTATAATTTGCATTTCACACACTCTTGCATTTACACCGTCTGAAATCCTCATCAAAAGTAAATGACATGTATAGTATAATCTGAGGTCCTTTGAGAATTTTTGGAGACAGTTTAATAATAATTACCCTTGGGAGCCAGGCAGTGGCACACCTGGTTGAGCACACATTTTACAGTGCACAAGGACCCGGCTTCAGACCCCTGGTCCCCACCTGCAGATGGAAAGCTTCACGAGTGATGAAGTAGGGCTGTGGGTGTCACTATGCCTCTCCCCCTCTCTATCTCCCTTCTCAATTTCTCTCTGTCTCTATCCAATAATAATTAAATAAAATATTTTTAAAATATTTTTAAAATAAATAAAAATAACTACCTTTAATATTTTAATCAGGTGATTTTTTTCTCCAAGTAAATGTGTGTGTGTGTGTGTGTGTGTGTGTGTGTGTGTGTGTGTGTGTATGTGTCGCGCATGTGTGTACGTGCATGAGTGCGAGTATGTGTAATCTCAGAGTCTTAAGGCAAATAAATGTGAAAATTCATGATTATTTCTTGGAGAAATGTATCTCTAGCTACTGATTCCTGGCATTTCTTCCCCAAATGGGAGTTAAATGGTCCTCTTTCAAGAGCAGAACAGGAGCCAGGTTTCTAAATTTCCCAAGAAAACGTCAGCCTTTCTGCCTGTACGTCATACATATAAAGAATATGAACAACACCTTTATTGATAAAAAAAAGAAATATGAACTTCAGAATTTCTAAGAAGATACAGTCTAGAACTCTCTACTGTTCAGCATTTGTAATAATTTTCTATAACCTAAATGGCATGACTGCTGCTCTGGGAAGTTCAGATTCTGTCATTGTATTACATTTACTCATGAGATAATAATTTCTACTTTTACTGTTTTGAATATCTACACCTCTTAAAGACTTTGTTGAGCTGAAGTTTACAGCTGTATGGTTGGGGAGATGGCAAATCCAGTGGAGACCATGCTTTACCATGCTCAAGCACCCAGTTCTGAGCCACAACAGCACAGAGGAGCATCATGAATGGTACCAAGGAAAGCTCCATAGACAGTTGCACTATCTCTCCTTTCCTCCCTATCTCCTTCCTTATACCTGAAGTAAAAGGAATCAAAAAGCTGTCTGAGAGTGCAATTGTGCATCATAAGAACCAGGCTCCTCAAAAAAAGAAAAAAAGAACGTAGATCTATGAATTGAGTATTTATAGATTCCCATAGGAAAATAATCACAAAGTCATATTTGTCTATATCCCAACTGACTTGTTGGCAAAGATTCTATGTTATAAAAATCTTTTAATAGATGTACAGATTTAACTATGAGAAAAAAATAGGAATGACAAGATAGCTGACCTGGATAACGCATCTGCTTTGTTAAGTGCACACAGAGGTTAAAGTTTAGTCACCACCCCACTAGAGGGAAGTTTTGGTACTGTGGTGTTTTTCTCTCTCTCCCTTCCTATTTTATTAGTTTCTTTTATCTTTTAAATTTTTGTAAAATATTTATTTACTGGATAGAGACAGCCAGAAATCAAGAGGGTAGGGGAAGAGAGTGAGAGAGACAGAGAGAGAAAGAGAGACAGAGAGAGAGACAGAGAGAGAGAGAGACCTGCAGTACTGCTTAACCACTCCTAAAGCTTCCCTGTGCAGGTGGGGACCAGGGGCTTAAACCTGGGTCCTTGCAGACTATAATACACACATTCAATCAGGTGCACCACCACCTGGACCCTAGTTTTTTTTTGTTTGTTTGTTTTTCTGTTTCTTGCCCTTGTTATTGTAGCTTTGTTGTGTGGTTATTATTGTTCTTGCTCTTAGTTCTGTGTTGTTGATGTTGTTTGTTGTTAGATAGGACAGCAAGAAATTGAGAGAGGAGAGGAAGACAGAGAGGGGAAGAGAAAGATAGAAGCCTGCAGACCTGTTGCTTCACTGCCTGTGAAGCCATTCCCCTGCAGGTGGGGAGCCAGGGGCTCGAAATGGGATCCTTATGCCAGTCCTTGTGCTTTGCGCTATGTGCACTTAACCCGCTGTGCTACTGCCCAACCCCCTTTAGTTTTTCTATATAAAGAAGTTAGCCTGAAGTTGTGGATCTTAAGCAAAGATGAAAAGATACTTAACTCATTATTTTTTTTATTCAATGCTAGGTAAAATAACAATAATAATGCAATTACAAAATCAAAACACCATATGTTTGTGTTTCCTGAATTCATTTACAGCTTGGTTGGGTCCTCAAACTCACAGTCTTTTAAGAAGTTATATTAAGGTGGGTACTAGGAAGGGTTAAGTGCTCATCTGAAGGTTCAAGCAGGGAATTTTTTCTTTATTGTTTACCTCATCGTTTAGTAATATTTTGTTCCTTACAATTTTTAGACCTCATATATATTTGCTATGTATTGACTGAAACTGTCTTGGGGTTCCTTGTAATGTCTATCTCTTTTTTAAGTTTATTTATTTATTTATTCCCTTTTGTTGCCCTTGTTTTATTGTTGTAGTTATTATTGTTGTTGTCATTGATTTCATTGTTGTTGGATAGGACAAAGAGAAATGGAGAGAGGAGGTATAGACAGAGAGGGGGAGAGAAAGATAGACACCTGCAGACCTGCTTCACCTCTTGTGAAGCAACTTCCCTGTAGGTGGGGAACCGGGGCTTGAACTGGGATCCTTATGCCTGTCTTTGCGCTTTGCACCACCTGCGCTTAACCTGCTGCACTAGCGCCCAACTCCCAGCAATGTATATATATTAAATATAGAAGTTTATATGATCTATATAGCAAGATAAGCATAGAATGAGAGAGAGAGCGAGAGAGACTACTCAGGAAAACTGTGTAGATGCAATCTTATGGAGTATATCACATCATCTTGACCTTATAGACTGCCATATCCTGACAAATAATTTTTGATATACATAATTGTAATATTTTACTCTGAGTGATGGTAATTTTAGGGCTAAATTACAGTAATTAGAAAACTCAAGTAATTAGAAAACTCAAGTTTTCTAATACATTTTTCTCTTACAATAGTGCCCGACCTTTAATTTTTAAATTTCTATTGTTTTACCTGTTTTAAAATATTTCACTATTGCTAGGAAATTCAAATATAAGTTGAAGCAGACTGTGGTATACACTATGAAATTAATAATGGCTGGTTATCTGGTATCATAGATGTTTGGCCGCTATAACAAAATCCCACAGACAGGGCAGTTTATGAACAATAGAAATACATTTTCCCTTCCTCCTTCCTCCTCTTTCTCCTCATTCCTTTTCCTCCTCTTCCTTCTCTCTCTCTTTCTCCTCCCTCTTCTCTCCCTCTATTGTTCTCTTCCTCTCTCTGTTTTTTTTTTTGTTTTTTTTTTTTTACCGGAACACTGCATAGCTCTGGTTTATGGTGGGTACAGTAGAATTAAACCTGGGTTCTTTTACTGTGTCTTCATAGGTAGAAGAAGCTATAGAGATCTCTGAGATATTTTTCATTAAAAAAAAAACACCACTAAATGAGGGGGTCATGTAGTGGCACACCCATTCAATGCAGGCACACAGAACTAAGAGCAAGAACCACACCTTCCCCACATGCCGAGGTGAGGTGTGTGTGTGGAGATGTTTCACAAAAGGTGAAGCAAATCTGTGGGCTTCTGTCTTTCTCTCTCCATCTCTATCTCTGACTCTTCTCTCAATTCCTCTCTATCCTACACTATAAAATGGAAAAAAATGGCTGCCAGGAGCAGTGGATTCATAGTGTAGGCACTGAACTTTGGCAATAACCCTGGAGGAAAAAACAAAAACAAAATAACAAATGCACACCCATAAGGACTCCATTCTCATGGCCTGATCACCTCCCAACGACTACCTACCTTCTGTGAAACTCATATTGAGCATAAGCATTGAAACTTACAAATGAAGAGAAGGAGTGGAGGGAGGGGAGGAGCACAAACATGGGACATTTAGTTACTCAGATGATGGTGGCAATATAAAACGAACTAATGCCTCAACTCATGCATTCAGGAAAGAGGAATCGCACAAGATTTTTGAAGAATACATCTCCTTTTTATGCCCTCTACTTGTCAGTAAAGACAAGATAATCTCAAAGCTGAGTAATTTATGAATTTTAAGCTCTTAATATCATGGTAAGGACAGTTATGCTAATAATGTTCAAGAGAAAAGAGTAACCTGTTCAATGATACATAATCATTATTTTAGTAAATATATTTGCTTTATAACACAAGATTGAAATCAAGTATAAATCTGGTTTAATAATGTTGCCATCTCAGTATCTCTTTAACTTTTAATTGTTCTTATAAAATAATTCTGATATCACATCTATGTTGTATGCTATGCTAAATTTTATGTATTAGTGAAATAACTTCACTTAGTAAAAAAGACACCTAATTTTAAACTTGCCTCACGTCTAATGTCAGGAAACAAATAATTTTAATGATAAAGTCAGGAATGTTTAAAATATTTGAAAGGCTGTTTATTTTGCATGAGCAATACCTAGAATTGGGAGAGGGGGAGAAAAGAAAGGAAGTAATTATTTGCACTTTGGTAATTAGACTTCTGTAATTCCTTCTATTTTTACGTCAAGTTATTACCTGATTAATCGAAAATATAAGATGCCAGTGCCTTTCAGTACAACAACAAATACTTTCTGACATTTTTCTGGCTTGAAAAAATCTTAGGTTTCCATGGATGCCAATTATAGAGCTTCCAGTAGTTCACAGCAACAAGAAAAACAGTCACTTCGTAGCTGTTGGTCTTTTAGCATGGAACATAAGGAGAGATCAATGAATGCAGCATTGGTATATGCATCATTGCTCTTTTCAGGAGCCTCATTAATATCTCCTGTGCTAAGGAATGGCCTAAGATGCTAAAAGAAGCTAGGGGAGAGAGAGCACAATGGAATGCAAATGAGAGAGACTGGTACTTTGCTACTGAGCATGGTATAGCAACACACAATTTGGTGAAGTGACACTGTTCACCTAAAACATACAATCATACAAAGCAATATTACTTTAATACAACAGAAAAAAATATACACAACTTAAAAAGACTAATGTTAGGCTGATGTGTTCATAAAACAGTGTGTTTAGGAATACAGACATTTCAGAATTCCATGAGTTCCCATGGATTTCATTATCTTATATGAACAACAGTTATCATCTTTGTTTTTTTTTTTTTTTCCTCCTTTAACTCAGATAGATAAAGGGACAGAGTGAGGAAGAAGAAAACACCACAGCACTGATGCACAGTTCATAAGAGTTTCCCTTGGTGCCATTAATGAAGCTCCCATGTTGTAACATCAGATAAAGCCAACTTCCTACCACATCATAAAGTATGTGCTCTAGCAAGTGAACTCTCTCACCTCTTTCACCAGCTAGCCTTCATTTATTTATATTGATGAATAAAATTTCACTGAACCACGTGTTTATGCGTTTGTCAGTCAATACGCATTTGGATTATGATTAGCCCTTTGGGGAATAACGTTTCTGTGAAACAAATCATTTTGTATGTGTATATATGCACATGTATTTTCATTTCTTTTGGGTAGATACTTAATGGAACTTCTGGATTATGTGATAACTCGTTTAACTTTTTAATAAACCTTCTAAATTATATTTCAAAGTGGCTCTGTCATTTTATAGTTCCACTAATAATGCATCAATATTTAGGCTTCTCTAAATCCTCACTATGGCTCGTCTTTTTGAATATCATGTTTTTTTTTTTAAAGATTGTTGTTTTCTATCTTATTAGGAAAATAATGGTTAATGGTTTACAGCACAATTCTCTACTTGTGGGCTCCATTTCCCAGAACTGTATCATGGGCGTCTGTAAAACACTCACCCCCAACCTAGGACCCCAACACCACCCCCTCTCCAAGCCCCACTCTCCCATTCCTTCTCCAGAGTTCCTTGATCTGATCTGTTGCAGTACCCAGCTTCAGTCCAAATTTCAATCTGTGTTCTCCTTTTTGGACTGTGCCTCCAGAGTTTCACCTATATGTGTGGTCAACCAGATTTCTTCCCTCTCTTTCGGACTCTTCCCATTTAACACTTTTCTTTCAGGTACCAACCATGATGAGGCAAAGACTGAGGTTTTAGTTTCTGGTCTAGGTTTTGGAATTTTTATATTTGGCCTTGGTTTACCGACACTGATCTTATCACTCTGTCCATTTTTTAATCTCCTTTCTGATGTACCTGCTTCTTTTTAAAGCTTGTGTTTCCATACCTACTTCTTTTTGAAATTTGTATTTCCGGTTCTTTTCTACCACTGATGAACTCACTTAGAGCTGGAGTTTGTTTCTTCTTATGTGGGTCTTTAAATCTTGCAAGGCAGTGATGGGTGATGGTGAATTCCTTCAGTTTCTGTATGTTTGGGAAGTCTTAATTTTTCCTCTATACTTTTGGAAATCATCAGGCAAAACAGTAAGGTGTCAGACTGCAAAACTAACATTCAAAAGTCAGTAGCATTCCTCTATGCAAACACTAAGTTAGAAGAAGATGAAATCCAGAAATCAATTCCTTTTACTATAGCAACAGAAATAATAATATATCTTGGAATAAACCTAACCAAAGAAGTGACAGACTTGTATACTCAAAATTATGAGTCACTACTCAAGGAAATTTAAAAAGTCACAAAGAAGTGGAATGATATTCCATGTTCATGGGTGGAAGAATTAATATCATCAAAATGAATATACTACCCAGAGCCATATACAAACTTAATGCTATCACATCAAGATCCCAACCACATCTTTTATGAGAGTAGAACAAATGCTTCAAATGTTTATCTGGAGCCAGAAAAGATGTATAATTGCCAAAACAATCTTAAGAAGAAAGAAGAGAACTGAGGGCATCACACTTCCAGACCTCAAATTGTATTATAGGGCCATTGTAATCAAAACTGCTTGGTACTGGAACATAAGTAGATATACTAACCAGTGGAATAGAATTGAAAGCCCAGATGTAAGTCCCCACACCTATGAGCATCTAATCTTTAACAAAGATGCCCAAACTATTAAATGGAAAAAGCAGAGTCTCTTCAACAAATGGTGTTGGAAAAAATGGACTGAAACATGCAGAAGAATGAAACTGAACCACTGTATTTCAGTAAATGCAAAAGTAAATTCCAAGCAGATCAAGGGCTTGGATGTAAGACCAGAAACTATCAGATACTTAGAGGAAAAGATTGGCAGAATTCTTTTCCACGTAAATTTTAGAGACATCTTCAATGAAATCAATCCAATTACAAGAAGACTAAGGCAAGTATAAACCTATTGGACTATATCAAATTATAAAGCTTCTGCACAGCAAAAGAAACCAATACCCAAACCAAGAGAGCCCTCACAGACTTGGAGAAGATCTTTACATGCCATACATCAGACAAGA
Source organism: Erinaceus europaeus (assembly GCF_950295315.1). Classification (NCBI taxonomy): domain Eukaryota; kingdom Metazoa; phylum Chordata; class Mammalia; order Eulipotyphla; family Erinaceidae; genus Erinaceus; species Erinaceus europaeus. Next base: position 24,275,771 of record NC_080178.1, read on the forward strand.
GGATAATAACCAAAATATATAAAGAGCCTGCCAAACACAACAACAAGAAAACAAAGAATACAAAATTGAGGAGGGAACATGGACAGAATACTCACCACAGAAGAGATCCAAAAGGCCAAGAAATAAATGAAAAAATGCTCCAAGTCTTTGACTGTCAGAGAAATGCAAATAAAGACAACAATGATATACCACTTCACTCCTATGAGAATGTCATACATCAGAAAATATAGCAGCAACAAAGGCTGGAGAGGTTGTGGGGTCAAAGAAACCCTCCTACACTGCTGGTGGGAATGTAAATTGGTCCAACCTCTGTGGAGAGCAATCTGGAGAACTCTCAGAGGGCTAGAAATGGACCTATCCTATAATCGTGCAATTCCTTTCCTGAGTATATATCCTAAAGAACCCAACACACCTATCCAAAACATTTGTGTATACCTATATTCTTAGCAGCACAATTTGTAATAGCCAAAACCTGGAAGCAGGTGTTGAACAACAGATGAGTGGCTGAGCAAGTTGTGGTATATATACACAATGGAATGCTATTCAGCTATTAAAAATGGTGACTTCACAGTTTTCAGCCCATCTTGGATGAAGCTTGAAGAAATCATGTTAAGTGAAATAAGTCAGAAACAGAAGGTCATATGGGATGATCTCATTCTTAGGCAGAAGTTGAAAAACAAGATCAGAAGAGAAAACACAAGTAGAAACTGAACTGGAGTTGATGTATTGCACCAAAATAAAAGACTCTGGGGTGGGTGTGGGGGACAGTATGGGTACAAAAAAGGATGACAGAGGACCTAGTAGGGGTTGTATTGTTGTGTGGAAAACTGGGAAATGTTATTTATGTACTAACTATTGTATTTATTGTCGAATATAAAACAGTAATCCCCCAATAAGGAAATTAAAAAAAAAAAGAATATGCCATGGCAAGATATACCCTTAGTATATGGACTGTTTGATTTGAAAATGAACCAATACAAGAAAAACTCTGAACACCCTGTTTTACTAAAAGTAGGACGTTAATTTATAATGGGCCCTTTTTTTCCTCTCTTATAAAAACAACAATTATTCCCTAATATGACTTTAGAGCTAGTAATCTGGAGATGGCAATGGAGGAATTCACATAACTCATTTCCCAACTAGCTTTTACTTTCTTCTTTGGATTTCCTGAACATTTTCCTTTGGTCTACCAATTCTCCACATTTATTATTCTTTATTATAGATGCTCTATAGGCTGGTGTTCTAAGCCACCACATTAAGCCTACACATTATTGCCTGGTTATCTCCCATGAATAGCTACACACTACTGCCTGGTTATTTACCATGAATGCATGCACTGTGCAAGTTAGTAAATTTTTATTTGTTGTGTCTGTCTTTCATTACAGTGTTCTTAGCCAAAATCTCAGAAGTGTAAAGAGAATATTATTAGTTCTCAATCACAAAGCAATAACTTTCTAAGCAAGATTTCAGGTCAGAAAAGTAACTATTAGTTATTGGCAATTGAACTTTCCTTTGATAGAGGTCATGAAAGATCTTGAACAGGGAATACATTTATATTATGGAGTAAAGCACAGCTCTGAGAATTTTATGAAAATATTAATATAAAAATCTTCAGGAGTAGCCTGAGTGATTGTGTCCCCTGAAAAGTGCATACCTTAGTATGCATAAGGACCCAGATTCTAGCCAAAATCCCCACATGCAAGAGGGGAACTTTACGTCAAGTAGAACAGTGATGCAGGTGTCTCCTTTCTCCCCCCCAACCTTATCTCCATTTCTGTTTCTATTAAAACAAACAGGGAGTCAGGGGTGTTAGCGAGCAAAAATCAAACCACCATCCACTGCAAGGAAGCAAAAGATGTTTATTCACGAATTCGAATCCGGGCCGAGAGGTGACTGGCAGCAGTCCACCAGCTCAACCCTGACCAAGGCTCAAACCACACAGTTTATAGGAATTCAGACTACACTCAGGGAGGGGGAACACATCACCTTATCAACCTATATCCAATAACATGCTATAGAAAACGCAAAATCCAGTCATTTCAAACCTAGCAAAAAGCGTGATCCACTTAAAGCAAAGCACGAGCTATTTTCAAACATTGCAAAGTCACACAACCAATAGAATCTAGCAAGGTAGGGTCACCACATCCTCCCGCCATCAGCTGCCCCTTCCTGGAAAATAATTTCCTTGTGCAAAGGCCCTGATAAGCCTTGCTGTTTGCAGGGTCTTTCAAGCAACTTGCAAAACAACCGATGGCCTTCACTGATTAGGTCCTGTTTTTCAAGGGGAAAGGGCAAGGAATTTTCCATCTCACACTACAGGCAACTTTTTTTTTTTTCCTCTTCCAGGGTTATCGCTGGGCTCGGTGCCTGCACCATGAACCCACTGCTCCTGGAGGCCATTTTCCCCCCTTTTGTTGCCCTTGTTGTAGCTTCGTTGTGGTCATTATTATTGCCCTTGTTGACGCAATTCGTTGTTGGATAGGACAGAAAGAAATGGAGAGAGGAGGGGAAGACAGAGAAGGGGAGAGAAAGATAGAAACCTGCAGACCTGCTTCACCACCTGTGAAGCGACTCCCCTGCAGGTGGGGAGCCGGGGGCTCAAACCGGGATCCTTACGCCGGTCCCTGTGCTTTGCTCCACATGCGCTTAACCCACTGCACCACCGCCCGACCCCCCCACTACAGGCAACTTATACTAAAAGGAACTTAAAAACTTCTGCATAAAAAGGGAACTTCAAGGCTACTGCCTTTTACAAGGGGGTAGCGCAGCAGGTTGAGCACATGTGGTGCAAAGCACAAGGACTGGTGTGAGGATCCCGGTTCAAGTCTCCAGTTCCCAAAATACAGGGGATTCTCTTCACAGGCGGTGAAGCAGGTCTGAAGGTGTCTATCATTCTCTCACCTCTCTGTCTTCCTCTCCAGTTCTCTCTGTCCTATCCAACAACGATGACATCAACAACAATAATAAGTACAACAACAATAAAAACAACATGGGCAACAAAAGGAAATAAATAAATATTAAAAAAAGGAAGCCAAGAACAGTGTATCAGACATGTAGGCACCAAGCCTGAGTGATAATCTTTTTAAAAAAATATTTTAAAAAATTTATTTATAAGAAAGATAGGAGAGAGAAAGAACCAGACCTCACTCTGGCACATGTGCTGCCGGGGATTGAACTCGGGACCTCATGATTGAGAATCCAAAGCTTTATCACTGCGCCACCTCCTGGACTACCTGAGTGATAATCCTGATGGCAATAAAAAAAATAAATAAGTAATAAAATAAGAAAGAAAGAAAGAAAGAAAGAAAGAAAGAAAGAAAGAAAGAAAGAAAGAAAGAGGGGTTCCCGGAAGATAGCTGACTGAGAAGCTGCAAGTGGCTTGAGCTCTGACCACATCTTCTGGAAACAGTAGGATTTTCTGCCTTTAGTAGGCCAGTCAATAAGGGGTCCTAGCGGTAACACCAAGGAGGTGACTATAACTTAATTTGGATTAAGAAATAGAGTAGAAAAAAAAGGGAAAAAAATTCTTTCCTTTTAATTATTAAGCACACGTCCTCCCCCTCCCCCCCCATAACCAGTCCCTGGGGACCAGCTCTTAGCAGGCTCCCCTGCTGAGCTTCTGTCTTTACCAAATTCCTATCCCACCAGGGAATATCATTCATTCTAAGTCTATACCCATCTGAAACCTCAGGCCATTTTCTTTCTAAGTAGCCAACCCCCCCACCTCACCCCGCATAGCTAATTAAATAATTAAAAATAAATAAATAAATTAAAACTCTTTCCTTTCACTGATCTTTTATGACTATTCTTTTTCTTATCTTTTTCATTTTTCTCTCTTTTTTTTTCTTTTTCTCATTCTTGTCATCCTTTCTTCCTTAATCCTACAGCTTCCAAATCCACAGGCTCCAGCCACCACACCACCAAACAGTGTGCTTTTTTGAATTCACTGATACACATTTGGGAATTATTTTGGGGAAGAATTCTGACTCAGTGTGGACTCTCACCGCGAGTGTCTCTGCTCAACTTCCCTTCCTCCTTTAACCACCCCTAGAATATACAGTGGATAGTAGATTTGCATAACTGTCTATTTCAGCTATCCTTGTCTAGTCTTGAGGATTTTTGTTTTTTTTTCTCATTCTTAACAATCAGCAGCCTCTGATAACGAGATAATCTGGGACAGGGTTTTTTTTTTTACCATGCTCAATTTTATTATTAATATTATATAAAGGCAAATATCTTCCCCCCCTTTAGATTGATCAGAATTAACTCTTAGGGTATCTTTCATTGCTAGGGTAGTGGGCATCTTATCTATTGTTGGAGGAACTTGTCTCCTTACTCCTACCTCCTCTACAAACTCTCCCCTCCCTCCTCATCTTAGCTAATTAAAAAAATTGAATTAAATTAAATTAAAAATAAAGTAATAAAAAAACCTTTCCTTTCACTGCTCTTTAATTACAGCTCTTTTTCTTATCTTTTCCCTTTTCTCTCACTTGTCTCTTTTTAATTTTTTTTCTTTTTCTTTTTTTTTATCTTGTCATACATTTCTTCCTTCCTTCTTCTTTGCCTTTCTGAATTTGTGAATTATTTTGGGGAAGAAATCTGACTCAGAGTGGACTCTCTATGTGTGTATCTCTGCTCTAGTGCCCTTTCCCCTCTTGTTACCCCAAGATTATACAGTGGATAGTAGATTTGCATAACTGTCTATGCTTGCTATCCCTTCTTTCTTTTCTCTTTCTTATTCACTGGGATTTGGTTACTATTTTTTCACGAACTGGAGAAATTGTTTGGCTAACTGGTAGTGATTAAACTGCTTCAATACTTGCTTCAGTTGCTACTGTAATTCCTGAGGTTGGTGAGTGAAATTGTCATAATAGTATTTAGTACAGTGTTGCTTGTGCTCAAGACACAACAACTGAGGAACAACAGAGCATAAAAAAAGAAACACATAAATCAAAAAAATGGGTAGATAAAAAAAAATAAAAATGCTACTCCAATGAATGAAGACAAGAGCCCAGAAGAAACTACAAATCAGCCAGAAGTAACCATAGATAAGAAAAGTATGCAAGCAATAATAAACTTATTAATCACAGAAATGAAAACAACATTGGAGGAAAGGAATGGCAGTATTAGGGAAACAACAGTTGAGACCCCCAAGAAAAATACTGATTATCTTGAGACAATTAGAGAACTGAAAGCTGAAATAGCTGTAATGAAGAAAGAAGCTGAGGCAAGGGAAAGCAGACTAACAGAAGCAGAAAACAGAATTAGTCAGACAGAGGATGAGCTAGAGAAAATGAAGAAAGAGGTGAAAGAGCTTAAAAAGAGATTGAGTGATACTGAAAACAACAACAGACACATATGGGATGATCTCAAAAGAAGTAATATTCATATAATTGGCCTGCCAGAGGAAGAAAGAGAGGAAGGGGAAGCAAACATTCTAGAGGAAATAATAGAAGAAAACTTCCCAAACCTGAATAACAGAAAGGACATCAATATTCACGAGGCCCAGGGAGTACCAAACAGAATCAACCCAGACCTGAAGACACCAAGACACATCACAGTCACAATGAGAAGAAGTAAGGATAAAGAAAGGATCCTAAAGGCTGCAAGAGAGAAACAAAAAGTCACATACAAGGGAAAACCCATAAGATTATCTGCAGACTTCTCCACTCAAACTCTAAAAGCCAGAAAGGAATGGCAAGATATCTATCAAGCCCTGAATAAAAAAGGGTTTAAACAAAGGATAATATATCCTGCTAGATTTTCATTCAAACTAGATGGAGGGATCAAAACCTTCTTAGACAAACGACAGGTAAAGGAGGCAACCATCACAAAACCAGCCCTGAAAGAGGTTCTAAAAGACCTCTTATAAACAAGAACATCACTATAATACTTGCAATATATCAGAGCAAACAAAAAAAATATTTTTTTGAACAATGGCACTACAATACATTAAATCCATAATATCAATAAATGTCAATGGCTAAAACTCACCCATCAAAAGGCACTGGGTTAGGGGATGGATCAGAAAACATAATCCAACCAAATGCTGCTTGTAAGAATTACATCTGTCACAACAAGATAAACACAGACTTAAAGTGAAAGGATGGAAAACTATCATACAGGCTAACGGACCACAAAAAAGGGCAGGAACAGCCATTCTTATCTCAGACACGATAGATTTTAAATTAAGTAAAGTAATAAAATATAGGCAAGGACATTACATAATGATTAGAGGATCAATCAGCTAAGAAGACTAAACAATCATTAACATCTATGCACCCAATGAGGGACCATCTAAATACGTCAAGCACTTACTGAAAGAAATTCAAAAATGCATCTATAGTAATACAAAAATAGTGGGAGACTTCAATATCCCACTCTCACACTTAGATCAACAAAGCAGAGAACCAACAAAGATACAAGAGAATCGAATGAAGAGATTGACAGACTAGACCTTTTGGACATTTTCAGAGTTCTTCACCCCAAAAAACTGGAATACACCTTCTTTTCAAATCCACATAACACATACTCAAGGATAGACCACATGTTAGGCCACAAACACAGCATCAATAAATTCCAGAGCATTGAAATCATCCCAAGTATCTTCTTAGACCACAGTGGAGTAAAACTAACATTTAACAACAAACAGACAATTATTAAAAGTCACAGATTTTGGAAACTAAACAACATACTCCTTAAGAACCACTTGGTCAGAGATTCACTCAAGCAGGAAATTCAAATGTTCCTGGAAGCAAATGAAAATGAAGACACAACCTATCAAAATATTTGTGACACAGCTAAAGCAGTACTGAGAGGGAAACTTATAGCCATACAATCACATATTAAACACCAAGAAGAAGCTCAAATGAACGACCTTACTGCACACCTCAAGTACTTAGAGGAAGAGGAACAAAGGAACCCTAAAGCATCCAGAAGGACAGAAATCACTAAAGTTAGAGCAGAAATAAACCACATCGAAAACAAAAGAACCATACAAAAGATCAATGAAGCCAAATGTTGGTTCTTTGAAAGATTAAATAAAATTGACAAACCCCTAGCTAGACTCACCAAAAAAAAAAAGAGAGAAGACTCAAATTAATAGAATTGTAAACGATGCAGGAGATAACACAACTGACATCACAGAAATCCAGAGAATCCTGCGAAACTTCTAAAAAGAACTATATGCCACCAAGCTAGAGAATCTGGAAGATATGGAACAATTCCTAGAAGCATATGCCCTTCCAAAACTGAACCAAGAAAAACTACAAAATCTAAATGCACCAATCACAAACAAAGAAATTGAAACTGTTATTAAGAACCTCCCCAACAACAAAAGTCCTGGATCAGATGGCTTCAAAAAAATTCTACAAAACTTTCAGGAAACAGTTAGTACCCATACTTCTTAAGCTTTTCCATAAGATTGAAGAAACAGGTAACTCCTTTCCAACTTCTATGAAGCCAACATCACCCTGATACCAAAAGCTGATAGGGACAGAACAAAAAAGGAAAACTACAGACCAATATTGCTGATGAACATAGATGCCAAAATATTAAACAAATATCTTGGCCAACCAGATACAACAACATATCAAAAAGATTGTTCATCATGACCAAGGGGGATTCATCCCAGGAATGCAAGGCTGGTTCAACATCCGTAATTCAATCAATGTCATTGACCTCATCAATAAAAGCAAAGCCAAAAATCACATGATTATTTCAATAGATGCAGAGAAAGCCTTTGACAAAATCCAACACACATTCATGCTCAAAACTCTACATTAAATGGGAATAGATGGGAAATTCCTCAAGATAGTGGAGTCTATATATAGCAAACCTACAGCCAACATCATACTCAATGGACAGAAGCTGAAAGCATTCCCCCTCAGATCGGGGACTAGACAGGGCTGTCAACTGTCACCGTTACTCTTCAACATAGTATTGGAAGTTCTTGCCATAGCAATCAGGCAAGAGAAAGAAATCAAAGGAATACAGATTGGAAGGGAAGAAGTCAAGCTCTCACTATTTGCAGATTATATGATAGTATACATAGGAAAACCTAAAGAATCCAGCATAAAACTACGGGAAGTTATTAGGCAATATAGCGATGTGTCATGCTACAAAATCAATGTACAAAAATCAGTGGCATTTCTTTATGCCAACACTAAATCTGAAGAAGAAGACATCCAGAAATCACTCCCACTTACTGTTTCAGCAAAATCAATCAAATACCTAGGAATAAAGTTGACCAATGAAGTGAAAGACTTATATGCTGAAAACTATAGTCGCTACTCAAGGAAATAGGAACTGATACCAAGAAATAGAAATATATCCCATGCTCATGGATTGGAAATATAAATATCATCAAAATGAATATTCTCCCCAGAGCCATATACAAATTTAATGCAATACCCATCAAAGTTCCACCAAGCTTCTTTAAGAGAATAGAAGAAACACTATAATAATTCATCTGCAACCTGAAAACACCTAGAATTGCCAAAACCATCTTAAGGAAAAGAAACAGAAATGGAGGCATCACACTCCCGGACCTTAATCTATATTATAAAGCCACCATCATCAAAACAGCATGGTACTGGAACAAAAATAGGCACTCAGACCAGTGGAACAGAATTGAAAGCCCAGAAATAAATCCCCACACCTATGGACATCTAATCTTTGAAAAGGGGTCCCAAAGGATTAAATGGAAAAAGGAGGCTCTCTTCAATAAATGGTGCTGGCAACACTGGGTTGTAACATGCAGAAGAATCAAATTGAACCACATTATCTCACCACCAGAAACAAAAATCAACGCCAAATGGATAAAAGTCCTGGATGTCAGACCAGAAACAATCAAATACTTAGAGGAAAACATTGATTTTTGTACATTGATTTTGCTAAAACCTGGAAGCAGCCCAGGTGCCCAACAACAGATGAGTGGCTGAGAAAGCTGTGGTATATATACACAATGGAATACTATGCAGCTATCAAGAACAATGAACCCACCTTCTCTGACCCATCTTGGACAGAGCTAGAAGGAATTATGTTCAGTGAGCTAAGTCAGAAAGATAAAGATGAGTATGGGATGATCCCACTCATCAACAGAAGTTGAGTAAGAAGTTCTGAAAGGGAAACTAAAAGCAGGACCAGACAAAATTGTAAGTAGGGCATCAAAGTAAAAACCCTGTGGTGAGGGGTAGACATGCAGCTTCCTGGGCCAGTGGGGGGTGGGAGTGGGTGGGAGGGATGGGTCACAGTTTTTTTGTGGTGGGAATGGTGTTTATGTACACTCCTAGTAAAATGTAGTCATATAAATCACTAGTTAATTAATACGAGAGGGGGAAAAATCAATTGTATGTCTCCAAGTTTTTCAAAACACAAACTGAATCTTTTCAATATATTGGCTGTGTAATTGATATGCAGACTCTCTCAAAAGCCTAGACCAAGTAGATCAGAAGCAACCAATAGCACAGCTATATACAATATACTGGGTACTGTACAGCAAACCCTAACAAAAGGACTTTTCAAAGTTAACCCAATTATCAAATAATGTGATGATAACATTAACTATCCATTGTCTTTTTCAACCCCTAAGACAGCAGGAACCTCACATCTCCACTATAGAGCCTCTACTTCCCCCAGTCCTGGAACCCTTGGATAGGACCCACTTTCCCGTATGCCTCTCCCAATTCATATCAAATAATATTGCATCCGCCAATCACAACCTAACCAACACAATGATTGCCACCTCAACATGCTTCACTTCAGACTGTGTCCAGAGACTTCACGTGTGTAATAACAACCCTTCAGCTTCATTACTCGGGTGAGACCTTTCCTTTTATAGTATGCTCTAATTCCATCTCAGGTGGTTCACTTTCTAACAAAGTCCCAAAACCTAGATATACACCAGTTCCTGTGAGAGAGAGCATAAGTTCACATGTATCCGTAAACTACTGCAAAATATATACCTGAAAGCAGAAGTACACTAGAGTTTGCAGTGAGTACCCCCCTAATACTTCCTCTCCACCATTGCAAGCTTTGGGTCCATGATTGCTCAACAATTTGTTTGGCTTTTTATGTTAACTCTCTTTTCAGTCACCAGGTTCCAGATGTCATCAGGATGCCGGCCAGCTTCCCTAGACTGAAGACCCCACCAATGTGTCCTGGAGCTCCGCTTCCCCAGAGACCCACCCTACTAGGGAAAGAGAGAGGCAGACTGGGAGTATGGACCGACCAGTCAACGCCCATGTTCAGCGGGGAACCAATTACAGAAGCCAGACCTTCTACCTTCTGCAACCCACAATGACCCTGGGTCCATGCTCCCAGAGGGATAGAGAAAGGGAAAGCTATCATGGGAGGGGGTGGGATATGGAGATTGGTTGGTGGGAATTGTGTGGAATTGTACCCCTCCTACCCTATGGTTTTGTTAATTAATCCTTTCTTAATAAAAAAGAAAGATAGAAAGAAAGAAAACTGCCGTTCAAAATGAAATTTAAATACATTTGTTGTAAAAAAATAAAAGCTGCTCATATTTATAAGTTATTGAGATTTTCCTAAGCTCTCATTTGATTAAATTATAAATTTTGGAAGCACCCCTCATTTTAGTATGATTATACAGTGTATATCCAGTCTCAAATAGCTTTACTATCTATATTATTTACCACTATTTACCATGGAACACTGCTCCTGAGTTGGAGCAGTGATTAAAAGTCTATAACCTATCACAAGCAGATGAGAGAGTATACCCATGTGTTAATACCTATAATGTCATCTATTAACCTTTAATGGAAGGAAGAAAGTAAGCAAGGGAGGGAGGGAGACAAAAAGGAAGGAAGGAAGGAAGGAAGGAAGGAAGGAAGGAAGGAAGGAAGGAAGGGAGGGGAAGGCAAGTAGGCTCTAACTGCTATCTTTATGTCCACCAGCAAGAGATAGTATTCAGAAAGTTATCACTACAGAAAAAAAAAAAAAAAACATGCCAGGAAAGCATAGCAGTAGAGCACAAAACCTGCATTTGAGAAGTCTCAGGTTCCATCCCAGGTAACACTGATCGCCAGATCTGAACTCAAAACAAATAATAGTAAAACATGTCTATGATTGTTCAATAGCCCATTGTTTTCTCAAAAAAATAACTTGGAAAGACAATAACTATTCTTTTTGGCCCAAGGGGCAATAGCTTAGCTGGTAGGTGATAAAGCTTGCATGCTCAGTTCAATGCCAGTTACTCATGTGCCAGAGTGGTGCTCTGATATTTCTTTATCCCTCACATGAGAATCTCTCCCTATCTCATAGGAAATAAGTAAGAAATAAATATACAAAATGTGGGCTGGGGAAATAGCATAATGGTTATGTAAAAGACTCTTGTGTCTCAGGCCCTGAAGTCTAGGGTTAAGCCCCTGACAGCACCATAAACCAGAGCTGACCAGTGCTCTACTCTCTCTCTCTCTCTCTCTTTCTCTCTCTCTCTTCCTCAACATAAAGAGTACAGACAAGGAATTTAATTATGAATCTTTACTGGTGATTATGCATAGAGCTAGGAAGAATAAAATATAAGAGAAAATAAATGTCACTAATATTAAATAAAAGAATAATAGTCATCACTATTTATTTTACCCTTTATATTTGGCCAGACATCCTATACATATTATCTCTAATATTATCACACCAGATACTTCAAAGTAGATACCTCTTTAGGCAGAGTGCCCACCTACTTAATGTGTACGCAAATGATTAAGGAATTATTCTTCCACTAAGGAGAAGAAAAAGCAGTATTATCACTCAAAATATATAAAAAAAAATTAATCAGGGCTATAAGCTCAGATAAAGTCCTTCAAAAGGTTTCTTCAGTCTGATCCACAGGGTAACTGTGAAGAACAAGTCGCACCTCCTGTGTATGCTCATTGGAGATCATGTTTACAGGGTTAAAAGAGATCTACAGGAAACTGTAATGGTGTCTATGAAAGCATAATGCCCTGACTTACAGAGGAGTTAGAAATAGAAATTTATTATGGTTTGCCATGCAGACCATGGCTTGGGAAACTGCCCCAATTTTATTTGACTCTGAAGTTCCAAGCTATGTTGCAAAGCTCTATACTCTGATGCTATTATTTCCTCATTTTATTTTTTTTGTCATTTCTGTTTTACTGTTCAAGTATTCTCTGTCACTGCATAAACTGAAGAAAAAGGTAAAACAAAAACATACTCAGGGTTTCCATAAATCACTCCTCATGACTTTCTAATTTTGAATTTACCAACCTTTGCTGTGATCAACAGTTCTATCCATCCAACAGAAATACACTATTACATTAACCCAAAGAGCTCAGTAATCCCAGTTGGTCCCATAGCATGCCATATAATAGAATATCCTGTTATTGAGAGTCTCAGGCTAAAAAGAAAGACAAACAAACAAAACAAAACAAAACAAAAAACCCTAGAAATATTATAGAAAAAATATGATGGGGAGATAAAAAAAAAGTACTATCTTAGAGATGGTTTGTGCAAATTACAGAGCTGAATTTTGGAAAATACAAGTTTGGGGAGCATTACAAGAAAATATCCAAGTAAATACATTTATCTCATTTTTTTCCTTTCATTTTGCCTCTATTCAGACCAGGTCAAAGCTGCCACTTGAGCAAAACTAATTTTGTTCTTTTAAGACCAGTGCTCACTGAGCATGGAAGGCTACTTTGTCCTGATATTTCCTATGATTATCTCCATTTACATCCTTTTTCCCCAGGCAATTTGGGCACATCTCTGTTCATTTATTAATACCCTTATAAATGCAAAACCTAGGGTCCTATTTATCTAGTCATTGAAAGTCTATAAAACAGTAATGGGAAATGTAAAATATTCAGTGATTCTAAAGGGAAGAAAATTCTATATTTGACCTTATTTCCATTGGTACATTCATCAATGACTTGAAAATATTATCAGCTTGATCACCATACATAAATAAGGACTGAATCTCTAATGATAAATTAAAGTAAAATTACTTTATAAGAAAGTATATTCAAGTCAATGTTTCATAAAACCTTGACTTGGATCATAATTTTGCTTGTCACCTTATTCATAAAAGGAGATTTACGCATCCTATGATAGCACTAACCTTTTCAAAGAATGGCAAGTACACTTCATATATTTAAGTAATTATGAATTATGGCCTCTAAATTATGACATCTTAAAAAATCAGAGAAAATGTGGGAAATAGAAGAACTCAAATGATAGTAGAAAGTAACTTGATCAAAACTTTTCTGTTTAACATAGGAATATTACTATATCAGGTATATTTGATTAAAATATCTAACTTCCTTCAAAATCACGTCATAAGTAGGTATATAGCAAATTAATTAACCAATTTAAATTAATTATTTATTGAGTACCCACAGTTGACTGTAGGTCATATACAAATATAAAGGTATTTAGGAGAAACAAAACAGTATTACAAAGCAATTTAAATCAAGCCATGAACATTTATTCTGTGTCATTTTTTTTACTTTTAAAAAATATTTTTATTTTTATTAATTCCCTTTTGTTGCCCTTGTTGTTTTATTGTTGTAGTTATTATCGTTGTTATTGATGCCATTGTTGTTAGATAGGACAGAGAGAAATCAAGAGAGGAGGGGAAGAGAGAGAGGGGGAGAGCAAGATAGACACATACAGACTTGCTTCACTGCCTATGAAGCGACTCCCCCGCAGATGTGGATCCAGGGGCTCGAATCGGGATCCTTACGCTGGTCCTTGCGCTTTGTGCCATGTGCTCTTAACCCACTGCACTACAGCCCGACTCCCCTCTGTGTCATTTCTTACATGAAGACAAACAGATGCATCTAAATCATTGTCTTTCCTCATCATAGGAGAAAGAGAGTGGGGGGGGGGCATAACCACACAAGAGAAAAGAACAATTTCTGAGCACTTAACCTGTGAACTCAGGGGCCACAGGATATTGAACTGCTCTCTAGGACTCACCAGTGTTTAAGAAAAGTACCTGGGGCACCAGGTGGTAGCACACCTGGATAAGCACATGGTATAATGTGAAAGGACCCAGGTTTGAGCCCTGGTCCCCACCTGTAGGGAGGAAGCTTCATGAGTAGTGAAGCAGGGCTGCAGGTATCTCTCTCTCTCTCTCTCTCTCTCTCTCTCTCTCTCTCTCTCTCTCTCTATATATATATATATATATATATATATATATATATATATATATATATTTATCCCCCTCCCCTCTCAAATTCTGGATGTCTCTGTCCAATAAATAAATAAAGATAATACAAAAAAATTTGAAGTACTGGATAAGAACTAAAGTTTTGTATTTGGTTCATCCCCAACAGCCAGAAAACAAATTCTGGACATTTCTGAAAGCATGACCAGGGATCAGCAGCTGTAGCACTTAGCTCCCCTGACAAATTAGTTAAAGCAACAAAAAAAATTCACCTGAAAACTTGACATTTTGCAATGGGTGGATAAGGAGTGAAATAGATTCCTGGGATTTAACAAGCCATGCATGTGGCGCTGCTGCATTTTGGAAATTACATAACAAACCAGACCACATAGTTCAAAGTAAGGTGGTGAATTTCTGAATGCTTAACCTGTAAACACTCAAGGTAATCAAGATATTGAGCTTCCCACAAAGATCACCAAGACTTAAGGGGAAAAAAACCTGGCCAAGAACTAAACCTGTATGTATTTCTCAGGTCCCAGCACCTGGCTAAGGAAATAAACCTTTCTTATTCTTTGAGCACGGAGGATAAAGCAATTTTCTTATCTGTTACTCTCCAGAGACTGGAAGCACAGAATATTAACATCACCGGTACTAAACTGGCTCAGCAACATATGACAGAATGTCCCATCCTCCACTACAATACATAAACAGGAAAATACAACGCCAGAGCAAGAGCATCACCTGCTGTCACAAAAATTAAAGCCATGCTAAATGAGGAAATTGAGAAAAGGAACCAAAATAGCAATGCCAGAAACTACAAACAGCAAGGCAGACACAGGGAAAAAAAAAAAAAACTGATAGTGATAAAATTCAGTGAACTCATAATGAAGGCAATGCAAAAAGTAAATATAGATACACAAATAAATTTAAGAAATCCTACATAATTTCACTAAGGAGTTAATTAAACACAAGGGGAAAAAAAGCTCCAAACAGAACTACAGGATATGAAGGACAGTTTGAATGCAGCTCAGGCTAGGTAGTAGTAGGCTTAGGAAGTAGAATAAATTGGTGGAGAAAATACCTAGCACTAAGCCACACAATCACCATACTTGATGTATTTAAAGCTGTTGACAAGGAAAGGTTTAAGAATAATTCAGCATATCTTTGTGATGTAGCAGAATTCCTCAGAAAGTTATATGTTAGAGCTATTGGGATCACCAAGGAAGAAGTAAAGAAAAAAAAAAAAAAGAGCAGAGAACATATTCAAATAATGCATAGCAAAAACTTTTCTACACCTGAGAAATGTCCTAAACATTCAGGAAGCTGAGTGTTTACACCCAAGATCCATCTGTTCTATTTCTCCAGGAAATAACCATGTGAAAGAAAACCAAACAGAATCACTGGATGGCAAGCTGGAACAAGAAGAAAATAATGCAGGTAAAAGAGTCTATAGACGCAGCTGTGTTGCTATCAGATGAAATAGACGTTTAGGCAAAGAAGTTGGTAAGAGACAGAGATGGACAGTACATATTGGTAAGGCATCAATCCAACAGGAAGATATTTCCATTATTAATATATATGCTCCCAACATGAATGCACTCAAATATATAAAACAGTTACTACTGTCCACAACCAGATATCTACAATAACTCAATAATAGTAGGAGATTTAACACACCATGCATAGTAAGACACAAATTATAGAGACAAAATATCAACAAGGAAAAATAAGTTAAAAATTACTTGGGGACAACAACAAGGGTAAAAACAAGGGCAACAAAATGGGGAAAATGGCCTCTGGGAGCAGTGGATTCATAGTGAAGGCATCGAGACCTAGCAATAACCCTGGAGGCAGAAAAAAATATTACTTGAGCAACAGTGAAAACAACGTGACCAATTATGAGATCCTTTGAGTTACTGCAAAAGCTGTCCTAAGAAAAAAGTTTATAGTAATACAGGCCTATATTAAGAAACTGAAAATATCTGCAGTAATCTATCTACCATCACAACTAAGTCACAAGAAAAGGAGCAACAAAAAGACCCAAAAGTCAGCAGGAGTAAGGAAACAATCAAAATCAGAACAAAAATTAATAAACAAGAAACCAGAAAGATCACCCAAACGTTTAATGAAATCAGGGCCAGGTAGGTGGTACACCTGGTTGAGCAATGCTGTTACAATGGACAAGGACCTGGATTCAAGGAACCAGTCCTCACATGTAGGGAGAAACATTTATAAGTGCTGAAGAAGTACAGCAGGTATTTCTCTTTCTCCCTCCCTATACTTTCCTTTCCTCTTGATTTCTTTCTGTTTCTGACCAATAAATAAATAAATCGTTTTTTAAAATCTGAATGAAACCAAGAGCTGTATCTTCAAAAGGATGTATAAAAATTATAACCACTGGATAGACTCACAAGAAGAAGAGAGAAAGCTATGATAGAAAAATAGCAACGAGAGAGTCTGCATATCAACTACACAGCCTATTAAAAAGTCTGTTTGTGTTTTGAAAAACTTCGAGACATACAATTGATTTTCCCCCTCTCATATTAATTAAATAGTGATTTATATGACTACATTTTACTAGGAGTGTACATAAACACCATTCCCACCACCAAAAGAATGTGACCCATCCCTCCCACCCACTCTCACCCCCCACTGGCCCAGGAAGCTGCATGTCTACCCCTCAGCACAGGGCTTTTACTTTGGTGCCCTACTTACAATTTGGTCAGATCCTGCTTTTCGTTTCCCTTTCAGATCTTCTTACTCAACTTCTGTTGATGAGTGGGATCATCCCATACTCACCTTTATCTTTCTGACTTAGCTCACTTAAAATAATTCCTTCTAGCTCTGTCCAAGATGGGTCAGAGAAGGTGGGTTCATTGTTCTTGATAGCTGCAGTGTATTTCATTGTGTATACATACCACAGCTTTCCCAGCCACTCATCTGTTGTTGGGCACCTGGGTTGCTTCCAGGTTTTAGCTATTATGAATTGTGCTGCTATGAACATAGGATTACACACCTCTTTTTGGTTGGGTGTTATGGAGTCCTTGGGGTATAACCCCAGGAGAGGAATTACTGGATCATATGGAAGGTCCATGTCTAGCTTTCTGAGAGTTTTCCAGACTGCTCTCTACAGAGGCTGTACCAATATACATTCCCACGAGCAATGTAAAAGGGTTCCTCTGTCCCCACATCCTCTCCAGCATTTGTTGCTGCTGTCCTTTTTGATGTATGCCATTCTTATAGGAGTGAGGTGGTATCTTAGTGCTGTCTTAATTTGCATTTCTCTAATAATCAGTGACCTGGAGCAGTTTTTCATATGTTTGTTAACCTTTTGAATCTCCTCTGAGGTGAATTTTTTGTTCATATCCTCTGCCCATTTTTGGATGGGGTTATTTGCTTTTTTGGTGCTACTACTACTACTACTAGCATTTGCCCTTCTTCCGTAGCCAGTCAACAGCATCAGGTTGAGCCTGATGTAAAGTTTCGAGACCTCCTTTGAATCTGGAGAGGTGGCAGTCGTTGACTATGTGGGTCATAGTCTGTCTGTAGCCACAGGGGCAGTTCGGGTCGTCTCTGGCTCCCCAGCGATGGAACATAGCAGCGCACCGGCCATGGCATGTTCGATAGCGATTGAGGAGGGCCCAATCATAACATGCTAGGTCAAAGCTGGGTTGACACTTGCAGGGGTCTGTGATGAGATGTTTGTTCTTTACCTAAGATGACTGCCAACTCTGTTTCCAAGAGTCTGGAACAGAGAAATTCAGTGTAGGCGTAGGGGACCAGATTGGGTGACGAGACGTCAAGCGCTGGACAGGGTGGGCGAAGATATCCGCATATATTGGCAGGTCTGGTCGAGCGTAGACGTGGGAAATGAACTTAGATGATGCCGCATCCCGACGACTATCTAGCGGGGCGATGTTGCTAAGAACTGGCAACCATGGAACCGGGGTGGAACGGATGGTTCCAGAAATTATCCTCATGGAGGAATATAATTTGGAATCGACCAAGTGGACATGGGGGCTACGGAACCATACTGAGGCACAGTATTCTGCAGTGGAATAGCATAATGCCAGAGATGATGATCGTAGTGTGGAAGCGCTCGCGCCCCATGAGGAGCTGGCCAGTCTTGCAATGATGTTATTCCTCGCGCCCACCTTTGCTGCAGTTTTTATGAGATGTTCGTGAAATGACAGGGTGTGATCGAGAGTAACGCCAAGATAGACTGGCTGGGCTTCATGCCGGATTCTCGTATCGTCAAGCTGCACATTAAGCTCATGCAAGGCCAAGGCATGGTGTAGATGGAAAACAGATGATTACATTTTTGCAGTGCTAGGGATTAGTCGCCATTTTTTACAGTAATCAGATATCAGAGACATGTCTTCGTGAGTGTTTCCTCGAGGATGTCAAACTTGGATGCCTGAGTTGCACAGCAGATGTCATCAGCATAGATGAACTTCCTTGAAGAAGTTTCTGGAAGGTCATTGATGTAAATATTAAATAGCGTAGGAGCCAGAACAGAGCCCTGGGGGAGGCCACTTGAGACAAGTCTCCATCTGCTAGACTTGTCACCCAGATGCACCCAGAAACTTCTGTTTTGGAGAGTACCCATTCATTGGGGAAACTGATGATCCAACCTAGCCGACTGAATCCACATGGATCCCAGTCACTTTCAAAGCAAGCAACAAGCAGCTCCTGACAGCTTTCAAGCTGTTGGTCCTGCTCTTCAAGTCCTCCAACTTAATGTTGAGGGGCTGTCCTTTGAGAAACGCGTTCTTATTTTTGGTGCTAAGTTTGTTGAGCTCTTTATATACTTTGGTGATTAGTTTCTTGTCTGATGTATGGCATGTGAAGATCTTCTCCCATTCTGTGAGGGGTCTCTTTTTTTATTTAATAGTTTCTTTGGATGTGCAGAAGCTTTTCAGTTTGATGTAGTCCCATTGGTTTGTTTCTGCTTTAGTCTTCCTTGCCTAGACCAAGTAGATCAGAAGCAACCAATGGCACAGCTATATACAAGATACTGGTACTGTACAGCAAACCCTAACAAAAGGACTTTTCAAAGTTAACCCAATTACCAAATAATGTGATGATAACATTAACTATCCATTGTCTTTTTCAACCCCTAAGACAGCAGGAACCTCACATCTCCACTATAGAGCCTCTACTTCCCCCAGTCCTGGAACCCTTGGATAGTGCCCACTTTCCCATATGCCTCTCCCAATCCATATCAATGAATACTGCATCTGCTGATCACAACCTAACCAATGCAACAATTGCCACCTCAACATGCTTCACTTCAGACTGTGTCCAGAGACTTCACATGTGGAATGACAAACCTTCAGCTTCATTACTCGGGTGAGACCTTTCCTTTCATAGTATACTCTAATTCCATCTCAGGTGGTTCACTTTCTAACAAAGTCCCAAAACCTAGATATACACCAGTTCCTGTGAGAGAGAGCATAAGTTCACATGTATCCGTAAACTACTGCAAAATATATACCTGAAAGCAGAAGTACACTAGAGTTTGCAGTGAGTACCCCCCTAATACTTCCTCTCCACCATTGCAAGCTTTGGGTCCATGATTGCTCAACAATTTGTTTGGCTTGTTATGTTAACTCTCTTTTCAGTCACCAGGTTCCAGATGTCATCAGGATGCCGGCCAGCTTCCCTAGACTGAAGACCCCACCAATGTGTCCTGGAGCTCCGCTTCCCCAGAGACCCACCCTACTAGGGAAAGAGAGAGGCAGACTGGGAGTATGGACCTACCAGTCAATGCCCATGTTCAGCGGGGAAGCAATTACAGAAGCCAGACCTTCTACCTTCTGCAACCTACAATGACTCTGGGTCCATGCTCCCAGAGGGATAGAGAAAGGGAAAGCTATCAGGGGAGGGGGTGGGATATGGAGATTGGGTGGTGGCAATTGTGTGTAGTTGTACCCCTCCTACCCTATGGTTTTGTTAATTAATCCTTTCTTAAATAAAAAAGAAAAAAAAAGAAAAATAGCTACGGTAGAGAAGAAATTAGAAGAGAAGGTGGGAAGATACAAAGAATCATGAGTATCATGATTTCAGTAGTGAATTGAGGTATTTGCTATTTGTTAATATAAGTCTGTATTACTATAAACTTTTCTCTAGAACAACTTTTACTGCATTCTACAGAGTCCTGTAATTGCTCTCTTCATTTTCATTGTTCTCTAAGTAATTTTTAATTTTTTCTTTGAATTTTTTTAAATTTTATTTATTCCCTTTTGTTCCCCTTGTTGCTTTATTGTTGTAGTTATTATTGTTGTTGTCGTTGTTGGATAGGACAGAGAGAAATGGAGAGAAGAGGGGAAGTCAGAGAGGAGGAGAGAAAGATAGACACCTGCAGACCTGCTTCACCGCCTGTGCAGCGACTCCCCTGCAGGTGGGGAGCCGGGTTTCGAACCGGAATCCTTATGCCGGTCCTTGTGCTTTGTGCCACCTGCGCTTAACCGGCTGCGCTACAGCCTGACTGCCTTTTTCTTTGAATTCTTCAATGACCCAGGTACTATCTACATGGAATGTAGAGGAATGTTTTGACCCCTTTATCATAAACTAGATGGTAATATATATATATATAGGCTCATTTTAGGCCTTAAATGAAGTCGTAGACAAGATGAACTTAACAGATCTATTCAAAACCTTTTATCCCCCCAATATACATTATTTTTTAAGTGCACATGGAATATTCTCAAGGATTGACCATGTGTTGGGACAAAAACATCCTTAATAAATACATTAATATTAAAATCATAAAAAGTATAGTTCTCTTCAACAGATTGGACAGCCATATATAGAAAAGTTAAACTAGACCACTACCTAACACCATATATAAAGGTCAAATAAAAACAGACTAACAATCTAGATAATAGACCAAAAACACTAAAATTTATAGAAGAAAATGTTGAAACTTTGCATGACTTTCACATCAAAGATATTTTTAGGAATTCATCCCTGTGCATGGGAAATAAAACCAAGAGTAAATAAATGTGGTTATAGGAAACTAAAAAGCTTCTAAATATCAAAACACAAGGATAACCAGGCAACCCAGTAAATCGGAGAAGATATTTGCACATCACACATCAGACAAGTGACTGATACCAAGCAATTAAACAGATCTACAAAAGAAGCAATAATAACCCAATAAAATATGCCAAATAACTACATAGATATATATGAAGAAGAGATATACATGACCCACAGACATATGAAGAAATGTTCCACTTCACTTATCATTAGAGAAATGCAAATTAAACTGCACTGAGATACAATCGCACACCTGAGGTAATGGCTTACATCAACAAACTAAGAAATTACAGGTGTTGGAGGGATTGTGGAGAAAATAGAAATCTGCTACATTTCTGGGCAGGATGCAAACTGGTGCAACCCCCTTCAGAAGACTGTATGGAGAGTCCTTAAACAAATAAGAATGGAATTATCTCATGATCCAGTAATAACACTCTTAGACATTTATCCAGTGGACACTTAAGCACTAATTAGAAGAGACACATGCACCCCTATGTTTATAGCTACATTATTCACAATATCCAAAGAATGGAAGCGGCTGAATGCCCATCAACTGATGACAGGATAAAGATGTTATGACATACGTATCCCATGGAATACCTCTCTGCAGTCAAAAACTGATGATAATTGTGTTCTTGGTGACAAAATGGATGGAACTGGAGGTAATTATGCTCAGTGAAATAAGAGAAGAAAGACAACTACCAGATGGTTTCACTCTTATGTGCAAACTAGAGATCTGATTTATATGAACTTGACAAAAAACAAAAAAATCCAAACAAAATAGAAGCAACCAAACTGTTTGTAAGACTTAGGAGAAATACAGTGGTTATCTTTGGGAGGTTGGAGATGGGGACATGAACCTTTGGCAGTAGGTGTGGTGTGAAACTATGCATTTTAATCTTTCAATCTTGTAGTGAACTGTTAATAACTAATAAAAATTAAAAACAAAAGAAAAGAAAATTCCTGATGGCCCACTCATATGTGGAATCTATAGAGAATGCCCATGAACTTAAAGAAACAGTAGGAGGAAAACCTGTTTCTAAGATTTTGTGAGAAGTATGGTTGGTTATCATTGGGTAGTGGGAGAGTGGGAAAACAGAACTCTGGTGGTGGGTTTGATGTGGAACTATATACCCAGTAATCTTACAATCTTTTAACTCACGATTAATAACAGAAATAACAAATCCTTAGTTTTTCTGAATATAAATTACTGGAATTTTTTTGTACATTTTATCTTTATTTTCTTATGCTTTTTCCTTCTTTTATTATTTATTTATTTATTTATTTTTATATAGGAACAGATAGTTAGAAAGGCAGAAAAAAAATGAGAGTAAAAGAAACTATTGCACTGAAGCTTCCTTCAAGGCAGTGAAGTTCAGTCTTGAATCTTGGTCATGCACATAGTAAAACAGCACACTCTACAAGTGAGTCATTTCACCAGCCCTTTTTTTTTCTTTCTTTTCTGAGAAATACAGAATTAAGACAAGAGGGAAGGAGGGGAGGGAGAGAAGGAGAAACACCTGCAACATTGTTGCAATACTCATGAAGCCCCCCCCCCAAAAAAAAATGATGAGACAGACAATTTAAACTCCAGTCTTGAGCATGGTAATTCATAGACTCTACCAGGTGAGCCGCCTGTAATGTTTTCTTTTTAATTTAAAATTAAAGTAGATTTCAACATTTTTTCTGTAATGAGGTAAAAGATTCACAAAGTTTTAAACATGATTTATTTGAAAATATGAAAATAATAATTTCAACGAAGTCATTCAACAAATATTTGCCACCTATAGACCAACAAACACATAATGAAGGTGAAAAAGAGAAAAACTGACAAACGGAAAGTATTATAGTCACTAGGCCACATGCCCATGATTATAGTGACTTAAATTTCACAGTCTTCTTTCAATTTATAGCCTCCTCCTCTTTACAGAATTTAAAGCTAAATCAAGGAGCAGCACATGTAAAGAGTAATGGCGCCATCACAGTGCATAAACTTGTACCCCCTACCAGAAGTGTGTACATTGCGTATGCTTCAAGTACATATGTTCAATCCTCGTATCAGAGTTAAAGAGAAACACAGAAAATATCAAAAGGATCCTGCTTAGTTAGCATTTGCAAAATAACTTACATGAAAGGGTTTGGCAAGATGGCTTCTTCTATGAATAAAAGATGTCAAATTTTCAGGATTTTTTAATATAAAGTTCAACATATTTTCATCAAAACTGCATTATCATATTTTAATATACTAATTAATATGTTTAACATCCTCACTCGTTTCTTATATAAATGTTAACATGATAAAAGCTGGGATATATTTAGGTACAATGATAAGACACAATGACTAGTAGTGTTTCCATATGACTAATAAAACTCAAGGACTATATAACAAACTAACTGTCTCATAATAACATTACAAAGGACTGGCTTAGTATTATTCTCCCCATTTTCAGGTTGAGAAAAGTTTATTTGTAACTTAAAGGGATTTGTAAGTTTAATAAAATAGAACAGGTCTGGATGAATCAAATTTCTTTTTTAAAAAAATATTTATTTTATTTATTTATTCCCTTTTGTTGCCCTTGTTGTTTTTATTGTTGTAGTTATTATTGTTGTCGTAGTTGTTGGATAGGACAGAAAGAAATGGAGAGAGGTGGGGAAGACAGAGAGGGGGAGAGAAAGATAGACACCTGCAGACGTGCTTCATCGCTTGTGAAGCGACTCCCCTGCATGTGGGGAGTCAGGGCTCGAACCGGGATCCTCATGCTGGTCCTTGTGCTTTGCACCACCTGCGCTTAACCTGCTGTGCTACAGCCCGACTCCCATCAAATTTCTTATGCTCTGTACCCAACCACTCTCCATTCACATTAAATAATAGGAAAGCTATCAAGGGAGCGGATGGGATACGAAGTTCTGGTGGTGGGAATTGTGTGGAGTTGTACCCCTCTTGTCCTATGGTTGTATCAGTGTCTCCTTTTTATAAATAAAATAATTTTTAAAATTATGACCTTCAAAAAAAAACTATATAAGGCAATTTCCCAAGCTAAATTCGTCAAGAAAAAAAAGTGGGTGTGCTGGTGTGCTTTCTGATAGCAGACTTTCTTCTTCAAACCGAGACACATAGATTCTATCAAATATTGACTTGTATATATTATGAAAATTTTCCATTTAACCACTTTCATTTCCTAAAAGATTTCTAGTTTTGAATTCTAGTGGCATTTTACCATTAGAAATGTTAGATAATAATTTAAGTATATTCTAATCATCAAAGTCTATAAAAATAAATAGCCAAGATACGAGGTGAATGTCCAGTTAGTTACTAAACGTGACTTTAGCTGAAAGCATTGAGCTAAAGTACCTGAATTGTTGTCATATATCATCTTAGTGAAAGGGTACTGTTATATACTATATATTATCTACTAGAAGTTTAACAGAGCCAATTTTATCTTACACATAGAGTTCACTGATATGAGATTTTTCTAATAAAATTAAAATAATTCACTATAGTTCCTTCAAATGGAATGTATATATTCCTGTGATAAATCATAACATGAGCATTAAACACACCATAATTTAAATCATAACAGAACTTCCATTTATCTACCTACATTATAAGAAAGTAAAAAAAAATAGCTCTCAAACTATAAACAACAAAATAATGTTTGCAGTAACAGTTACTGTTTTTCATCAGCTTGCTTTGAAATCAGGCAAAACTAAATTTAAAAAGAGAGAGAAAAAAAAAAGGTTCCCACTCTCTGAGCCGATGAACACTAAAGAAAGGAATACTAAGATACTGAAACATTCATTTGACATTAAGTAGAAATAATTTGCTGACTCTTGTCATTTTGCTTCCAAGTTGTAGCTCTATTAACAGTCATCCTGACATCAGTAGCAACGGGATGACGATGTAACTGACACCAATCGCAATAAAAATAGTATCCATTGAGGCTTGTCAGCTCTTCCTGCTTGCCGCAGCTTGAGGAATCCCTTGACAATGATTTATGGCTGGAAACTCAGAACCATCTGCTCTTTTGGAGAGTTCCCCAGCCAAGGTGAAGAGGGGAGTTGTCACAGCTGTATTCTTCTTCATTCTAAAATCTATAGAAAAGCATCCAGCAAACTGCAAAAATCTGGCACTAATTTGAATATGGCAGACATTACTGTCCATATGTTCTTGTTTCAATGGACTCTTTTTACAATAACTATCTCATCTGATTTCATTTCTTGCCTCTCTTCATGATGTGAAATGTCAATTTTTCTCACTCTATAAATTTCTTAGTATCCCTGTATCCCAGTCAGTTCAGTTATTTGTCCAAATTTTTTGCTAAATGGGAAATAATTTTTCTACTGATAAAATTTCAAAGTGTAACTGTCTAACCAAATTAAACCACTTTTTAATATTTAAGAAAAATAGACAAAGTAAAGCTGATTTATTACCTTAAAATAAATAGGTGGGGGCCAGGCATCAGTGCACCCAGTTAAGCACACTCTACCTGTACAAGGACCCAGGTTTTAAATCCCCCCCCCCATCACCTGCAGGGAGGATGCTTCACAAGCTGTGAAGCATGTCTGTAGGAGTCTATCTTTCTTTTCCCCTATCTTTCCCTCTCCTCTCAATTTACCTTTGTCCTACCAAATAAAATAGAAAAAAATGGCCACCAAGAGCACCGGATTTGTAGTGCTAGCCTAAAAATAATTCTGGTGCTAATTAATAAGTAGAAAAAGGGGGGAAAGGGGGAGGAAGAGAAGGAGGAGGAGAACAAGAAGAAAAAGGAGAAGGAGGAGGATGAGGAGGAAGAGAAGAGGCAGCATATCTAAGTAGAAAATATTAGGAGTTGACGCCTTGTCATCAAAACTCTAGTAAATACTGAATAGTATTCACTAGTCTATTCAAGAGAAGCTTCAGTGTCTTTATTATCACTTAAGTAGCTTAATTAAGAATAGTTTCTTGTTCATTTTAGCTTCTTCCCCCATCACGTGCAGGGAAGATGCTTCACAAGCAGTGAAGCAGGTCTACAGGTGTCTATCTTTCTTTTCCCCTATCTCTCCTGCTCCTCTCAATTTATCTGTCCTACCAAATAAAATAGAAAAAAAAATTGGCTACCAAAAGCACTGTATTTGTAGTGCTGGCCTAGTAATAATTCTGGTGTTAATTAATAATAATAATAATAATTTGTCCAACAAATCACAGAGAACAGATCAGATAAAACTAACAATTATTAAACCCATATAAAAAGAAATATATGCAGGGCACTGTGGTAGCTTACTCAGTAAAAAACAGGACTTGGGTAGAAGCCCCTAGTCCCCACCTGTAGGGGGCAAATTTTATGGGTGGTGAAGCAGAGCTACCGGTGTCTCATCTCTTTGTCTCTCTCTCTCTCTTCCCTTTCCAATTCCCTCACTATGTCTCTCACCCTCTATTAAAAATGGCCACCATATACATAATCCTGGTGATAAAAAGCCAGTAATAAAACTAAAATAAATTTTAAAAGCACAAAATATATGAAATTCATTAAGGCTACTTCTGTGAGAAAATATTCATATATTTAAAGTTAAAAATCAGTTTTATATATCTTTATCTATATTCCCCAAAATGATACCAAATATGTTACAAGAAAATTTAGCATATGCAAGTTAGATGATGATATTACCAAGATAATTTTTTTTTTATTTTCTACAGACACCACGTGAATTAGCAAAAACTACCACAGGATTCAAACTCCTGCAACTATAGTTAAATTTTGGCCTTTTAGGTATGAGTCATATGACCAAATGTGGATTTGGAGTATGAATGTACATAGTGTGCCTCATTTGGATGTAAGTGGAGATGCAGCTATTGCAAGAAGAATAGAAAAATATGCAACTCATATAGAAGCAAATATTCTATAAACAGTGAGTAGCTTTTTAAAAATTGTAAATAAAATGTATACTACTTACACAGATTATAGGCTGAGTCTGAAATGTTGACTCTCTTAAAAGCTTAGACTAGGGATAACAGAAGAAACCTGGGGCATTACTCTCTAAGACACAGGTATAGACAAACAACGTCAAAGGATATAAATTACAACAATGTTGTGCATGATACAGAAAATCCTAACCAGAGGATTTTTCAAAGTTAACCCAATCGCCAAATAATTTGATTACAGCAATAACGATCTATTGCCTTCTTCAACCCTAAAACAGCAGGAACCTCCCGCTTCCTCTATAAAACCTATATTTCCCCCCAGTCCTGGAACCTTTAGGGTGGCACTCACTTTTCTGCATGCTTCTCTCAATTCATACCAAATGATATTGCATCTGTTGATCCCAGCCTAATCAATGCAATGTGTACCACCTCAGCAAGCTTCACTTCAGACTGTGTCCAGAGACTTCAGGCATAGAATGTCAACTATTCAGCCTTCAGGTGAGACCTTTCCTTTCATAGGATTCTCTAATTCCATTTCAGGTGGTTCACTTCCCAGCAATGTACCAAAACCTCATATAGACCAGATCCCATAAGATAGGGTATATGTTCACATGTATCCATAAATTAGGGCAAAATATATACCTGAAAGCAAAAGTGCACAATAGTCTGCACTGAGTCAGAATATGCAGCAAGCAAGTAGAAAGACCTAAAAAGACACCAGAAAGTTCATAATGAAATAGCGTCTACTTAGAAGTAGATAATCTCCTCACCTAGCTCCTATTACACTTCCCTCAGTCACTCCAAAGCTAACCTCATCAAAGTAAGGACTGCAAAAGCTGAATAAGAGCAAGAGACTGGCATACTTTAATGATGACTCTTTAGTCACTATCAGGCCATGCCATCAACTGGGCCCCTACTCGGGGAGTCCTGAGATTCCCAAACAGACAAGATGGGCCTAGACCTAGAATAAATCCCTCCATACATTGTTATTGGTCATCTCTATCAGGAAAAACATAATAGACCCCTTTGTGGGCCCCCATAGGACCTTGCCCTCAACATGGATCAACCAGGGTAGAGAATGTTCATCCTCTGAAGGGAGGCTGGACAACATATTCTATCTTCAACATATTCTTTTTTTTTAATATTTATTTATTTATTTATTCCCTTTTGTTGCCCTGGTTGTCTTCTTGTTGTAATTATTATTATTGTCGTCGTTGTTGGATAGGACAGAGAGAAATGGAGAGAGGAGGGGAAGACAGAGAGGGGGAGAGAAAGACAGACACCTGCAGACCTGCTTCACCGCCTGTGAAGCAACTCCCCTGCAGGTGGGGAGCCAAGGGCTCAAACCGGGATCCTTATGTCAGTCCTTGGGCTTTGCGCCATGTGCGCTTAACCCGCTGCACTACCACCCGACTCCCTCTTCAACATATTCTATCTTCCACCTAGTTGGTATGTTTCATATTGGTTTGTTCTCCTTCCCCCCACCTCTGGAAGATTGTGGTTTAACCCTGCTAGTTTTGCAGGGCCGCTTGTCCCCGCCCCAAAAAGAACCCCTATAGACTTCAGGGTCCCAGCGGCAGCCGCTGAAGGAGAATCATGGGGAAGCACATGGTGTGGTGATTTGCCCGCTTGTGAATAAAGATTAAACTGCAGCTTCTCAGCTCAGCAGTGTGTCCCCGAGTCTCTGTCTCTTGTCTACCACCGCGAAGCTAGCCCGGCCTGCTGGCGCCCCCGAATTTTAACAACACCACCTGAGGAAGATGGGTTCTGAAATTGCTGCAGCTTGGAACATTCCTACTCATAACCACAGAATGTGAGCTCAGATCTACAGGGATGCAGAGGTCACATAGGTTCCTAAGCTGAATATGGGTCCCAGATCACATCAAATCAGTGGCTTTTACAGTCAAGAATATTTATACACCTTTCCCATATTTGGGAACTACTCTCTTCCCTGATCCAGCTTTCTGGTCCTTTTTCCAGCCATGACATCATCTCCCCAGAAAACAATTTGAGTTGACCTGCATATCAGATGCCAGGCTCAGAAAAAGAAAAAAAAAAAAAACTAGTATAATAATCATGGGTCCTTTGGAATATAACTAAAACAGGCCTACTGACTACCTACAAAACAGAGACTGCCAAGTCTTCATCTGCACTATTCCAGCCTTTAGGTTCATGATTAGTCAACAATTTGTTTGTCAGACAAGATCGAGCATGCTCAGGGTGGTATGGCCATAGACAACAATTTGTTTGTCCTTGTATGTTAACTCTTCACCAGGTTTCAGATGTAACCATGATGCAACCAGACTTCCATGGGCAGATGACCCTACCAATATGTCCTGGAGCCCCACTTTCCCAGATCCCCCCAGCCCTAGGGAAAGAGAGAGACAGGCTGGGAATATGGGTCAATGCTCATGTTCAGCGGGAAAGCAATTACAGAAGCCAGACCTTCCACCTTCTGCACCCCATAATGACCCTGGGTCCATACTCCCAGAGGGATAAAGAATTGAAAAGCTATCGAAGGGGAGGGGATATGGAGTTTTGGTGGTCGGAATTGTGTGGAGTTGTACCCTCTTATTCTATGGTTTTTGTAAGTGCTTCCTTTTTATAAATAAAAATTATAAAAATTGCAAATAAATGTATGCTACTTATTTATTTTACTTTATTGGGGGATAATGGATTATAATACATTGCTAACACCTTAGTACAGTTCTCATCTCCCTGTGATATATGTTTTTAAAAAAGTCTTACCCCTTCCCCTAACTTAGATCCTTTGAATCAGAGGTATAAATTAACTGAAATACATAGGTACTAAGTTTGACAAACTGTTGGGAGATTGAGTGTGGAGTTCCTTGAGAATAAGTATGTATGGGGACCAACAGTTACAGGATTTGTAGACATTCCAAGTTTTTATCTCCAAGGTTTCCTTAGTTTCTCATTAAAAAAAAAATGATGAAAAAAATTCTTGTGTTTATGGCACAGCAAATAGACAAGAAATCGATTAACCCTTTAAACATTTGCCAAGATCATTCCTCTCCAAGAGAATTTATTTGTATTTTCTCAACGAAATCCTTTTGTAACCTACAATCAGAGTGACCAGTGACCTCAAATCTCCAACCACATATCCACAGTAACAAATGAAATGTATCTATGAAGTTTCAAGAATGCTGTTTCCAGGACTACCCAAAAAACATCACAGGAAATCACTCATCAAACTAAACCTATTCATCAGCCTTTTGTAAAGATAACACTAGACAGGGTCTTAGAAGTGTCTCTAATGAAGAAATGAAGGAATGACACTAATGGAATGTCAGGTCATGTTTGGATGAAAGTTGTCAAAGAAGAAGAATACCAGGACCATGGATAATAGTTGCCATAGTAATAAAAAATAAAATAAAATAAAAATAAAAAAACACTAATATAGCTACAGCCCCTTTGAAATATAACTAAAATTTGCCTACTGGCTATCTACAAAATGGGAGAACCCCCAACACTTCATCTGCACTATTCCAGCCTTTAGGTCCATGATTGTTCAACAATTTGTTTGGCTTTGTACATTAACTCTCTTTACAGCAACCAGGTTCCAGATGCTAGCAGGATGCGACCAGACTTCCCTGGACAGACAACCCCACCAATATACCTTGGAGCTCCACTTCCCCAGAGCCTTTCCACACTAGGGAAAGAGAAAGACAGGTTAGGAGTATGGATCTACCTGTCAACGCCCATGTTGAGCTGGGAAGCAATTACAAAAACCAGACAACTCAACCTGCTACATCCCACAATGACCTTGAGTCCATACTCCCAGAGGGATAAAGAATAGAAAAGCTTTCAGGGGAGGGAATGGGATACGGAGATCTGGTGGTGGGAATTGTGTGAAGTTGTATCCCTCTTATTTTATGGTTTTGTCAATGTTTCTTTTTCAGAAATAAAAAAGTTTAAAAAAAAAGAAAAGAAAAGAAAAATGTGAAGTAGTGCTGAAGGAGAGAAGGACCACCCAGAAATGGGAGTGGTTACTGGTGTGGCTTGAGAAGTGTAGGTGGGTTTTTGAGTTTGTAAACCAGAAAAGGAGAGCTTTTGGCCTCTCTTTGGCTCTGACCACAACCATGTAAGTTTCTCTACTCTCCCTCCATCTTTTCCTGGGACTAACATGTGAGCAATTTTCAGTCCTGTTTCTCTTTCTCTCTCTCCCTCTTTCTCTCTCTTTCCCTGACATGTTTTGTTTTTAATAAAAGTTTAATTTACCTGAAAAAAATAAAAACTAGTTGCCATAATATATATGAACTAATCAGTATATGTAGGTGAGGTTATTCAGAAAGTTTTGTTAAGTAGTTATACTTAATTTAAATTCATTTTGATTTTAGTGATAGTCCTTTATTCCATCTCTTCTCACAACCCAGTACCCATTTTTCTATATATATTCAGATAAATCAAAGTAATCTTTTCATTCTCCACTCATACTCAGAATACCTGGAGAAAAATAAACCATATTCTTTATCTGAAAACTTTATGAATATCAGAACAGTATGTATCCTTTTATTACATATGACCCCATGTCTGCAGAAGAAATAACATCACAAGAGCAGGCAGCTGAGCAAACATGTTATGATGTGCCAAGACCTCTTTTTCAGGAGCAAGCATTTATTGCAGAATGCAACTGGTCTTTTTTTCCCCTGTGTGGTCACAGCACTTTTATTTAGAGAAAAAAAATAACAAACAGGGGGCCAGGCAGTGGTGCACCTAGATAAGCAAACATATCATCATGTACAAGAACCCAAGTTCAAACCCCTGGCTCCCCACTTGCAAGGGAACGTCTTGTGAGCGGTGAAGCAGGTCTGTGGATGTCTCTCTTTCTCTCTCCCTCTCTTTCTCACTACCCTCTAAATTTCTCTCTGTGCTGTCAAATAAAAATAGAAAGGGAAAAAAAGAAAGGTAACCAGGAGCAGTGGATTTGTAGTATAGGCACCAAGCCCCAGCAATAACCCTGCTGGCAGAGAGAGAAAGGAGAGGGAGAGGGGGAAGGGAGCAGGAGAGAGATAAAAATAAGCATCCCTGGACTCAGGCATTATTTAACACATGTCTTAAAGCAGACATTTTTTTTTTTCATTCCTATTTTCTGCAAGAAGGTTAGGTGTGAATATAAGGGGAAAAAAGACAGTGTGTGTGTCAATTCCTTTTGAAAATGGAGGCAGAAGCTCTCTGATCTATAGCTATTTCCAATTTCCTTAATCATATAAATACTCCTCCTGTGGTCAGTTTTTTACATTAATGATACTTTAACATCCTGCTCATGAATATATCTGTCAGCCCTTTAGGACCAACCAGTTCTATCAATGCAAAATGGCAAATTACAAGTAATTAGTAATAATACTCATTCTTTCTCAATTGGTTTTTGGATAGAAGACAAAAATAAGGGGGGTCAGCAAACTGTGAGATACAGCTTATTATGTGCTCAATTCAGGAGAGAATAGAAACAAGATACCAGATTAAGTCCCTGAATAAGACCTGAGAATGAAAGACAACTTTAATTATCCTAACTAGGCTAACCTTTGTCTAAGATCCACGACCTAATGAATCGCATGTCCTGAAAAAATAAATTAAAGAAATAGATGAGAAAATGGAACATAAATACTTGAGAGGTTCTGATGAAGTTGAGTCCTAATGTAGCACACAGAGAAGTACTCTTAATATATGTTGAGGAAGAACTTAGATGATACAAATTGATATTTAGTGTAGTTCAGCTTTACTAAGAGTTTCTAGTTATCATTGGGGGCTGTAGCTATCTTGGACATAGTCAAATCCATATCTTAATAACATGGCAATGAAAATAAAAATCTTCAGATGCAATAGACCTTATAGTCAGTTATCTTACTTAGGGACAAGACTATTGTTCTCTGACATTTACCTGTCTGTATGTGAACTGGCATTTTCCTTAAATCTTAGCATTTTAGTTCATCAACTTTGGGCATTAGATCCAAACTTTACTGAAAATTTAAATTCACCAAGACAATTCCAAAAAGGCCGATACATGTCATTGCTGCTTCTCATGGGAACTCCCTTACCCCTGTTTACTCTAAGAGGTCCACTTCACTGAGAGCATCCTTCCCTGCCGCCTTCTTGAACATATTATAAAATCTTTGAAATCCAAAGCCAAGAAAGGACCAACTGTTCTCTGCAAAGAAAGTACTTCCGCCTTCTACTATCTCGTTTATTAATTATCTCCCAGGTCCCCTCTGTGCTACCTGTGGCTTTTCTGGCCATGATCAGGCCACCCATTTACCTGAGGCTCTTGTCAGGAAATCCTTGGATTCTAACAGATCCCTCTCTCCATCATTACTAGTCACTGCCATCAGGAGCATCATCATAAACTTTGTGGGTCCCTCAAGGACCTTACCTTTACTATAAAGTAACAATGGTCAGGACTGCCCTGCTCTCCAAAGGGTGGCTGGGTCATCTACTCTACCACTTGAGGAAGACTGGTCCTGAAATGACAGCAGCCTAGAATATTCCCAGCTGAGATCATGACTGAGAGCTCAAACTGATAGGGACTCAAAGGTTACACACACTTCTGTGCTAAATGTGATTGTAGATGAGTCCTGGGTCAGATCAATGGTCTAAACATTTAGTTGTATTTATATTCTTTTTAAATATTTATTTATTTATTCCCTTTTGTTGCCCTTGTTTTATTGCTGTAGTTATTATTGTTATTGATATCATCATTGTTGGATAGGGCAGAGAGAAATAGAGGGAGGAGGGGAAGACAGAAAGGGGGAGAGAAAGATAGACACCTGCAGACCTGCTTCACCGCCTGTGAAGCGACTCCCCTGCAGGTGGGGAACTTAGGGCTCAAACCGGGATCCTTCAGCCGGTCCTTGCACTTTGTGCCATGTTTAACCCGCTGCACTACTGCACAGCTCCCAGTTGTATTTATATTCTTTCTTCAAGTTTGGAAGATACTCTGCCCTAGTCCAACTTTTGTGTTCCAGACAATGTTTTTTAGTCCACCTGCATGTTATCAAACTCAAGCAAAAATTACTAACATCTTGGAGCATACCTAAAATGGACTTTCTAGCTTCTCTCTACCTCAGGATCACTGATCTCTTCTGCTCTATTCCTACTTTTTGGTTCTAGTTTATTAAGCACTTGAGCTTGCTTTATCTTTCTGCCTTTCTGCTGCCAAGTTGCAGGTGCTACTATGATTCCATTCTGACTTCTCTGGGCAAACAACCTCACCTGCCCTGGAATCTCTCCTCTCCAGAGCCCTACCCAACTAGGAAAAATAGAAACAAGTTTGTGGTATGGACTGAACTGCCAACAACCATATCTAGTAGAAAAGCAATTACAGAAACCACAACTCCCATCTTCTGCAATCCATAAAGAACTTTATCTTCCAGAGAGGGAAGAAATTTTAGGGGAAGTTGACCAGAGGGCTCTGAAATTCAATTCCATCAGGATCCAGAGAGAGAAGAGGAAAAAAAAAAAAAAAGACATTTGGAAGTAGTAGTAATAGGTGTGTCTTAGAAAGGAAGAGAAGGCAGTACCACAGGAAAAAAAAGGGGCGGAGGCAAATGTGTAAAAAAAAAATATAGACAGATAGTCAGAGAAATAATAGTCTTCCCACATCTGTGACCTTGAGAGAACTACTACTGTTTCCAATGGAGGGGATGGGGACACAGAACTCTGGTGGGGCAACAGTGTGGAATTATATCCATTACCCACAATTTTGTAAATCAATATTAAATAAATAATAATTTTTAAAAAACTGACTCTTAACAAGAAAAATGATGTCAGAAATATCGCCACCTTTATGGGAAGACTTTACCTCTTATTTACAGGAATGGGATTAAAAGCAGAAAATGGTTTTTAAACCAGAAAAACCACATCAGAAATACACTATTGTGTTGTACCCTCGCTGAGTGCTTCTATGACTTGGAGAGTTACTTTGTTCTTCATGGTTACTTCTTTTTGGAGCTTCCTGTTTAGCTATAGATTATTATAAAATGCCTTCAAATGCATTTATTTTAGTTGTGACTTAAGAAATCTCTTTCATACAACCTACTGAGAAACTGTTCTCAATGCATTATTGTGAAAAGGGATATTGACAGTTAGATGTGTACCTTTGGTTTAATTTGAAAGACTGAAGTCTTCATAAAAGCACTGAAATCCACAAATAAAAATGAAATAATGGAAGGACTCCTATGAAGATTCATGGAAGGTCCTGAATTTTGGATTTTTTTAGATTTATATTTCAAAATGAAAATTACTTGGCAATCATCTTGGGGTGGTAGAAGAACATTGTAGATTCAGTCTGGTTTCTTCAAGAATATCAAGTTCCTTCAGGATGTGCTAAATAATACCTAGTGAGTTTGATTCTTTCTTTTCTTCTGATTTATTAGAAAAGGTAAAGTATTAACTCTTATTTGAACAGAATGAATATTAGAATTGAATCATAAAGGACAGAAGAGAATAATAAGAAC
Source organism: Erinaceus europaeus (assembly GCF_950295315.1). Classification (NCBI taxonomy): domain Eukaryota; kingdom Metazoa; phylum Chordata; class Mammalia; order Eulipotyphla; family Erinaceidae; genus Erinaceus; species Erinaceus europaeus. The sequence goes on from NC_080178.1 coordinate 24,311,334, forward strand.
CAAAAGAAAAATAAAACTAAGGGGAAATGCAGTTCCAGAGATTTAAAAAATAACAAACTCAGAAAGATTTATGGGGACTGGACAGTGGCGCACCTGGTAGAGCAAACATGTTAAAATATGCAAGGACTCCAATTCAAGCCACCAGCCCCTACCTGCCCCACCAGCAGGGCAGAAGTTTCATGAAACATAAAGCAGTATTACAGGACTCGGTCTCTCTCTCTCTCTCTTTCTCTCAAGAAACATGAAGCAGTGTTATAGGACTCGGCCTCTCTCTCTCTCTCTCTCTCTCTCTCTCTCATCTCTATCTCTCCCCCTTCCTTTTTAATTTTCTTTATCCAGTATAAATAAATAAATATGGCTAAAATAAATAAAATTAAAAGAACCAATCTTCTGTATTTGCAGTTCATCAAACATGGTTTTCATTATCAAAATATCTACTCAGACACTAAATACATTCATCTATGTAATTCCAGTCTGGTACTGACTCCATAGTAAGTGCTGATTAAATGATAACACTTATGCAAACTTTGCAAAGAGATGCTGATTTGTCATGGGCAAAAGATGTGCTGAGAAAGTAATCCTAAACTTTCCAAATAATGCTCATTTCATGTTGTTTCTACAAGGGTAATTCCAAGGGAAAATATCTCAGCAGAACAGAGGAGTGATCTACTTGTTTTTCCTAATAGCAGTTCTAGAACATTAGGTACATAGACTCATTCTCATTATGAGCACAACCTCCTATAATCTTTCATCTGCCTCAGAAACTAGCACTAGTGTGATGACTGAATAATGTTATACTAAATCCCCTTGGCCAGGGAAACTGATTCTTAGCACTTAAATACTTGTTTCACACTCTATAGTTTAAAGTTAAAGTCAAGGTTTGATTTGAATGTTTTCAACAATAATCTCTATAAGAATATATTTCAGGAAGTCAGGCAGTAGGACAGCGGGTTAAGCACAGGTGGCACAAAGCGCAAGGACATGCATAAGAATCCCAGTTTGAGCCCCTGGCTCCCCACCTGCAGAGAGGTTGCTTCACAAATGGCGAAGCAGATCTGCAGGTGTCTATCTTTCTCTTCCCCTTTCTGTCTTCTCCTCTTTTGATTTCTCTGTGTCCTATTCAACAACTAGGACAGCAATAATAACTATAACAATAAAACAACAAGGGCAACAAAAGGGAAGAAATCAATATTTAAAAAAGAATATTTCATGTTTCAACATTATACACACATCCAGAGAAGTAATTTAGATATCTATAGATATGGTGTTGGGTTAATTGGACAACCACATGCAGAAAAATGGAACTAGACCACCGCCTAACACCATGCATGGAAATTAACTCAAAGATATAGATAGTAAGCCTGAAAGTATAAAATACATAGAAGACTACATTGGTGAAACATTTCAGGACCTTCATATTATAGAAGTCTTTAGAGACTCCACCCCATGGGAAAGGAAAACAAGAGGAAAAAGGAATAAATGAGACTATATCAAGTTAAAAATCTTTTACACATCAAAAAAAATTTCCATAAGGATAAACAGGAAACCTAGCAAAAAGAAAAATATATTTTCACACTACATTTCAGACAAGTTGTTCATATCAAACATCTATAAAGAACTCCCATAGTTGAACAAGAAGAAAAAGAACAGCCCAATTAAAATGTGGGCAGTAATACATCAGACAGGAAGCTAACAACCAAAATATATAAAGAGCTCACCAAAATCTGCAACAAAAATCAAATGGCCCCATCCAAAAATAGGGTGAGGATATGGACAGAATATTCATCAAAGAAGAGATCCAAAAGGCTAAAAACCTCTACAGGAACTTGCCCTCAATGTAGAGTAAGTGGTAGAAATTGACCCACTATCTGAATGGAGGCTGTGTCAACACACTCTACTACTCATATTTGACCTGTCAATGCCCATGTTCAGAGCGGAAGCAATTAACAGAAGCCAGACCTTCAGCCTTCTGCATCCCACAATGATCTTGGGTCCATACTCCCAGAGGGTTAAAGAATAGGAAAGCTGTCAGGGGATGGGATGGGATATGGAGGTCTGGTGGTGGGAATTGTGCGAAGTTGTACCCCTCTTATCCTGTGGTTTTGTCAATGTTTCCTTTTTATAAATAAAATTTTTTTTTAAAAGACTGGTCCTGAAATGAGTGCAGCCTAGATTGTTCCTATCTATTACCATGGAATGTGAGCTCAGTTCAACAGAGATGCAGAGGTTACACAGGCTCCTGTGCTAAATATGAACAGACATGTGCTCTAGGTCAGATCAATGTGGTTTAGAGTTAGTGGTATTTATATACTTTTCCCATATTTGGAAGCTACTCTCTGCCCTTATCTAGTTTTCTAGTACTATATCCAGCTTCCCAAACTATACTTTTAGCCCACTTGCATGTTAGCTGCCAGGCTCAGGCAAATATTAGCTAAGTCATGGGCCCATTGAAATATACTGAAAATAAGACTTCCAAGCCTCTTACAACATGAAAACCCCAAATCTCATCTGCTCTGATCTTACCTTTAGGTTCTGGTTTTTAAACAATTTGTTCAGTTTTATATCTTAATGCTTTCCAGCCACCAAATTACAGATGCTACCATGATAAAAACCTGACTTCCCTGGGCAGACTACCTCACCAATGTGTCCTGGGTCCTCACCTCTCCAGAGCCCTACCCCAGTAGGGAAAGAAAAAGATAGGCTGGGGTATGGATACACCTGTTAATGCCCATGTCCAACAAAGAAGCAATTATGGAAGCCATACCTTCCACCTTTTGCACCCCATAAATATCCTTGGTACATATTCTCAGAGGGATAAAGAATTGGGGAACGTTCTAATGGAGAGGATGGGATATGGAACTCTGGTGGTGAGAACTGAATAGAATTGTACCCCCTTTTATCCCACAATCTTATTGATCATTATTAAATCGCTAATAAAGTGTTTTTAAAAGGCCAACAAACATATGAAAAAAATGCTCCAAGACATTGATGATCAGAGAAATGCAAATAAAGACAACAACGAGATACCACTTCACTCCTGTGTGAATGCCACTCATCAGAAAAGGTAGCAACAACAAATGCTGGAGAGATTGTGGGGATAAAAGAACCCTCTTGCACTGCTGGTGGGAATTCCAGTTGATCCAACCCCTGTGGAGAGCAGTTTGGAGAACTCTCAGAAGGCTAAAAGTGGACCTACCCTATGACCCTACAATTCCTCTCCTGGGGATATATCTTTTTTGTTTTTATTGGGGGATTATTGTTTTACAGTCAACAGTAAATACAATAATATGTAAATGCATAATATTTCTCCATTATATTCTGTGGATACAGCTTAAGGGACCAAACATACCCATGCAAAAATATTTGTGTATACTTGTGTTCACAGCAGCATGATTTGTAATGGCTAAACCTGGAAGCATGCCAGGTGTCCAACAATAGATGAGTGACTGAACATTGTGATATATATACACAATGGAATACTATTCAGATGTTAAAAACGGTGTATTCACCTTCTTGGCCTCATCTTAGAGGGAGCTTGAAGGAATCATGTTAAGCAAGAAAAGCCAAAAAGAGAAGGATGAATATGGGTTGATCCCACTCATAAACAGAAGTAGAAAAATAAGGACAGACGGGGAAATACAAGGCTTATCTTAGACTTGAGTTGGTGTATTGCACCAAAGTAAGAAACTCTGGGGTGGGAGGAAGGAGTTCAGGCCCAGGAACATGATGGCAGAGAAGGAACTAGAGGGGGGTTAGATAATGTTATACGAAAAACTGAGAAATATTATACATGTACAAATTACTGTATTTTACTGTCAACTATAAATTATTAATTCCCCCAATAAAGAACAGAAATTTAACATTAACAAAATAGTATTATATAATCTACAGGACTTATTAAAATTACACCTTTCTTCAACTCATTTTATTGCTGCGATAATAGTTTCCAGTACAGTTGTTGATACAGGTATATAATTAAATTTCACCTATTAAAATAAACAAATAAAAAGTGAGCAGATAATACAAATAGACTGTTCTCTAAAGAAGAAATGCATGTGGCCCACAGACACCTGTGAAATGTTCTAATTCAGTCATCAGAGAAATGCAAATTAAAACTATATTGAGATTCCACCAGTGAGAACAGGCTCCATCAATAAAACAGGAGAAGATAATTGTTGGAGAGAATGATTGTAGAGAGAGGGAGAGGAACTCTACTACAATGTGGGAATGTAAACTGATATAATCACTATGGAGAACAGTATGGAGAAGCCTTAAAGAAATACAAATGGAAATGTCATTTTCCACTACAAGGCCTATACCCGAAAGATATAATAATACTGATTCAAAGGAATATATGCACCCCATGCCTTTATCCATAATAGCAAACTGGATAATAAAGTTATGGGACACATATTTGACAGATATTATGCAGCAATAAAAAGGGACAATACTGTGTCCTTTGAAATATAATGGATGGAATTGGAAGAGATTGTGCTCAGTAAAGCAAGTAAGGAGGTGAAAGACAACTACAGAATCGTTTCACTCATACATGGGATATAGACAATTAAATATACAAATGTGAAAAAATATCAACCTATTTTCAAGACTGTGGGAAGACTATAGTGGTTAGCTACGTGGGGTGGGGATGAGGACACAGAACTTTGGTGACAGGAGTGGTGAAAAATAAATAAGTTAGAAAGAAGGAAGGGAGGGAGGGTAAAAATTAAAGTTGATGGGGACAGACTGCTCTGTTTATACCTGCCTGGCAAGGGAACACTGTCTCCTGACTGTTTCTGGTACCATAGAAATTCCAATAGCCTGGAACCACGGTACTGCCTTCTCACTGCCTGAGTTTGTCTGCTCTTCTCCCTAGGTCACCTCAAGTTCAGGAACATTTATTGACGATAACATTGAGCCAAGTTCATACTGTGCAGAAGAAGTGATTAAGACATGACTCTGGTCCGTGGCATGTCTGCTTTATGATCACTAACACAGCAGCCCTCACAGGTGTTTGCAGTATTTACTGTTCACAAAGCTGTAGCACACCCCTGCCCAGGCCGCACTCCGTTCATGCTGTATTTTCTGTGAATGACACCCTCCAAAGCTTTGAAGTGAGCAGAGCAGAAGTTAAGGCAGCCACAGGACAACAAAGAGAACTGGGCACTTAGAAGATTTTACTAATGTGATATAGTTAATCTACACTGTACTTCCTCTAGTAGCTGTAGTCTAGGCCAGGTAAAAGGGAAGAGACTATCAGCTAGCAGGGTACTCAAGAAGCAATGCAACAAAGGAAATCCACCCATACTGCTCCCCCAAGACCAAAAGAGATACTGAGGGGCCGGGAGGTGGTGTACCTGGTTGAGCACATGTGTTACAATGAGGAAGGACCCGGATTTAAACCCCCAGACCCCATCTGCAAGAGGAAAGCTTTAAAAGTGGTAAAGTTGCTACAGATGTCTCTCTGCCTCTCTCTCTCTCTCTCTTTCTCTATCTCCCTATTCCTGTCGATTTTTGGCTGTCTCTAAAAAAGAAAAGATAAAAGGGGGAGGGAGGGCAATTATTTATCAGGACAATTTTAGGAGATATATGGTCTAGCATACTGATTTTGAATTGGTTACACATTATCATTACCATTTTCACATTTGAAACAGTTAAAATGTTAAGTTTGTTCAAGATAAAAATGCTAATAGGAAGTAGTAAAATAGCAAAAGAAATACAGATCTCCAGCTACTTGTTTTAACTATTTATTTATTTTATTGATTCTTAAATATTTTTTATTTTAAATCATGTTAAACATAGATGGAAGTTGCAGAGACAGTGGTCTCATTACCACCTGCACCCAGATTCCCCTAATGTTAACCTCTTGTGTAAACAACATACAATTATCAAAATCTACAAGTTAATGTTCAGGCAAGCCTATGAAGGAAACTATTCCTTATGCTCATATCTTTATGCTCCAGGATCAACAAAGCATTCCACACTGAATTTTCTAAGTCTTCTGAGACTTTTCCATTCTAATGATGGTAAAACTACCTAGGATTTTTTTTTTTTATGTTCTTCTTTATCGGAAGCTTATTGGATTACTATACAATTATTGACACATGGGTACAATCTCACTTCTCCCTGTGATAAGTTTCTGAAAAACCCTCTCACCTCTTATTTACGTCCTTTACACAATCCTGCACCAGGTTCTCAAAGTCCCCTGACCCTTTTCCTCCCTCTCCTTCCTCAGAGTCTTTTGCTTTTGTGCAATAAGCCAAATACAGTCCAAATTTTACTTTGTGCTTTCTGTTTTTGTCCTTGTTTCTTATGTTCCACTTATGAGTGAAGTTCTCTGGGGTTTATCCTTCATAATTTGATTCATAACACTCAGCATTTTTCTCCAAGATCCATACAACATGAGGCAATAGAGATTAATTCATCATTTTAATAGTCAAGTAGTATTCCATTATGTATCTATACCACAGCTTTCTTAGCCACTCATCCGTTGCTGGGCATATAGATTACTTCAAAGTTTGGACAACTACAAATTGTGCTGATATGAACATAGGTGTACACAGATATCTTTACCTGGATATATTTGTTTTCCTGGGATATATTCCCAGGAGAGGAACTGAAGGGTCATAGAACAGGTTAATTTCTAACATTCTAAGAAATCTGGTGTATTTTTGTTTTTTGTTTTTTAACTTGAGTCATCAAAGATGCTTTTAAAGCCTATATGGAAAGGAGTTCTGCTAATGTTTTCCTTTAAATATTTGGTGGTTTCTGATCTAACATCCAAATTTTTTATCCATTTTTAGTTTACTTTTGTCCATGGTGAGATGTAGTGGTACAGTTTCATTCTTCTGCATATTTTAACGCAATTTTCCCAACATCATTTGTTGAAGAGACTCTCCTTTTTCCATTTAATGTTTTGGCGACTCCTGTCAAAAGTTAGATGCCTTGAAAGGAATGATAGTCGATGGCAGAGCCCTACAAATCACCCAAGTATAAACTAGTGATAACATATTATTCATATTCATTCTCATTTTGTTCTTCATTATGGCCATTATGTTGTCTGTATTAAACTATATTAAAACTATTTATATTTATTTGTAATTTATTTTCTCTTTTCCTCATAACTTATATATATTTTTCGTTGTCTAAGTTTCACTACTTCCACCAGATATTTAAACAGAGATAGAGAAGTAGAGACACAACCGCATCAAAGTTTCCTTTGGCTTTATAATAATCTCACATGATGTAGGGAGAAATGATGAAACCCAGTTCTTGCATGTAACAAAGCAGACATCAACCCAGGTAAGCTATCTTACCAGGCCTCAATTTATGCTTTCTTATACCTACACAATAATTAAGGTTCAGGATCTCTGTCTCATGCTAAACAAAGGATCTGAGTAGGGGAAAAAATCGCAAAAAGAAAAAATTGATCCCTTACCATCTGTAAAGCCACAATGAAATTACTTAAGATCTCTGGAATTCCATTACTTTTGTCACAAAACTGAAAACAGAAAGGTCTACATTTTAATGTTGGTATGCAAAGATCGAGTGTAATGCTTAAAGTCTGGTGTTTAGGGATATCTGGCAATGTTTGGAGACAGTAGTCACAACAAGGTGGTGCTACTGTCATTGAATGAAAAGATGCTAGAGATGATACTAAACATCTTACCATACCTAATAGGTCAATCACCAAGTCATCTGTTCCCAAATTTCAATAATCGGAAGACTGTAAGACTGTGTTCTAGATAACCAGTTTATGTTTTATTTTTCCTTCCCCTAAATCCAGGTTTGGGGGCAGGGGTAGATAGCATAATGGTTCTGCATAGAGAATCTCATGTCTGAGGTACCAAAATCCCAGTTTCAATTCCCCACACCACCATAAGTCAGAGCTGAGTAGTGCCCTGGACAAATAAATAAATAATAAATCCTGGTTTTAGAACATGGGCAAACTAAAGCTAATAATAAAGTCAAACTTATTTCATAAAGCTCAGTCCAGGGGCCAGGTTGTGGCACACCTGGTTAAGTATACACATAACACTGCACAAGGACCCAGGTTCAAGCCCCTGATCCCCACCTGCAGGGGAAAAACTTCATGAGTAGTGAAGCAGGGATGCAGGTGTCTCTCTGTCTCTATATCTTCATCTACTCTTTCAGTTTCTCTCTGTCTCTATCCAATAATATAATTTTAAAATATTTAAAAAATAAAGCTCAGACCATCTAAACATCAAGTAAAGTATAAAAAATACAAACTAAATAAAGACACTTTGAAAACTTAGAACTTAATAGTTAATATTCCTTTGCCATATATCTTCCTCCCCAAACGTTACCAAATATCAGAACACAACCCAAAGAGAGAGTGTAAGGAAACTACGTGTCAATATTTCCTAAGTTAAGGGAAGGATATAGCAATTGTTTGCTAACAATTATTTAACTAACTCACAAAACTGAGGGTAGAGTCTGACTAAATCTTTCATAATTCTAGCACATGCCTCACTCACATGCCTGGTAAGCTATCTTACTAGGCTTCAATTTATGCAATTTATACCTACACATTAAGGTTCAGGAGCTCTGTCTCATGCTAAACAAAGAGGGACAGAGGGAATAGCAGAAAGAAGAGCTTGATCCCTTACTATATGTAAAGCCATAGAGAAATTACTTAAGATGCTATTGTTACAGAAATGTGGTTCTTTTTTAATACCTTCTTTTTTTATTGAAGTGATGAACGGTTTACAGTAAATAAATTTGTTGGTACATGTGTAAAATTTCTCAGTTTTCTGCAAAATATTCTCCCCCCAGCCTCAGTCTTCCTATGGTTCTTTAAGAGCCCAGGTTAGTTTTGTCTGTGAGAGTAAAACATATTTTTAAATTCTCTGGATAGGGAATGGGAAAACAAGAGATTCGGTAATCAGAACTGAAAAAGGCACTAGGCTCACAGATAACGAAAATGAAAAATGAAATATTTTCTATTATTATTTTTGAGTATGAAAGAACATCATGGGGAACGTGGTCATAAAGAAGGCTATTTACCTTATTCTCACTGGGAAATTACGTGCAACACAAATGCTGCAGTGAATATTAAATCTGACAAATTGGGTTACAACTGGGATGCTGGGTACACTAAAATAACTATGTAAAGATATACACACTGACAAGCTGGTGACATTTGTAACTTCCAAATCAGATATTCTTTTTTATTTATTTATTTATTCCCTTTTTTGTTGCCTTGTTGTTTTATTATTGTTGTTATTGATGTCGTCATTGTTAGATAGGACAGAGAGAAATGGAGAGAGGAGAGGAAGACAGAGAGGGGGAGAGAAAGATAGACAACTGCACACCTGCCTCACCGCCTGTGAAGTGACTCCCCTGCAGGTGTGGAGCCGGGGATTAGAACCAGGATACTTATGCCAATTCTTGAGCTTTGCGCCACATGCGATTAACCCACTGCGCTACCACCCAACTCCCCAGTACTAAGATTTTTTTAAATATGTATTTATTCTCTTTTGTTGCCTTTGTTGTTTTAGTGTTCTAATTATTATTGTTGTTGTTACTGATGTCGTTGTTATTAGACAGGACAGAGAGAAATGGAGAGAGGAGAGGAAGACAGAGGGGGGGAGAAAGACACCTGCAGACCTGCTTCACCTCCTGTGAAGTGACTCCCCTGCAAGGGGGAACCACCCGATTCCGATTCCTAGTACTAAGAATTTTTAAGGGCTCACTACATACCAGTTATAAGTGTCAGGCTTGCCATACAAGCCCAGACGTTTTGCTAGCAATCTTTTGATTTCAGAGTTTTTATTACTACTGATTTAACAGTGGTTTACAAAAGTATAAGATTTCTGGGACACATATTCATATTTATACATGCTGTGTGTAAGTTAGTGCACTCTCCGCCGAAGTCCTACCTGCCTAAATTATCACAGTTCTCAAAGTCTAAGAGATAGTTTATTTAATAATTTCCAGGAGCCTTCGCTGGATTCTTTAGGATTTTCTTTTATTAAATTTTTGTTTATACAAAGGAAACACTAGGAATTTGGGCAGTAGCGCAGTGGGTTAAGCGCACGTGGCGCAAAGCTCAAGGACCAGCTGAAGGATCCTGGTTAGAGCGCTGGGCTCCCCACCTGCAGGGGAGTGGCTTCACAGGCGGTGAAGCAGGTCTGTAGGTATCTATCTTTCTCTCCCCCTCTCTGTGTTCCCCTGCTCTCTCCATTTCTTTCTTTGCTATGTAACAATGACATCAATAATAACTACAAAAACAATGAAAAAAAGGGCAACGAAAGGGAAAATAAATAAATACATAAGGAAAGACTGACAAAAAACATAGGATAAGAGCGGTACAACTCCACACAATCCCCACCACCAGAACTCCATATCCCATCCCTTCTCGATAGCTTTCTGATTCTTTATCCCTCTGAGAGTTTCGACCCAGGGTCATTATGGGGTACAGAAGGTGGGAGGTCTGGCTTCTGTAATTATTTCCCTGCTGAACATGGGCATTGGCAGTTTGATCCATACTCCCAGACTGTCTTTCTTTCCCTAGTGGGGTGGGTTCTGGGGAAGCAGGGCTCCAGGACACATTGATGGGGTCGTCTGCCCAAGGAAGTCTGGTTGGCATCATGTTAGCATCTGGAACCTGGTGGCTGAAAAAAGAGTTAACATATAGAGCCAAACAAACTGTTGACTAATGATGAACCTAAAGGCTGGAATACTTCAGATGAAGAGTTGGGGGGGGGGTCTCCATTTTGTAAATTGTTAGTAGTCCTATTTTAGTTATATTCCAAAGAGCCCATGACTATACTAGTTGTTTTGATTTGTTTGTTTGTTTTTCTGAGCCTGACATCTGATATACAGGTCAGCCCAAGTTGTCTGGGGAGATGAAATCATGGCTGGAAAAAGGACCAGAAAGCTGGATCAGGGAAGAGAGTAGCTCCCAAATATGGGAAAGGTGTATAAATATTCTTGACTGTAAACCCCATCAATTTGATCTGATCTGGGCCCCATATACAGCTTATTAGCATATGTGACCTCTGCATCCCTGCAGATCTGAGCTCACATTCTGTGGTCATGAGTAGGAACTTTCCAAGCTGCTCCAATTTCAGGACCCATCTTCCTCAGGTAAAACATATACTATGTTGTCCAGCCTCCAAATTTTGTTTCATGTGTGACTAATAGTTGGTTCCAAGATTTTAAGAGTACAGGATATATATAGTTGGACAACACACCTATCACCAAATACCTGATGTTTCAATAAATATTTTCAAGTGTTTTGTATGTGCAAGGCACTCTCTTGGAAAAAAAGCTAAAGACTTGAAGATAAATCAAATACCAGTTTAGTCTCAAAGAACTTATTGTGCAGTATGAAGTATTAAGAGAGAACGGGGATGCGATGTTGCCCAGCAGTTGAAGGGAAAAGTTTTCCCTCCATGAAAGCACAGTCCACAGTATCTAGAACTCTGTCTGTTTCATTATAAACAAGGAATGAATAGATATATGTGTAAACAAATAAGTATATTATCAAAGACAGTATATGAACTTAATATATATCAGAATTTAACTTAATATATATCAGTACTTAATATCAGAATTCACAGGCCAAAAATTAAACAAATTAAAAGAAGAAAGATACAGACAGATGTTACACTTAGACTGTCCAGAACAGGAGCTGAGTAACCCACATGCAAATAGGTAGTGAATTTATTATTTTAGTTACAGATACAGAATCTGCTTGTGGAATTAGTTTCAGAATAAATATATTCTGTATCATTAAGCCCTGCATAATGCTGTAAGTTTTCTCAACAAATATATGAAAGATATCTTTCAATGCTCATGAGAGAGAAGTCCATTCAAAAGAACTTACTATCACTTTTAAAGTTTCAAATTCACCACTTTCGAGAAGTCTGTGTGGCACATGAAACGCATACTAGCCAGTAACTCTCACATCCCATTGGATGAAACACACTGATAACAAAACAAAGAACAGAGCAATGTATCTTTAAAGTCAGTGCATCTAAACCCATATCCAACAAGAGCATCATCATTTGGACTCCACACTCCCTCACTGCTCTTGTTTTCTTAGTGTTCTGAAGTTCAAAGAACAAATGATGAACTTATTTATAATTCAATCGGTTGCTGTACAATAAGTTGCATTAAAATAAATAGAATTCAAAGCCAAAATTAAATGGCCCATGGCAAGACTGTTGTGTAAATAACACCCATTGTTTTTTTTTATGTTAAAATTGAATTTATCAAATACAAAAGTAGAATGAACACAAATTGCATGAAAAAAGGCAACTCATTTAGGTCAAAATGATAGTGTGTAATAAAAATATTTATTGTGTGACTAAAATGAAAATTAAATTCCTGTTAAATATTTATGTAGATGTGGCTGAAGCATTCTGCTTAGAGATAAATCAGAGCGGCCTTTGGCATTTTGCAGACATAATTCCTCTATTCTTCTGCTGCAAATTTAGAGCTTACAAGATGCTAATGGCATCGCAGTTTCCAGGACAGTCTCTGTAGACTACTTTTGCTCAGCGGGTGGTAAAAATTTGCATCCATATTTCAAATATATTTCTATCTCATTACTGGCTTCTTATTTCCTTGTGATTTATATCTCTATAAAATTCCACCTAGTGCAATGGGGAATGGGATTTCAAAAAGGCAAATTCTGCATAATATGGGCATTTATCACTTTCTCCTTTTCTCCTTTCTTTCCTTTTTTGTCTTTTTTCAAAAATGTATTCCTCTCCAGGGAGATGGAGAGAATGGCATGTGGCATTTAGAGTAGGAGTGTACTTTTCTTAAAATAATGCCATTTGAAAGCTTACAAAATTACGAATATTGCTCTAAATGACAATTTCTACTAAGTGGCAATATTATCTGCATCGTTGCCTACACTGAATTGAACTGTGATCTTTAAATAATATATGTACATTAGAAAGTAAACTCACTCGGTAGCTATTAATTTGCAAGAGTCTTAATCATTTAAAATTCAGAAAGTATTTTTTGTAATAAGACTGAACATAATGAATCTACTTGGTATTCATGCAGGTGTCACAAGCAATTTCAGAGTTGTTACACTATAATTCCGTGCTACTTAATAGATATTACGGTGGTAGCAGTTGTGTCACTGTAGATAAGACTCTTTCACAGTTCCCATGTCAAATTCACCTCTTACTGGTGTTTAGAATTTAGCTAAAATAAAATTACATGCTTGTGAAACCTGACAAGTTTGGGAATTAGAGGCATCTTCTGGGGGAAAGAGAGAGCGGACTACAGTGAAATAAAAGGTAGCAGGTGGCTATGAAGTCAAGGTAGTTGAGTAGTACTAAGATTAAGCTTCGACAAACAACATTTGAAGCTATATGGTAAATTAACTGAATTCATATATTTTCTTTGGGGTCTTCTCATTTTATATTCTATCCAGAAGAGAAATTAAAACATTTAGTGAAATTTTATTCACCATATGTTAAAATACCACGTAGCAGGATGCCTATCATATTTACAGTGCATTGATCTTTCAAACAATTTTTATTGTTAAATTCTAAACATTTTGCCATATGAATTAAAGTAGAAATAAAGTACATAAAGCTGGGACCTGGAGTTTGATACACAATGTGTGTGCTCAACTAGGTGCACCACCACCAGGCCCCTACACAGAAAATGATCTATTATTTGTTTTTGTCTTATGGAATAAAACTAAATATTGAAATTAGCATGCTTGAACAGTAAATATAAGGCATTGATTCATATAATTAACATAGTCAGAAGAGGGATTTAGTCCCACTCTTCAATAATATCTCCTAAGACCAAACAGTATTTTATTTCTCCCTTTGTTTCTCGAGACATTAGTTCTGGCACAAACGCTGTCAGTCAGCAGTGATTATGCTTTGTCATTTACATCCAGTAGGGAGTAAGAGTCATTTTTTTGGAGACCAAAATAACAAATCTGCAGTCTTGAAACCCCAAAAACAAAAGTCTCCTTCATTTTTACTGTCCAAAACTGAGTTACAATAGCCAGAGTCAAACTTTGACCCTAGCATATGTTGTCAAAACTTAGACTGATGTCTCATTAGTGTCTTTATTTGCATGATCTCTGATAACCAGTGACTTTGAACACATTCTCATGTATCTATTTACCCCTAGATAGATCTCTTCCTTGGTGAAGTTTCTGTTGATATCCTCAACCCATTTTATAATGGGGTTGATTTTTTTTTCATTTGTGCTAAGTTTAGTGAGCTTTTTATGTATTGAGGTATTTTATATGTATTTTATACACATAAAATACATTTATATGTATTATTAGTTTTTTATCTGAAGTATGTTGTGTATAGGCTTTTCTCTCACGCTGCAGGGTGTCTTTCTGTTTGGGGAATAGTACCCTTTGCTGTACACAAGTCTTTTTGTTTGATGTAGTACCACTGATTGTTTTTTGTTTCTGTATTCTTTGCTGTTGGATTTGAATCTTCAAAGGCACAGATCATGAAGTGTTCTTTCAATTTTTTCATCTATGTATTTGGTAGTTTCTGGTCCATATCTTTGATCTACTTGGAGTTCACTTTTTTCTTTTCTTTTCATTTCTTTTTTTTTTTTTTTTTTTGTCTCCAGTGTTATAGCTGGGGCTCAGTGCCTGCACTACCAATCCAATGCTCCTGCAGGCTATGTTTTCCCTTTTGTTGCCCTTGTTATTATTGTTGTTGTTGTTATTATTGCTGTCATTGTTGATGGATAGAACAGAGAAAAATCCAGAGAGAAGGGAAAGAGAGAGACACCTTAGACCTGCTTCACTGATTGTGAATTCACCCTTCCCACTACACACACACACAGGCTGGGAGTCAGAGGCTGGAACCCAGATCCTTAAGCCAGTCCTTGAACTTCACATCTTGTGCACTTAACCCACTGTGCTACCACCCAGACTGGGAGTTCAATTTTGTACACAGTGATACCTGATGATCCAATTTTATTTGAGTATATGTTTCAATCTAATGTTCCCAAGATGGTTTGTGTTAGGAAATTCCTTTCACTATAAGAATGGTATACATTAAAAAAAGGATACCTCTGCACTGCAAGGTGGAAGTGTAAATTGATCCAGACCTTAATTTGAAGTTTTCTCAGAACAATAACAATGGAAATATCCTATGGTCCAGCAAACTCTCCTGGAGATTGACCCAAGGAAAACAAAAGCATCTATCAGAGGAGATCTTTGTATTCTTATTCTTATAGTAGCACACTTTGTAGTAGCCAAAACTTGGAAGCAACCCTGATATCCAATAATAAATGATGATTATAAGAACTGTAGTATGGTCTCTGGGGCCTCTGGCAGGGAAGCTGGTGCCTTTAGTAGGCAGAGATATCTCCCTGGTCTAGTTAATTCAGTTTCATTTTCATTAATTGTGTATATATCTTATTTATTTATTTTTTATGTTTGGGGTTCTTATGAATCAACCCCTATGGACATTCTCATACAAGTATCCTGGTGAAAATACAAACACATTAAGAAATACAATCAATACTAGAATTTCAGGAACATAAATGTATCTCTTTCTAACTATAGTAGACACTGAATATCAGTCTGCTTGTAAAATGAATTCTATAACAGAATTTTATGTGTAGGAAGTTGACTGGGAGATCTTGCAAACTTAATACCCATAGAAGTTGGAAAGGAAGGCATGTTGAACAAAATAAAACCACAGGGAATACATTTTGGTAATGCTTTAGTAACTTGCTTGTTGAGATAACCAAACTAAGTTATTATATACAAAAATTATGAACAGATTCAGGCTTGTCCCAAGCCAAAAGAGTAGTAATAATTGAAAGGTCTTTCTTAGAGGGGGCCATGTACTGGCAAGCCCAGTTGAGTACTGATGATACTATACAAAAGGACTCAGATTCAGACCTCTGCTTCCTTCACCCTGTGGAGGTCAGGGGATGCTTCATGGACCATGAAACAGGTCTACGGGAGTCTTTCTCTCACCCTCTCTATCTTCCCATCTTTCTATCTCTGCCCTATTATATAAAATAGAAAGGAAAAAAAGAAAAAGAAAAAGTAGCTACTGGGATAGCAATACATATCCACAGTCTGTTTCTATTTTTCCCTAGTGGGGTAGGGCTCTGGAGAGGTAAGGATCTAGGACATATTGGTGAGGTCATCTTCGTAGGGAAATCAGGATAGAATCATAGTAGCACCTGAAACTTGGTGGCTGAAGGGAAGTAAGATATAAAGCAGGAGCAAGTATTTAATAAACAGGAACTAAGGAAGTTGGACGATAATGCAGTGGGTTAAGCGCAGATGGTGCAAAGTGCAAGGACTGGCATAAGGATGCCAGTTCAAGCCCCCGGATCCACACCTGCAGAGGAGTCACTTCACAAGCGGTGAAGCAGGTCTGCAGGTGTCTATCTTTCTCTCCTCCTCTCTATCTTCCCCTCCTCTCTCCATTTATCTCTGTCCTATCCAACAACAAGGACATCAGTGACAACAACAACAATAATAATAAGCACAACAATGAAACAAGGGCAACAAAAGGGCATAAATAAATAAATAAATAAATAAATATTTAAAAAATAAAAATAATCAGGAACTCAAAAGTAGGAATAGAACAGATGAGATTAGGAATTTAGGGATGGAAAGAAGCCAGGAAGTCTATTTTAGATATGTTCAAAGTGGCCCACAGCTTTAGTAATTTTTGCCTAGCTACCATGCAAGTGGACTAAAAGTATTGTCTCAGGAGATGGTGTCAGAGTTAAGATTAGGGATAGAAACTTGGATTAGAGCAGAAAGTATTTCCTAAATTTAAAGAAGAATATGAATACAATAAACTTTTGCCCCAGTGATCTGATCCAGGCCCATATATAGTCACATATAGCACAGGTGTCTGTGTAACCTCTGAGTCCCTGTCAGTTTAAGCTCTCAGTTCCTGGTCATAGCTGGGAACATTCTAAGCTGTACTCATTTCAGGACTAATCTTCTTTGAGTGGGAGAGTATGTATCTTACAGAATATTAAATGGAGGAGTAAAATTTCTTAATGCATCAACTTAAATTTCCTATTTGGTTTACCAATGTCCCGAGAGATACCCATCCCTATGCTCCAAATCTCTTTTTCACTTTCAATACAAATGAGTTCTTTTAAGAAAGAACAAGAAGACACTAGAGTTTAAGTGATGGAGCACTTTTGTTATATGAAGAGATGGAAAGAAGTTTTCATCTCTAGTAGATTTGGAGATTAAGAGAGTTCACCAGAAGGGGAACTCAGGAGGTAGATGACCTGCCGACAAGGACCTACTGAGAGACCATGTGAAAAGCATGCTTTTAGTAATTATTATCTCAAAATTATTATCTTACAAAGCCCCTCCCAGCAACTCTGCCTAAGAGCAAATTTCACCCGAAGACTAGAGTCCTGATAAGAGATATCCCTCATCACTTTTCAGCACCTTGCCTACGGATAGTCCTAAGAGTGAGGTCTGTTTGTACTAGGTTTTGTTCTGGTTTCTCCTTCACACCTGCCATCCTAAGAAAAGTATGTGTGACTTATAAATGTTATATGGTAATACCTGAAAGGCTCTGGTATTTGGGAAGAGGGAACTAAATTTAAGTTAAAAAAAATCTTTAAACTACAAAAGTAATGAATGACCCTCTCCTTTCCATCATTATTCCATACTTTAAGACCATCTAAACTTTGGTTTCATACTCTCCACTAGACATTACTTTGATGTTAAAAGTGAACTTTACTCCTTGCAAGGACCCAGATAAACAGGCATTTACTCACTGTTGTGATGCAAAAGCAGATGACTATTATTAGTATGATCTTTTAAGTTTGATATTTTTAAATGAGCATATCAAAGTCTTCCTTTCAAACTAATCTGCTAATTAAGAAATGACTGTACCTCTGACACACCCATATTCATTTGTGAGACATGCAGGAAACCGATGCTCATTTCCTCATTTTCTTTCTCAATTAAACAGGGGTGAGTTCAGACAACAACTCTAGGGACACAGAACAAGTCAATGATAAAAAAAAACAAAAAAAAAACAGAGTCTATTAATCAGACAGGAAGAATGAGCATGACTAGGAAGGTCTACTAAGTCAGTGACCACAGAGCAGACAGAAGTTAGGGATTTGTACCTAGATATAGACCAGGTTCCAGGAGAGAGAGCATATGTTCACAGGTATCCATAAACTAGGGCAAATATATACCTGAAAGCAGTAGTACAATAGAGTTTGCAGTGAGTACCCCCCAACACTTCATCTCCACTATTCCAACCTTAGGATTCATGATTCTTTAACAATTTGTTTGGCTTTGTATGTTAACTCTCTTTTCAGCCACCAGGTTCCAGATGCCATCAGGATGCCGGCCAGGCTTCCCTGGACTGAAGACCCCACCAATGCGTCCTGGAGCTCCCCAGAGACTCACCCTACTAGGGAAAGAGAGTGGCAGACTGGGAGTATGGATCCACCAGTCAACGTCCATGTTCAGTAGGGAAGCAATTACAGAAGCCAGACCTTCTACCTTCTGCAACCCACAAAGACCCTGGGTCCATGCTCCCAGAGGGATAGAGAATGGGAAAGCTATTGGGGAGGGGATGGGATATGGAGATTGGGTGGCGGGAATTGTGTGGAGTTGTACCCCCCCCCCGATCCTATGATTTTGTTAATGCCTCCTTTCTTAAATAAATAAATAAATTTTTTAAAAAAGAAGTTAGGGATTTGCTACTGAGAGTTTCTTGAGATGAAAGCCATTGATCTTCAGAGGATTGCTTGGGCCTTCAACAGTGTAGTGCCTGGTGAAGGTAGATCACTAGAAAGTTAAGTCTTGACTTACAGTCTCCTTTAATTTTGAATAAAATTTTAGGATCAGTCAGTAAGACATCATGTTTTCAAAAAAAAAATGAATGACACAAATATTTTAGCTCATATTTTCTTCTAGTTCCACAAACAAATAGTGAACTGAAAATCATAGACACAGTGTCTTTCATAAATCAGTAAAATGCCCGTGACTGACCTACAGTTACCTAACTAAAATCTTTACAAACCCTATTGAAAATGAATTCACCAAAGAGCTCCAGGAGTGGTGTGTTCTTTCATCAACTGACAAGTAATAATCAAATAAAAATGTGTTAAAACCATTCTATTCATATAAAAGGGCATAGACTAAAATGATGAAGGCTTTTTCTCACCTCTCCAAACTTCTAAAGACAGAGAGTAGAATAATGGCTACCTAGAGGGGAAAGATAAGTGTAGATAAGAGAAAATAGAGACGTGTTAGTTATTCAATAGGTGCAAAGTCTGGATTATGCAAGATGAAGTAAATCTAGAAACCTAATGTACAAGCCAGATTAAAGGAAATCAGATCATATTGTATCTTGAAGTTATTTATCTAACTATCCCACACGTAAGCCCAAATACATACATTTGTAAAATTGAGAGGCCTGCAAGATAGCTCAGTTGGACCCAGGTTCAAATCAGGCCCCATCACACTGAAGGAATTTTCGGTACTTTGGTTTGTTTCTATCTCTCTGACTCTGTTTTTCTAACTGAAAAACGCCCACCTGAAGCAGTGAATCCAAGGGGGTGGGCAGACAGGTAAGATGATGGATGTATTAATTAACTTAATTATGATAATCATTTCACCATGTATAGGCATACCAAAACAATACATTGTAGACATTGAATAAATACAATTTCTATTTGTTTATATCTCAGAAACTACAAAAATAAATACGCGTAGAATTCAATTAAAATTAAATAAAAACAGAATTTAATTTTTCTGTTGCCCTAGATGCTTTTCAAGTGCTCAGGACCTACATAAATGACTGGTATTGAACATATTAAAATGTTAAGACATAAAATATCCCCATTGTCACAGAAACTTTCCAGTTTACTGGATAGAGCTGTTCTGGAACAATCATGATCCATTATAGTGAGAAGTATCAAAAGGCTGTCAGAGAGAAATACAAATTGGCTTCCAAGAAAAAGTGATTTGTAAACTCTGATATGTACTAACTGTGACAAGACCCCTAGTGTATGTGGACATGTACATAAGCTCACATAATCCTTGGTACATGGGAATGCTTCATCAGTGTGTACTGAATTAATGGCTGCTGTGTCATGTTTCCTAAACTGAGATGATTATTACGCATTCAAACTTTGCTATCTCTTGTTATTTTTGCTCTCTCTTTTGTTATTTAATTTCACCAGGTCACTTGAGAGAAAGTAAAGAAACAGGTAATGCCTCCTAGGCTTCTGTTCAAGGGGGAAAATAAATTAATTAATTAAAAAGCTGAAATGAGGTTAAAAAAATGAGTGCTTCGAAAATCCCAGCTCCCAAAGTAGCAAAGCTCATATATTCCAGAGATTTTTTAAGGTGTTAATTTATTTTTAAATAGGTTAAGAAATCTGGCAAAAAGTTAGGGAAGCAAAGTCTATGCTAAACAAATATAGTAGAATATTATTTTTAAGATATGAAATAATATCTTTTTTCCTCCAGATAGTTGGTTTTCTTCTTACCCACTCCTGCACTGTTCCAATTAAAGTTACTGTACTTGTCTGTGTGCCATGCCTTGGGGAGGGATGTGGAAAGTAGAGAAAAATAACTGCCATCCTACAGCTAGATTCCAAAAGTCTAAATCCTTAGGAGAAACACAAGAGTGGAGGCAGAGACAAAAGGTTTGGGAGAAATATTAGTAGCTAAAGCAATACCTACCTACCCACCCACTCAAAAAAAAAAAAAAAGATGATTTTTAAGATACAGAAGATGAGGGGGAGCAAAAGAAAAATAAGTTGGTTGAAGTACAGGAATTGGAAAGAAGACTTTGAGCTTCACCCTGGAAGGTCTAACTTCTATGGATGGAGTGTCTGTAGTGTGCATGATAATGCTGCCTCTGTGGCAAAATGGTAAATACAATTTCCCGCCCAGTGCAGCAAAACGGCATCATTTTCACTCAACAAGCCTAGAAGTGGAAGAGAGGCCAAGGGGTCCAAGGAGACCTTGCAAACAGATATTAACTTTATTCAGCTATTTCTCTGGTTCTGGTCTACTCAGACTGACCATGTAGGACAAAGGATATGCCAGAGGGTACTTTGCCTGGGCAGATTTCTAGTAGAACTAAGGCCACTACTTTTGCCATCATCATAAAACAGGACCCCAAGGGTCTCTTAACCCCTCCCTCCTCTTTCTTCCTCAGAGTCCTTCACTTAGGTGCAATACATCAAAGCCAGTTCAAGTTTCACATTGTTAATTTCTCTCTGCATCCTTATTTCTTAAGTCCCACCTATAAGTGAGATCAATCGATATCTGTCCTTTTCTTTTTGGCTTACCTCACTTAGCATGATACCTTCAAGTTCCATCCAGGATAAGACAAAAGAGATGATTTCATCACTTTTACCAGTTGAGTAGTATTCCATTGTGTATAAACACTACATTTTCTTTACCACTCATCTGTCATTAGACATCTGGGTTGCTTCCAAGTTTTAGCTATTACAAATTGTGCTACTATAAACATATGTTTAAAGCATCAAAGCAATAAAAAGAAAAATAAGATTCTGTGATACACTGGAATTCAAATCACCTATCTATGTAACCATTTACTGGTTTTCAAAAAATAAACAGTAGTTTCAGGTTGCCTCTCTCTCTCACCCTCTCGCTCTAGCTCTAGCTCTTTATTTCTTTCTCTAGATTGAAGTTTCAGAAAATGAAGAAAGCACACACAGATAGTACAAGGCGCTCTACGGTTTATTGTGCTGCTAAAAATAGTAAGAGCTCCAAGACCATACTGAGAGAATTAAAATAATGCATCATTAATCAGAAACTCCACCCCTGAAATCTATTTCCTAATGATCTGACACAGTTGAGACACTTCTGGCTTGCTGTATTAAACAAATCAAATCAGAGCACTAATTTAAAATACCTTGTTAATTTCCAGACACAATACCCCAAACTACAATGAACAAACCTGGAATATCTTTCTATTTTAATTGTATCCACAGTCATTTCATGGCTTTAAACGCCTAGAAAGAGAGTAGGAAAATGATATTTTAGGCTGATCCCTAATTTTCAGACATTTAGAAGAATATCTAAAAACTCCCTAACGCTTCCAGTTGTCTAATGGATTAAGATGTTCCCTGATGGGTTTTTAATGAATCAAATGGAAACTTTAAGCACCAGAGGTTAGAACAGCTTTTGTAAAAGTTTTTAAGAGTAGTAGTGCATCTGGGCAACAATGGGAATGTGGGGAAATCTTTGATGATACAATTAAATACTAAAAGGAATTGGATAAGCTAATGCAACTGCATTTGCATGTAACTAGAATTACATGTGAAAATATGCATTTAGGTTTAAGTAATTAACTGTACAAATGAGGCAGGCAGTCCTCACTTTAATAATAGTCTTTAATGAAAGAAGGGCATAGATTTCATGAATAGCAAATGGAATGTGTCAACTTTGCATTACACTGGAAGGGGAGAGAGCAGATGATCCTATCTGAAGTTAGCTTAAAGGCTGTATTAGCAATATTGTCCCACAGGGCTCATGCTAGCACACTTAGAAAGGCCCTGCTGTCACTCTCCCAAAATACTCAATAATTATTAATCAAGGAGCCTGGTCTCGCATTTCATTTTTCACTGGGTCTCATTAATTCTATAACTGTTCTTGTCTTTACCTGCATAAAGTATATTAACTAAAACAGTATTGACTGTTTGATATGTAGAATGTAACAGTTTATAAAACCATGCCTTTATTCTCTATTTCTTGTAACTCCTACCTAGACTGATTTTTTAAATTAATTGTACTTATTTATTTATTTATCCCCTTTTGTTTCCCTTGTTGTTTTATTGTTTTAGCTATTATTATTATTGTTGCCATCATGCTTGGATAGGACAGAGAAATGGAGAGAGATGGGGTAAGACAGAGAGAGGCAGAGAAACATAGACACCTGCAGACCTGCTTCACCCCTTGTGAAGCGACTCCCCTGCAGGTGGGGAGTCAGGGCTGGAACAGGGATCCTTATGCTGGTCCTTGCGCTTTGCACCACCTGTGCTTAACCCGCTGCGCTACAGCCCGACTCCCTTCTAGATGATTTTTTTTTTATCCAACCAGCTTGTAAAAGACACATGAAAAACTGTGAATAAACATGCATACATACAAGCAGATAGCTAAGAAAGTACTGATTATGCAGTTTTGTATTTATCATTCAGCATAATATCAGAACAATTCCACACATGTTTAAAGGTTTTCTGAGAATAGGATTCTTTAATAAGTATATAACATTTTAAATGATGGCTAGAGTTTAGTAGCTTGCTTAAGATAGTACCACATCTGCGTTGTCATGCACATGCCACATCGGAGTCTTGATTCTCAAGGCACTGGAGGAAGCATTCTCCCTCTGCCTCCCTCCCTCTGTTCCTCTCTATTTTAAAAATATTGGAGTCAGGGCAATGAAGCTTTAGCCACAACAACAACAACAACAACAACAAAAATAAATGTGTTCATTTATACTTTTTTCCCTGATTTACTATTTTAAATTACTAAAAGAGAAATTATAGGGTAAAAATGATACAAAAGTAAAAAAGGGGGGTGGGCGATGACATGACTGGTTAAGCACACATAGTACAAAGCACAAAGACCTGAGAAAAAATCCAGGTTCAAGCCTCTGCTCCCCACCTACAGTGGAAAGTTTCATGAGAGCGGTAAAGCAGATCTCCAAGTGTTTCTCTCTCTCTCTCTCTTTCTCTCTCACTCTACTTCCCCTCTCCTCTCAGTTTCTCTCTGTCTTATCTAATAAAAAATGGCTGCCAGGTGCAGTGGATTCCTAGTGCCGGTGGCACTCAGCTCCAGTGATAACCCTGAAGGAAAAATTCAAAAGAAAACAGAAAATAAGAAGAAGTGAGGGTGGGAGGGAGCAAAGAAGGAAGCATAAAGAGAGAAAGAACTGGGGGAAAAGAGGATAGAGAGAGACATGAAATAGGAAAGGAATAGAGAATAAGAGATGAGGAGGAAAGGAAGAATGAAAGCTAGAAAAGTGAGGGAAGAAAGAATAGGCAGTGAGATGGAGGGGATAAAAGAAGATGACAAGGAAAAGATGGAAAAGGAAAAATAAAAAAGAAAGTTGTCTAAGAAAAAGTGTATGTGGTGCCCTAGAACACCAAGCTATCTGCTTTTGTTTCTAACAGGAGGGGAAGATCTCTCTTGAGCATCAAGTCTACAATTGCAAAGAATGTAGTCAGCAAAAATGGTACTCAACTCAAACTTCCTTACCCTTTTGAAAATATAATTTTGGCTACATTTATTTATTTATTTATTTTTAATTGATTTATTGCCTCCAGGGTTATCGCTGGGGTTCTGTGCCAGCACTATGAATCCACTGCTCCTGGAGGCTAGAAGGGAAAGACAGTGGGGGCAGAGAAAGATACCTACAGACCTGCTTCACTGCTTGTGAAGCGACCCCCATGCAGGTTGGAGTCAGAGGCTGGAAGTGTGATCCTTATACTGGTCCTTGTGCTTTGTGTCATGTGTTTATAACCCACTGTGCTACCTCCCACCCCCCCTTTATTTATTCTTATATTTGATAGGAGAAGAATTGAAAAGGGATGAGGAGGTGGAGAGGAAGAGATACCTGCAGCACAACTTCATCACTGATAAAGCTTGATGCCTGCAGATGGGGAACTGTGACTTGAGCCAGGGTTCCTTGAGCATGATAATATGTGAACTCAACTAAGTCTACAACTGCCCAGCCACCTTCCTTTCCTTTTAATAGAAAATAAATGTTGGTCCAGGAGGTGACGCAGTGGACGAGGCATGAGGGCTCTAGTTCAATCCTCCACAGCACATGTATCAGAGGGCTGTCTGCCTGCCTCTCTCTCTTTCTGTCTTCCTCCCTCTCTTTCCTATAATTTCTCATGAATAAATAAATAAATAAGAAATTTTAGAAAGGAAGGAAGGAGGGAAGAAAGGAAGGAAGGAAGAAGATAAATGCAGCAGGGGAACCCGGTGATGAGGCACCTAGATGTGTGCACATGTTACAATGTGAAAGGGCCCGGGTTTGAGCCCCTGGTCCCCACCTGCAAGTGGTGAATCAGGGCCGCAGTCGTCTCTCTATCTCCCTCTCTATCTCCCCCTTCTCTCTCTATTTCTGGCTGTTTTTATCCAATCAATAAATAAAGATTTTTTTTTTAGAAAAGAAAGAAAATAAATGCAGCAAATATCAAACTACACTGTGAACTCCGAATTGCACTTGGATATGACCACTAGGTTATTACTATTATGAGCTATTGCTCATACGTCTTGAGAAAGAGAAATGAGCACATCCCTGGGCCATTGCCTCAGCTTTTCCTTCACCTAAGTTCTGTATTCCCCCTAATCTTCATCCATCAGCTTCCTTCCTGCCAAATAAGATTCATATCAAAGATAACCTGATGAGAATTTCCCTGACCACCCAATAGTAAAATCAACAGCACCTCTATCTGACTTTCTTCTAGTATTTATTCTAAAAATTTAAAATGATACACACTGTAAGATTTTCTTTTATTTTCCCTTTTGTTACCCTTGTTGTTTTTTACTGTTGTTGTAGTTATTGTTGTTGTTGTTGATGTCATCATTGTTAGGACAGAAAGAAATGGAGAGAGGAGGGGAAGACAGAGGGGGAGAAAAGACACCTGCAGACCTGCTTCACCGCCTGTGAAGTGACTTCCCTGCAGGGGGACTCGGGGGCTAGAACCAGGATCCTTAACACCAGTCCTTGCACTTTACACCAGGTGCACTTAACCAGCTGCGCTACTGCCTGAATCCTATTGTAAACTTTTTTTTAATTTGTTTCCATTATCGTTACTTATTTATTGGATAGAAGCAGCGAGAAATTGAGAGGAATGGGGGCATAGAGAGGGAAAGAGACAGAAAGATACTTGCAGCCCTGCTTCACCACTTGCAAAGCTTTCCCCCTGCAGGTGGGGACAGGGGACTTGATCCTGTGTCCTTGAGGATTGTAACATGTGCGCTCAGCCAGGTGTGGCCACCGGCCAGCCCCTCCATTGTAAGATTTTTAAAAATATTTATTTATTTTCCCTTTTGTTGCCCTTGTTGTTTTTTATTATTGTTGTAGTTATTACTATTGTTGTTGATGATGTCATTTTTGTTGGCTAGGACAGACAGAAAATGGAGAGAGGAGGGGAAGACAGAGAGGAGGAGAGAAAGACAGACACCTGCAGACCTGCTTCACTGCCCGTGAAGCGACTCCCCTGCAGGTGGGGAGCCGGGCTCGACATTGTAAGATTTTAAAGAGATTTCAACTCCATAGTCTTCTAAGTTCAGCAACAATACAGATAAATACCATCTGGAACATGAAAACAGAGTGTTTCATTTTAAACTGATTTGGGATGAGATTATAGATTTTATGTGAATATTGCTCAGATGAGATTTCATTCTGTTTGAACTAGCTAGTCATGAGATGCAGCCATTTTGCTGTGCTGACAGTATCTTCTTTTGTTTTAAAATATTTATTTATTCCCTTTTGTTGCCCTTGTTGACTTTTATTGTTGTGGTTACTTTGTTGATGTTGTCATTGTTGGATAGGACAGAGAAAAATGCAGAGAGGAGAGGAAGACAGAGAGGGGGAGAGAAAGTCACCTGCAGACCTGCTTCACCACTTGTGAAGCGACTCCCCTGCAGGTGGCGAACCCCGGGGCTGGAACCTGGATCCTTAGCTGGTCCTTGCTCTTTGTGCCACATGTGCTTAACCCGCTGCTCTACTGCCTGACTCCCGCTGACAGTATCTTCTTTTGTCTTAAACAGTCTTTTCTATCTGGATATGACAGTAACTTCTTTTGTCTTATACAACCCTTTCTATCTGGATAATTATTTACCTAATATTTTAATTTCAGTTAAATCCTTTTAAATAGTATTGTAAGAAGTGACATGTGACCTAAAAGAATTTACAGTAGAAATACAATTATTTGATCAAATAGAATACGATAGAATTCTTTCTTTTAAATATTTTTACTTATTTATTTTCCTTAGAGAGATCAGAGTACTACCCAAATCTGGCATACTGTAGGTTGGGGAATTAAACCTGTGACACCCTAGGGTCCTGGGCATAACAAATGAGTGTAACTGTGTGCTACCTCTTCACTCTTCATAGACCTAGAGTTTGTTGTTGTTGTTGTCGTCGGTTTGCTCTTTTTTTTTTTTTTTTTAACTAGAAAAGTCCTCAGTGGCTTATGTTTTGTCAGGAATTGAACTTGCCTAGAATTCTTTTAAAACCACTCCTTATCAGATCACCTCCTTGACTTGTCTTTTTTTTTCTCTTTTTTGCCTCCAGGGTTATCAATGGGGCTCAGTGCCTGCACTATGAATCCACTGCTCCTGGAGGCCATTTTTCCCATTTTGTTGTCTCTTGTTGTAGTTGTTATTGTTATTGTTGTCATAGCTGCAGTTGTTGTTGGATAGGACAGAGAGAAATCGAGAGAGGAGGGGAAGACAGAGAGGAGGAGAGAAAGACACCTGCAGACCTGCTTCACCACTTGTGAAGCGAGTCCCCTACAGCTGGGGAGCCAGGGGTTCAAACCAGTATCTTTACACTGGCCCTTGCACTTTGCGCCATGTGCACTTAACCCGCTGAGCCATCACCCAGCTCCCTTGACTTGTCTTTTTGTGATATTCACAAGTGACTAAATAAGTTCAAAATATGTAACTCTCCTTTAAAACAAATGCCACAGAAATTGCATCGAATATATTTTTCTACATTCTTAAACCAAAGTTGTCAATCTTTTGTAAGCTAGAGCCTCATAAGATAGGAGACAAAAGAGTGAGTTAAGTTAGTGACTTTCCAGGACCCCATAGTTCCATATTCTAGCACATTATTTTATGCATATACTCATGAGAGAGATTTATCAGATACCATAAAATGTAGAAATTATGGTTAGCCCCACCATGCAATGTAATTAATGACATGACCTACTAACTCAACCTGAAAAATAGGAAAACCATATAAGCATATAGTAACATACTAATAAAAATGACTTTCTTTTGTCAGTTAATGAGAATTATTCTCTGCAGCATACATACATTTGGTAATCATTTGACTCTTTTTAATAACTTATTTATTTATTCATGGAGGACAAGGAGGAAAGCAGGCATGAACCACAATGGTAGGGTGTTAATGCTTTTTATGTCCCTATTCCATGATATGACAGACAGTCCTTCACTAAGCGTTTAATAGTATACATCCAACATTTAAAAGAACAGAGTGAGATATAAATCACTTAAAATAAATCTACTTTTCATTCATCTTTTCAGGGCAAGTTTATACGTAATCAATTATCCATTACATTTTAAGAGAAAAAAAAAGCATTTAGTTAATAAGAGATCTTTTGATTGTGAAGGTTAAGATTCTTTAAGCTGAATGTATAAAGTAACATTTTAGTTAAATTGTATGCCTTTAAAGCAAATTTATGACATAAAATATGAGTTTGCATGTAACAGTGCCTTTTTCTTCTAATTAACAGTGCCTTTTTCTTCTAATTAGCAGTTATGGGACATGATTGTGAATTATCATATAAGATAGAGTCATAACACTGTGTAAAGATTTCGCAGAAAGCTAATAATTATCTAATAACAGATAACTCTGACATCACTGTAGTCAATTACAAGATGGACAAAACCACAGCATAATAGTATTTAGCAGCTGGATGTGACCTTAGTAATCATTTGGTGCAGTTAATTTGAGGAACAAATGAGGTCCTAATATGTTAAGTGATGAGGTCATGACTGTGTGGCTAATTGTCAGAAAAGACTGAAATTGAACTCTGATCCCCAAATCATAACCATACCCCTCTTGACTGTGCCCACTAAAAACTTTAGAGATGAGAATAAGTCTAAATGAATCTATGTGTTCAAGAACTATTTTGATGAAATAAAATTGATTCTTCTGCTTCAAAGAATGAAACATATATCAATACACAGTATAATTTAAGAAATAAATGTATCCAATAACCCCAGTATCAATTAAAATGATAACTGCCTCTAAAGCAATGATCTCTAAAATATGAGAGATAGAGATATTTTTTACATTTTCATAATTCTCTGTATTTTATGTAATTTATGACACAACCATATTTATAGACAAACAAATATTGCCTCAATATTTCATAATGGATAAAGCATTAGTATTAAAGAAAAATATTAAAATTTGTATTTTCAAACTATAAGAAATATATAATTTATTAAAATATATTCTTATAATAGGGGAACATTATACTACTACTTCCCAAAACATTACATAATTACCAAAGGTCTGTTAAGGTGACTGATATGGCCCCTAGATTCTATTCTAGTGTGAGTGTAGGAGCAGGCTTCCCCATACCCACAAATAGTTCTCACATCAGTCAGGCACCTGAAAGCTCAACACTATTCTAACACTATATATCCAAAGATAGCACCAGGTGCTAAAAACTGAGGACTCATTCTCCCAAGGGTACTTTCCTCTTCAGATGTCAGCCATAAGATCAGGCTTTTATTATCCCTGCTTCTGACCAACTGGTCACAGACTGAATTTCTTATGACCCCCTCCTCATTCATGATAAATTTGCTAGATATCGGGGCTGGGCAGTGGTACACCCAGTTATGCACACATAGTACTATGTTAAAGGACCTAAGCAAGGATCTGGGTTTGAGTCCCCTGATCCTCAGCTGCAGGAGGGACTCTTCACAATTGGTGAAGCTGGTCTGAAAGTGTCTGTCTTTCTCTCTCCCTCTCTGTCTCCCCAACCTCTCACAATTTCTCTCTGTCCTGTATAAAATGGTAATAAGTTAAAGTAAAATAAATTTGCTAGATGTCATCCATGGACTTTCAGTGGCAGATTCATTACACAGACTATTACTCAGGAACAGACCACTGAAATGTGCACAGGTAAGGTTTGAGGAAAGGATTCTGGATTTTTTTTTCCCCCTCCAGGGTTATTGCTGGGCTCGGTGCCTGCACCTTGAATCCACCGCTCCTGGAGGCCATTTTTTCCCCCTTTTGTTGCCCTTGTTGTTCTACCCTCGTTGTGGCTATTATTATTGCCATGTTGATGTTGTTTGTTGTTGGATAGGACAGAGAGAAATAGAGAGAGGAGGGGAAGACAGAGAGGGAGAGAGAAAGATAGACACCTGCAGACCTGATTCACCGACTGTGAAGTGACTCCCCTGCAGGTGGGGAGCCGGTGGCTCGAACCGGGATCCCTATGCTGGTCCTTGCGCTTTGCGCCACATGCGCTTAACCCACTGCGCCACCGCGCCACCGCCCCACCCCCTAGGATTCTGGATTTTCATACCTTCTCTAGGACAGCCATTCTTTCCATATAATCTTGTATTCTCCAAACCCTACCCTTTTGGGGATTTGTGGGAGCTTCATTGCTTAGGCATAGTTGATAAAATTACTGATCACGGGTGACTGATTCAACTTCTAACCACGACCACATTCCATAAGCAGGGGCTAGTGAAAATTGAAAGTCCCAAGTCTGCAATCATATGGTTGGTTTCTCTGGTACTCCCACTCATAGGTGTTTCCAAAAGTCCCCCAAATATTACAAGAGATTTTTTTTCCAGAGCTCTGCTTAGTTTTGGCTAATGATGGTACTTAGAATTGAACCTGGAACCTCTGATGCCTCAGACATAAAAATTGTTTTTGAATAACCATTGTACTGTCTCTGCTGTCTTGGATATACTCTCAACACTGAAAATTCTAGGAAACTGGGAACTAAGAGATGTGGATGAAAGCCAAATATGCCTGAAAATATAGGTCAATTCATTGCCTATGTATATACATTTCTAAAAAAATAATTAATAATAATAGTAATAATAATATCACAATTGCCTGAATTAAAATAGGTGGGAAAATGCTTTGGATATGCTGTATACCCTCTATCCAATTTGATGACTCACACTATAGGCTAACTCTGAGGCACATTATAGTATAGAAAATAAAATTAATTTAATGCAGCATTTCCCTAACTTACTTGACTAAAGCCTTGTTATGAGGTTCATGGTATACTTATTAAATAAAATTTAAGAGAACACAATTATGAAACCTCAAATGTGAAATACCCAAGTTTATACACACTATTAAATATATCACTTTAACTGTATCTTATATTCTCACAGGTATAATAAAAATCATTCCATTACATCTCAATAGCAGGACTATTTGCATTCATTATCAAACTTTATTTCTGTCCCAGTATACAGTATAAATAATGTGATCTAAATTTTTATTTTCATTTAGGCAGTTCTCAGTTCACAAACCATAGGAAATTCTCCTGTTTCTTAGATGATGAAATCTAGAACTAGAAAACATAACAGGCATATCACAGACAAAGAAATTATAGCAGTTATCAAGAACCTTTCACACAATCTGGCTCAGATGGTTTTACAAACAAATTCTACAAAACCTTCAAGAAAATGTTAACGTCTATACTTTTAAAGCTCTTTCAAAATAGTGAAGGTACAGAAATACTCCCTTCCACCTTCTATGATATAAATATCACCCTGATACCAAAAGCAGATAGGGACACAGCAAAAAAAAAAAAAAAAAACTGCAGAGCAATAGCTCTGATGAATACAGATGTTAAAATATTGAACAAAAATCTACCCAACTGGACACAGCAGGTTATTTAAAATAGTGTATATTATGATCAAGTGGGATTTCACTCAGGGATGCAAAACTGGTTCACTATACAAAAATAAATGAATATGATCCACCACATCAATAAGAGAAAAACCAAAAGCAAATGTTTGCCTCAGTAGATGTAGAGAATGTCTTTGACAAAATCCAACATCCCTTCATGATCAAAACACTACGAAAATGGGAATAGATGAAAAACTCCTTAAGATAGTGGAGTCCGAATACAACAATCTACAGCCAACATCATACTCAAAAGTGAGAATCAAAGTCTTCCTACTTAGATGAGATATCAGACAAGGCTGCCTACTATCACTATTTTACTATCACTATCACTATCACTATCACAGGAAAAGTAGCAACAACAAATGCTGCAGAGGTTGTTGGGGATAAAGAAAACCTCCTGAACTACTGGTGGGAATGCAAAATGTTCTAACCTTAATGGATAGCAGTCTGGACAACTCTTAGAAGTCTAGAAATGGACCTACCCTAGGACCCAGTAATTCCTCTCCTGAAGATATAGCCTAAGGAATAAAATACATCCAGCAAAATTAATAATATCTAAAACCTGGAAGTAAACTAGGTGTCCATCAATAGATGAGAAGCTAAGAATATTGTGGTATATATACACAGTGGAATTACTACTCAGCTATTAAGAATGATGAATTTAGGGGCCAGGTGGTGGCGCATCTGGTTAAGCACACACATTACAGTGCACAAGGACCTGGGTTCAAGCCCCTGGCTCCCACCTTCAGGGGGAAAGCTTCACAAGTGGTGAAGCAGGGCTGCACGTGTCTGCCTCACTCCCTCTCTATCTCTTCCGCCCTTCTCAATTCCTCTCTGTCTCTATACAATAATAATAAATAAATAAAAATATTTTAAAAGAAATTAAAAGAATTATGAATTTAGGAGGTGGGGTGGTAGGGCACCAAGTTAAGTGTACATGGTGCAAAGTTCAAGGACCAGCGTAAAGATCCTGGTTCGAGCCCCCGACTCCCCACCTGCAGGGGGGTCACTTCACAAGTGGTGAAGCAGGTCTGCAGGTGTCTATCTTTCCCTCTCTCTGTATTCCCCTCCTCTCTTGATTTCTCTCTGTCCTATCCAACCATAACAGCAGTAACAACAATGATAAACGATAGGGGCAACAAAAGGGGAAAAAATAGCCTCCAGGAGCAGTGGATTCCAAGCACCAAGCCCCAGGGATAACCCTGGAGGCAAAAAAAAAAAAGGTGAATTTACTTTCTTCACCTCATCTTCAATAGAGACTGCAGGAATCATGTTAAGTTAAATAAACCAGAAATAAAAGCATGGGTATGGGATAATCCCACTGATAGGCATAAGTTGAGAAATAAAAACAAAGAACATAGACTGAGTTTTCTGTATTGCAGCAAAGTAAAGGACTCTGGGAGTTCAGTGGCTTTCAGGTCCTGGTGCATGATGCCAGAGGAGGATCTAGGCTGGGGGTGAGAGTATTTTGCAGAAAACAGAGAAACCTCACACATGGACCAACAACTGTACCAACTACAGACCATTACCCCCCCCCAAAAAAAAGTAATACATCTTTATCAGAAATCCTGTATTCATTCACAAATAAAAATAGTTCTTTTATTTTGTTATCAGTAACAATGATATAATATTTCAAGACAGTAAACGCACAGAAATCCTGGAGCACAGACTCTAACAGCAATACAAGATAAAACCAAATTGTGTGTATGTGTGCATTCTCCTGAAAGCTGTTTGGTACACTTACTTTTTCTTCTTTAGAACCAGATGTTAATATCAATATACATTATTTAAACTATCAAAGAAAGACCTTGAAATAATTTTAAAATAGGTTGTAGAGCTCAATGCTTTTTAATACTTTATTATTTTTATTTGCAGGAAGACTTCTTATAAAGTGAACCTGCATATTTAGCATGATTTAGAAAACGAAATAAATCTTATATGGTCCCAGAAGTGTTGAATTGAGCAGCAAATGTGATATACATTCTGCTCTGATCAGTGTGCGGTTGTCAGCTGAGCCAACTGTGTTTCTTCTCTGAATTAAGTGATATATACAGGTATATCTAAGCATTCAGAAGACCATAAAGATCTCCAAAGGCTACTTCTTGGAAGAAGAAGAGAACTTGTTTGGAAATGAGTAATAATATTGGCCACAGAGTAGGACACCTGTCACTCTTTTACTCTTGAGAGGGACGGACGTTTGCACTCTAACATGCACAGAGGCACAGAGATCTAGCAATAAACCTCCTGGTCTTCAACAAGAAGCTGTGAAGTAGAATCACCAAGCTGATGTCCTTTTATTTCTTCTTTCCCAGTTTAAATCTCATGATCAATCATTGCCTTTAACCCCCCTTTAAGTTTACCTTCAGCCACTTTATCCCTTTTCACTCATAAATGTTTGACAACGCCACAAAGTAATTGCCTGCAGTTAATGAGGTTAGTGAATCGCTCACTACATAGGCTGGTTAGTTTTAACCTAGTGAAAATGAATCTCAGCAGGGGACCTGAGTTTGAAAATAATTACATTACTTTCCTTAATCCAGTCATTCTCTCACTCTCTTATTTAATACCTCTATCTTTCTCAATTTTTCTACATATCCTCTCCCAAAGTCATTCTCATCTGATGAAGTTGCTTCTCACTGGATTCTAAAATGAAAACAATCAAAAAGGGGAGAAATTCTTTTCCCATATTCCTACCACTATACTTACCCACCTACCATCCTCTGGACTACCACCACCCACCCTCCCACAGAGCCTCACAGATAAATGAAGTGTACTTTTGTTACGAACTGAAGCTTCTACTTATGTATAGGCTTACTCACTCACTCAAGAAATTCTCCTGCATTCTCCTTTATTATCATTTTTTCCTCTGTATGTTCCCATCCAGACCATGTTCCATATAGAACCAATTATAGGAGCCATACCTTCCATTTTCAGTAACCCATGTGGAATTTTGCTCTATAATCCCAGAGGAATAAAGAAAAGGATATTTTCCAATGGAGGGATGGGATACGGAGCTCTGGTGGTGGGGATATATGAGATTATATCCCTTTGAGCCTACAATATTATCAATCATTATTAAATAATATAAAAATAAAATAAAAGATGCAATTTTTCTGCCTTAATTTTCTCAGTGCCCACAAAATACTACATATTCCTTTTTTAACAAAGGCTTTTAAAAAATAGTTTATTTATTTACTTCATAAGAGGGAGAGAGGGAGAGAGGGAGTGAGAGAAAAAGAGAGAGAAAGAAAGAAGACAGAGCACTGCTCATTTCTGATTTACAGTGTGGGGATTGAACCTGGGAGTTCAGTGTCTTAAGCTAGAAAATTTTGAATGAACATTATGCTATCTCCCCAGCCCAGCCCAGTACCACATAACTCATAACAATGTTTTAGAGATGACTAAAGGAGGAGGAGACCCTAAACAATAACAACAATAACACCAATCCCTTGACTAAGAAACTGGGATCATCATGGAATTTGAAATATTTAAAGTGAATACAAAACTGCTTCAGCAATGCAGACAATTAAATGTGTTGTTGGCAGTGATGCTTTACATTAAACATGTTTCCTGAAATCTTACATGACACATAAACCTCCATTGAGTATGTACTGACTGTTTTTGCCAATGATGCAATCACAGTATGGCTGGCGGAGGGTCCTACAGTTTTTGATAATTCAAGGAAAGGGGAATATGAATGATCAGAGATGCTGAGTTATCCACAAACAGATCTATTTCTAGTCTGTTTTCCAGTGGTCTATCCAACCTCATTTGAAAATGTAAAAGAAAAGACAGAGCTTGAGATAACTTTCCACTACCCAAAGATTCCTTTCCTGCTGGTTGGGACCCAAACTGATCTCAGCTATGATACCACTACTACTAAAAACCTTGCTAAGGACAAAGGTAAGTCCATCACTCTAGAGACTGCTGAAATGCTGGCCTGTGACCTGGATGCTGTCAAGTCTGGGGAGTGTTCTGTACTCATGTAGAAAGAAGTACAGAATGTATTTGATGATGCTACACTAGCTTCCCCCAGCTCCCCACCTGCATGGGGGCGCCTCAGAAGCAGTGAAGCAGGTCTGCAAGTGTCTATCTTTTTCTCTCCCTCTCTACTTCCCCCTCCCCTCGCAATTTTTTTCTGTTCTATTCAATAAAAACTTAAATTATTTTTAGTGGAAAAAATAGCCACTAGGAGCAGTGGAATCATAGTGCAGGCACCGAGCCCCAGCAATAATCCTGAAGAGGGAAAACAAAACATTTAGGAGAAAGGGTCCAAGGGGTAACACATGTGGTAAAGGAGACATGCTAAAATGTGAAAGGACCCAGGTTCAAACTCCTGATCCCCAACAATAAAAAGAGAGATTCCCAAGTGGTGAAATAGTGCTGCAGGTCTTCTTTCTCTCTCCTTCCCCTTCCCTCTTGATACCTCTTAGTCTTAAATAAAAAAGAAATAAAAAATAAAGTGTAACCTATCTGTTCACTGTCTTGGCCACATTTCAGATCTCCTTCTGTTTTCCTTACTGTTCTGTTTCTTTAGTACTAATAATGCACTTTGTTTTTATTGGAAGGTTAATAGTTTATAGTACAGTTGTCACATGGGTACAGTTTTCCATCACGCCATGCTAAATGTCAACAAAACATTTTCACCTCCAGATTATGTCTTTTTCTATTATCATGTAGTAGGACGTGAAAGCCTTCCTATTACACTAAATCTCTCTCTCTCTCTCTCTCTCTCTCTCTCTCTCACACACACACACACACACACACACACACACACACACAACTGCTGCCTTCCTCCTTTGTAAACTACATCAAACTAGTCTAAGTTTTATTTCATATTTTCTCCTTTCTGTTCTTGTTTCTAAAGTTCTGCCCATGAGTGAGATCATTCCATATTCATCCATCTCCTTCTGGCTTATCTCACTTAACATGATTCCTTCAAGCTCTTTTATTATTATCTGCCATCTCATCATTTCTCATTATTATCTGTCTTCTCTGTTAGAATTTAAGGTCATTGAGGACAGGAATCTTTGCTGTTCAGTTCACTATTGTAATCCTAACATCAGAAATAAGACAGCATATATTAAGTGTTCAGTATATGTTTCTCAGTGATAACATGTATAAAGTAATAAGAAAACTGCTCTATTTACTTTCTGATATTATTACTTTGTATTACAAGGAGCTGAACTGCTGTAGGCAAACATTTTCAGGTAGAGGGAGGGGCAGAGGGGAAGATAAACAAGAAGGAGGGAGGGAGAGAGTGAGGGGGAGAGAGAGAGAGAGAATAGCACACAAAGCTTCCTTTAGAACACTGGGACCTGACTAGATCCTGAGTCAGGAGTAGAACAAAGTGAGTATGCTATCTAAACAAGCTATCTTGCAACAGTGAAAGCAGGTTCCTTACACCCGCCCTTTGTCTCAGTAGATTACTCCTTTGTTCTGAATCATCTCTGCACCTGCATGTATCTTTAATATATGGCTTTCACTGCCCTCCACCTTCTGACCCATTGAAGGATTTATACACAGTTTCTCTTTGTACCTCAAAAAAAGGCTGTAGCTGGTACTCAGGTGTATTCAATTAACATTTGTCAAACTAAAAATTTTATGAAGAATTATTTTCTTTTGGAAATTTAATAGTTATGTGATAGAAAGTTGGGGAAATCTCAGAGTTTGAAAAAAATGTAACAGTATATCTATCACTGAGTCAGGCCAAAATTGTGGTATACATTTTTTGCAACTGTATTTTCAATGAAATGTTTAGATGTGTGTTTAACTTTTCATCTATATTCATACTTATAAATACCTCTGTATACTGAGTATTATCACTTAGTGATGAACATTAACATGCAATTTCATATTGCTTTCACTCAGTACTTCACATTTCATCAAAAAGTGAAACAAAATAATCACATTTGGCTATAGATCAGTGTTTAGGTTATTTCCAACTTGTTAAGACAAAAATTTTAAAGGGCACCACTCCAGCTATTCAACAGAAATAGGCGACATTCTTGACTATGTTGCACTACATCAGGGAGTTGCCAAATTTTCCAGTTAATTTAATAAATGACACTCTCTGAGTCTCACAGCATGAGAGTATGGACTTAATTTGATGGCAAATGAATGAAGATAGAAGGTGCCCCATTCCTCAAAGGAAGAGAGGTTTTAGAATAAGATTTCAAAAGCAATTTTCAACAAAACCTTTTGTATTACTTTCAGAAGAAATTCTTCCTGTTATTCAAAAGTGGTCTCAAGTATTTACAAAGGATCAGGTTGCTTTGCATATTAAGAAAATGTGCTTCCAAGACACCCTTTTACCCTCAACAGGTCTTTCTATGCCAAAAGGACCAACTGACTTGTGACCTTTATTGTTTGACACAAGGGTCATATTCATTACAGATTCAGGCTCTTGGGGCAGCTGTTAACTGAACTTCCTGCAGAAAACTGCCTACACAACTCTTCTTCTTATCTTCTCCCTTTTCTCTCTCTTATCTCTCTCTCTCTCTCTCTCTTTTTAATCTTGTCATACACTTCTTCTTTCTTCTTTGCCTTTCTGAATTTGTGAATTACTTTGGGGAAGAAATATGACTCAGAGTGGATTCTCTAGGTGTGCATCTCTGTTCTAGTTCCCTATCCCCTCTTGTTACCCCTAGAATATACACCGGATAGTAGATTTGCATAACTGTCTATTCTTGCTATCCTCTCTTTCTTTTCTCTTTCTTCACTGGGATTTGGTTACTATTTTTTCACGGACTGGAGAAATTGTTTGGCTAACTGGTAACGATTAAACTACTTCAATACTACTTCAGTTGCTACTGTAATTCTGGAGGTTGGTGAATGCAGTTGTCATAAAGGTATTTAGTACAGTGTTACTTGTACTCAAGACACAACAACTGAGGAACAACAGAGCATAAAAAAAGAGAGAGAAACACATAAATAAAAAAATGGGTAGATTAAAAACAAATAAAACTGCTACCCCAATGAATGAAGACAAGAGCCCAGAAGAAACTACAAATCAGCCAGAAGTAACCATAGATAAGAAAAGTATGCAAGCAATAATAAACTTATTAATCCCAGAAATGAAAACAACATTGGAGGAAAGGAATGGCAGTATTAGGGAAACAACAGTTGAGACCCCCAAGGAAAATACTGATTATCTTCAGGCAATTAGAGAACTGAAAGCTGAAATAGCTGTAATGAAGAAAGAAGCTGAGGCAAGGGAAAGCAGACTAACAGAAGCAGAAAACAGAATTATTCAGACAGAGGATGAGTTAGAGAAAACTAAGAAAGAGGTGAAAGAGCTTAAAAAGAGATTGAGAGACACTGAAAACAACAACAGAGACATATGGGATGATCTCAAAAGAAGTAACATTCGTATAATTGGCCTGCCAGAGGAAGAAAGAGAGGAAGGGGAAGCAAACATTCTAGAGGAAATAATAGAAGAAAACTTCCCCGACCTGAATAACAGAAAGGATATCAAGGTTCAAGAGGCCCAGAGAGTACCAAACAGAATCAACACAGACCTGAAGACACCAAGACACATCATAGTCACAATGAGAAGAAGTAGGGATAAAGAAAGGATCCTAAAGGCTGCAAGAGAGAAACAAAAAGTCACATACAAGGGAAAACCCATAAGATTATCTGCAGACTTCTCCACTCAAACTCTAAAAGCCAGAAGGGAGTGGCAAGATATCTATCGAGCCCTGAATAAAAAAGGGTTTCAAC
This sequence comes from Erinaceus europaeus, assembly GCF_950295315.1. Lineage (NCBI taxonomy): Eukaryota > Metazoa > Chordata > Mammalia > Eulipotyphla > Erinaceidae > Erinaceus > Erinaceus europaeus. The sequence goes on from NC_080178.1 coordinate 24,350,699, forward strand.
CAGGGTAATATATACTGCTAGACTTTCATTCAAGCTAGATGGAGGGATCAAAACCTTCTTAGACAAACAACAGTTAAAGGAGGCAACTATCACCAAGCCGGCCCTGAAAGAGGTACTAAAAGACCTCTTATAAACAAGAACATCACTATAATACTTGCAATATATCAGAGTAAACAAATTGTTTTTTAGAACAATGGCACTACAATACATTAAATCCATAATATCAATACATGTCAATGGCTTAAACTCACCCATCAAAAGGCACAGGGTGGGGGGATGGATCAGAAAACATAACCCAACCATATGCTGCTTGCAAGAATCACATCTGTCACAACAAGATAAACACAGACTTAAAGTGAAAGGATGGAAAACTATCATACAGGCTAACGGTCCACAAAAAAGGGCAGGAACAGCCATTCTCATCTCAGACACGATAGATTTTAAATTAAATAAAGTAATAAAAGATAGGCAAGGACATTACATAATGATTAGAGGATCAATCAGCCAAGAAGACTTAACAATTATTAACATCTATGCACCCAACGAGGGACCATCTAAATACATTAAGCATCTACTGAAAGAATTTCAAAAATACATCAATAGTAATACAATAATAGTGGGAGACTTCAATACCCCACTCTCACACTAGGACACATCAACAAAGCAGAGAACCAATAAAGATACAAGAGAATTGAATGAAGAGATTGACAGACTAGACCTCTTGGACATTTTCAGACTCCTCCACCCCAGAAAACTGGAATACACCTTCTTTTCAAATCCACATAACACATACTCAAGGATAGACCACATATTAGGCCACAAAGACAGCATCAATAAATTCAAGCGCACTGAAATCATCCCAAGTATCTTCTCAGACCACAGTGGAGTAAAACTAACATTTAACAACAAACGGAAAATTATTAAAAGACATAGAATTTGGAAACTAAACAACATGCTCCTTAAGAACCACTGGGTCAGAGACTCACTCAAACAGGAAATTCAAATGTTCCTGGAAACTAATGAAAATGAAGACACAACCTATCAAAATATTTGGGACACAGCTAAAGCAGTACTGAGAGGGAAACTTATAGCCATACAATCACATATTAAACACCAAGAAGAAGCTCAAATGAACGATGAACAATCTTACTGCACACCTCAAGATTTAGAGGAAGAGGAACAAAGGAACCCTAAAGCAACCAGAAGGACAGGAATCACTAAAGTTAGAGGAGAAATAAACAACATCGAAAATAAAAGAACCATACAAAAGATCAATGAAGCCAAATGTTGGTTCTTTGAAAGATTAAAGAAAATTGACAAACCCCTAGCCAGACTCACCAAACAAAAAAGAGAGAAGACTCAAATTAATAGAATTGTAAACGATGCAGGAGATATCACAACTGACACCACAGAAATCCAGAGAATCCTGCGAAACTTCTATAAAGAACTATATGCCACCAAGCTAGAGAATCTGGAAGAAATGGAACAATTCCTAGAAACCTATGCACTTCCAAAACTGAACCAAAAAGAACTACAAAATCTAAATGCACCAATCACAGACAAAAAAATATCATTTAAGAAAAAACTGTGAAATTCAAGTATTGGACAATTCCTCATGACTCCAGATGTTGTGAACTTTTAAAGCATGATACCTAAACTACAGAATGTTAAGTTATTTACATTTTTGTTATAGTTTATTATCATATGATACTATTTTGACAGCATACTCTATATTTTATGTAAAGATATGCTGCAGTATATATATTAACCTGTTTAATCTTTTCTCTGGAACTTAAATGTATATAAATAGTATTTAATTCTCAAGATTCAGACCACATCCATAAATCTGTATATAATTCCCTACATATACTTTTGAAACTTTCATAGCAACTTTCCTCACCTATCTGAAAACACTTTTAAGATGCTATTTGAGTTCAAGGTATTTTTGTATCTCTTCTATCAATCAACACTTAAAGTACTTTGTTAGTTAGAACTGTGTTATCACTTTTTACATTCTAAGGACTATTATAAGAGAGAAATTATTGGTGTCGGATGGTGGCGTACCTAGTTGTGTATACATCTTACAATGCACAGGGAGCCAAATTTGAGCCCCTGGCCCCCACCTGCAGAGGCAAAGCTTTATGTGTAGTGAAGCAGTTGTTGCAGGTGTCTCTGTCTCTTTCACTCTCCATCACCCTTTTCCCTCTTGATTTCTCGTGGTCTCTGTCCAATAAATAAATAAAGGTAATAAAAAATAGATAAATTATTATAAGGTCAGCATGTTTGTTTCAAAGCTTAAGTCAATCTGAACCACTTTAGTGAAGGGTCCTACAGTTTAAAGCAAGTGTCAGACTCTAAGAGATAACTCACTAGACAGGGTACTTGCTCTATCATGCACACTACTCACACTGAAGCCCCAACAACGCATGGGAGGAACTGTGGTGCTGGTAATACTGTGAGAATCAGGATGAGTTTGGTGAGACTTTCATCATTGAAAAATGGGGAACTGAGAAAATGAATTTCCCTGTAAGACTCTCTCTTGCTAAGGTTGAGCTGGGGAGAGGTACTGACTTCAGTTTTTTGCTTCCCTGTCAGTTACTCCCTGTCTCCAGAGCCCCTGCATTTTCCTGCCTCCAGGGGTTTTGCATTCCTTAAAACATTAAGCCAGCTCCCCTGCTTCTTCCTGCATTCCTTGATAGAAGGGCCCTCTCTCTTATTATCTACATATCAATGTTCTGCTTTGTCTAACAAATGACTTAAGGTATCCTCCCTATTTCCCCACCCATTCTGCTCATTTGATATATTCTTTGACTACCCTCAAGACCCTCCCTGCCTGCAGGGTGTTATTAATCCTACCAGTTAAAAACCTTGAAACAGTTGCAAAGGATGTTTCTACCTTTCCCAGCCTCCTTTAACCTTTCTCCTCCCATTTCCTAACCATAACCATGTATGGTATTGTCAAGCCACTCCCATTTCCAACTTGCAACTTCCATTTTCTGGCCTCAAACAGCAGGGACACTCTGACCAGGATCATTACACTGGCCCTTGCACTTTACGCCATGTGTGCTTAACCCGCTGTGCTACTGTCCAACTCTGGGGTGTTCAGATGAATAAAGATTTGAACTGCTTCACCACCACCAGCTCAGTTCCTGGGTCATCTCTCTCATGTCACTAGCCCGACACCGTGGCACAAAGGAAAGCTCTATAGTGTCTATATCTCACTGTAGATAGATAGATAGATAGACAGACAGACAGACAGATATAGATATATCAGTTCTATGAAAATAAATAATAAAACAAAACTCATGTCAAAAATGCATTCTTACTGATTATTCTGAGGTCAGTGAAATAAATACTGAGCAAGTAATTGAAACCATATGACAAAGATGAGGAAATCAAAAGAGAAAAAGAAGTGCCTGGGTTGGCAGAAGAAACATGCTAACACTGACCAAAACTCTGTGGTGTCTGGATCATGCACACTGACTGTGAAATGTAATGGGCCTGCTGGTATTATTTTCTGCTTTATTGATGGTTTTTCTCAGATTCTCCAGTTTCCACTAGCATGAATCCAAATATGACTGTTACACTATTCTTGATGATGTATCTCACAAATTAAACTCAGAGTCTCCTGGATACTCCTGCACTGTACTTCAATGATACCCTCTGTGAATTTGGGTGGTGGCTCTAGTTTGCACACTTCAGAGATGTAAATAGGCAGCAGTGTATACAAGGATGTTCTAAACCAGCTTTCCCAGTACTGGAAATAGTCACATCTAAGTAGTATAAGTATTGTCTCTAGAAAAATCAAAACTCTAAAATGGAATCTTCCGACTAACATTAGGATCAGAGAAGTGTGCACTAAAATCCTTAGGAATTATTATATATATAACTCCTCAAATATATTGCTATTATAGAGACATTCTTCAGGAAACAATATTTCAAGTAAATTTTAACATTATAAGTATCTATACTACAGAGGCATGGGCCTTTGTGTGCCCAGTAAAGTGCACATGCTACCATAAGCAAAGACCCAGGTTTAAGCCCTGCAAGGAGTAAGTTTCATGAGAAATGAAACAGTGCTACAGGGATCTTTCTCACTCTCTAGCCCTCTTTTCTTTTAAGTCCTCTGTTTTGCTGTAAAAAATAAATAAATAAATAAATAAAAGAATGACAAGGGGAAGAGGGGTGAGGAGGAAAAGAAAGACGTAGAGGAGGAAGAGGAGGAGATGGAAGAGAAGGGGGAGGAGGAGGGAGAGGAGAAGATAGAGCAGAAGGAGGAAGAAGTGGAATAGCTCCCAGCTTGGTGGATTCAATTTATAGTCACAGAGACAGAATAATAACCTCAGTGGAGAAAATATATATATCAGCATATCTTTACATAAATATAAATATATATAAACATCTATTTTTATCTATAAAAACACTGATAGCTTTAGGTACCTGAAAGAGACAAGAAAAAGTGTTGAGATAAGCCTAACTGATCTGCACGGTTTTTACATTTTGTTGATGCAGGAAGCAGGGACTGTGCTCAGAGTTGATTATTTCCAAGACACAATATCTGTAATCTGCTATCTTCATTCACATTCCTTCCATAAAGAATTTACCCAGTCTGCTACCGCCCCTGGAAACCTCCTTAGGGAGGCATGACAAACAAGGTGCTTCCCTTTCTCACTACACGTTATTGCGATTTGTTCAGGACATGTTGCTGATATATTTATTATGAAGTATAATTATTTTAATATACTTTTTTTACAAATAAGCTTTAATGCAAAAGTATGAGAATAAAAGCAACTACTTTTATAAAAAAAATCTTTCCAGGTATGACAAAAATATCTCACTTTGATAGTGTGCTGCTTTGCCACTCATAAAGACTAGGTTTGAGTCCATCAGCCCTCACCTCATTCAAACAAATTTACATGCTGTGGTGTAGCCTGCTCCCCCATATACCCACTGCTGGGCTAGCTTTGCAGGTGGGAGAAAGACGACCAGGTACTCATGGCTGAGCTGGGAATGCAGTTCAATCTTTATTGATGAGCGGGGATGCAGTGAAATCAATCAAATCTCTCTTCATTAGAATATCCTGTCCTTTATATCTCCTGAGGTGGAAGTGTCAGGAAGAGTAAGCATGTAGGATAGGGGATGGAGTGGAAAAAGAGCGCAAACCAGTGGGGATTAAATAGCGGAAAACAGGATGTGACTAGTAGAGGGGGAGGAGTGAAAAGAGAGTGTGAACCAGTGGGATTAAACTAATGAATGCCCTGTATGCAAAGCGGGTCTCAGGTAAAGCAGTGATTATGTAAACAGACCACAGTGTTAAGCAATGCAAGCGAACCTAATGTGATGATCAAAACAGAAGGGGTCTTAGAAGCAGAATTAGAAGCAGACCAACACCCCACCTCCAAGTACAAATTAAAAGAAACAGAGTCAGGGATTCAGGGATGTCTTTTCCTCTCCTTGCAAAGGTCTTTTTGAGCAGGACTGAATTGTGGAGTGTGGAGGCCAAGAAAACCCCCAATGACAAGAACCCCAGCGGTCTCTATAAATCCTCCCCCAGTGACAAACCAACACAATAACCAATACCTACTTCCATAGCATCTTGCCTTGCAGAAGGGAAATAAATAAACATATGTCAGACAACACTACCTATGTAGTCATCATACCATTGCATGCCTGCCCTATAGTCAGTCTCAAGAGTATAAGAAGAGAGCTTTTAAATATAATAGGGCCGTTCTGCCTCTCCAGCAGATCATAAGTACCTATATATGTGTGTATGTTTTCCTAATACACTTTGCCTTGCTTACCTGAGACTTTGAAGCTCCTTTGTTTCTATAATGTAACTACAGAGAAGTACCTGGGAAGCAGAGAGTTTACCCTAGACTGGCTCATTCTCCCATAATGTCTCTATATTTTAAAGAGATCTTTCCAGTCCATCAAGATCATTCCCTGACTTGAAATGTATATGATCTACAACATCTAAATCCATATTTTCTTGTCTTTTCTATGACAGAATGAATGTAGTCTATTGCATAAAAAAAAATCTGAAGTTTTCATTTTATCTATCACTGTTACTTTAAGGTGACCTAATTATCATAGAATGCTTGGAATGCCCTTTCCATCCATTAGTCTTCATTTCTATAAACAACTCCACTATATAAGTTTGCATGGATGCTTAGAAGCAGAGACCTAGAAAAGTAGGCTTAAGAATTAAGTCAGCAAAGTCTAATTGCTTCATAACGTGAAGAGTTAGAAGCAAGAAACAAGAAGCTAGCTTTGTGATAACACTAATGGCATTGAATAATTTGGAATGTGTGGTACAATTTAATTTAGTATGATAATGAGAGAGGTTAGAGTTGAAGAGAAATAAAAGATTGAAATATGCTTTGGAGGAAAGAAAACATGAAAGTTGCTTATTAGATATCACTTCACTTAAATTCAAAGTACAAATCTGCCTACATAACACAGTTATGGCTTTGGGGCCATAACATTTTATTTGATAAATTTTGATTAATAAATGCCACTTAAAAGCAGACATATAATATCCTACCTTTGAGCAATGCCCCCATCAAATGAGCAAAATGCCTTCAAAGATTTAAATTCTCTGACAGAGATTTTGTACAGACTTAGCCAAAGCACTACTTTAATTCCATTTTTTTTTTTTGCTAATAAAATAAAAATCCTTGCTGTGCTCAAAGGGACATATCAAATCCCAAAGATTAAGATTTAAAAGAGTGAACAATTAAAACAGGCATTGTGACAGAATTTGAAGATGGTAAAGAAAATGAATGTTAAAACTGTGATAGATTAAAAAACTTTTTAAAATATTAAAGTGTGATTTTTCCACCAAAATAACAAAGATTATAAGATTTAAAGTGATAAAATTTTCTAAGAATGAAGCAATAACTGGGTCAACCAAGCTACAATTAAATTTCAGTGATTAAACATAATAGAAAAGTCTCCCATGGTTCATTTTCACACATTACAGCACAAGCACAATTTTCTGAGTACAGTAAAAGTATTATAAACTGGCATGTATGAGGGCACTGGTCCTAGTTAATTTAATTCCACGACTAATATAGAACATAAGCTATAGCTATAGTGTTTGAGTTTAAAGTATTTTTTTATGTACAATGAATTATTTTTGTTTTTGAAACATGCATTTAAAATATTCTTCAGGAGACAGGACAGGAGTATGGATCAACCTGTCAATGCCCATATTCGGCGAAGAAGCAATTACAGAAGCCAGACCTTCAACCTTCTGCATCCCGCAATGACCTTGGGTCCATACTCCCAGAGCATTAAAGAATAGGAAAGCTATCAGGGAGGGGAGGGGATGGGATACAGAGTTCTGGTGGTGGCAATTGTGTGGAGTTGTACCTCTCTTATCCTACCGTTTAGTCAAGGTTTCCTTTCCATAAGTAAAAAAAAAAAAAATTTTAAACAAAGAAAATTACTGTGGTAATAAAATCAATCAAAATAGGTTTCATGGTCCAGGTTTTGGCACACCTGGTTTAGCACACAAATTATGGTGAATAAAGACCCAGATTCAAATCCCTGATTCCCAAATGCAGGGGGAAAGCTTCACAAGTGGTGAAACAGGGCTGCAGGTGTCTTTATGTCTCTTCTCTACCTCCTCCTCCTTTCTCAATTTCTCCCTCTCTATCCTATAATACATAAATAAAAATGTAATTAAAATATTCCTCAGTTAAATTATACATATTTATTTATATTTTATTTATTTATTTTTCAATTTCAATATTGTTTTACGAAAGACTTTTAGGTTTGCTGTCATCATAGGGACACAGTTCCACATTTCCCTGAGATAAGTTGTCAGTATACATCTCCCTCCACTAAACTATCCTTCCCTTCCACTAGAATACTACAGATGCTGCTGAAAAGTTTACTTACTATGGGGTACAGGTAAAACATCTTGACTTTTATGAACCAGAAATTAGATATATCAAGCATGAAATACTAGCATTTTTCTGTCTTAACTAAGATTTTTCTTCAGAAGATCTTTTTCAAACCATTTCAATTGTTTAGCTATCTACTCTGCTCAAGAATATCAGTGTGTTCCAAAGTAGAACTGAGTAATTAAAAGTTCTGGTTAGTTGGCTTCCAGTGAGTCAGAAGCCTAGCACATGGTCTTCTGGAATTGCTAAAAATATAATCAAAGACACAAACAAATAAACTGGGAACTTTACTGGAGATTGTCTTACTTCAAATGACCTAACGCTAACCTTGACTTGAATCCTGCTGCTATCAGGTATGAATTTAAATAAGGCGCAAAGCAGTTCTTGAAAGTTTTGTTCCTTTGTTGCTGGGTTAAAAAAAAAAAAAAAAGATGGAGTATAGAGTAAAAGTCAAATATTTGATATCATCAAAGAAAAATTATGTGCATAAAAGTCAAACAAAATCTAGTAAAAGAGGGATTTTATGCTTGTAGTATTACAATCCTACGATGTATAAGAAAATAGAGATCTAAGCTACCATTTTATTCTGCCAGTGATGTCAAATCAGAGACTGAGTAGATGAGCAAGCAGGGAACAAAGTCTGTATGTGGTTTCCTGGCAGAGGCAACATAAGGTTCTGAATACAAGTGTGTGTCAACAAAGGGGTAGGGAGGGGCTGACAGCACACCACCTGAAGTGAGCCTCTTGTCTTCAGAGATGCCTATTTACCCTATTCAGGAAAAGCTCAGCTTCGGTTTTCTTTGGGTAAGCCACATTGTTTCCCTTATCACTCCATGTGAAGCTAAGTTTACCTGGAGTCCCCAGGGATAGTCCTAGTTGGCTCTAACTTCAGCATCAAGAGCAGACAATGATGCCAAGAAGCATAGGAGCTTCTTGATTACTACAAATTTCTACGTGCTGATTTTTCACCAGTCTCCATGGAGTTGATCTGTTAGAGTGCATCACGTGGGTTTGTCTGATTTGTCTAGTCTACAATAGCATTTCTGCCACAGAAGAAATTCTCAAATCAGGAATTTTGATGAGGACAAGATATTTTTTTCTCCTAATGCTCTGAGAAGGAGTGCAGAGCATTTTGGTGACTTGTTTAATTTGTCCCTACTTGCAACCTGGCTGGGTTCAGAAGAAGGAAAAGATGAAGTCCAACAACAAGGCAATGGAGAGCAAGATTCTAATGACATCATAGATGCTTCCATGTTAAAGCAGCCATATATAGTCCACTAAGTTAGTGTTGTAGTTGAAGTGTAAACAATAAACAAAACAAAAAAGGAAAACCAATACTTAATCTTGTCTTCAAATATCTATGTAGAAAATATAAATATACATAGAATTAAATTGTTAGAAGAAGCACTATGAATCCAATGCACACAATCAAGCCATACTCTTATTTACCAAAAATTAGATATGTGTAAGTTTAAAATGGCATTCACAGTCACAACAAAGTGGGACATATTAAGCATTCAATGAAATACATGTTGACTTTCATTTGCATATGTGAATAAATGTGTTTTATACGTATGTATTTATATATACAAACTCATACATAATTTGTTAAAATATAAAATAAGACAAAAATTACTCATGAGTCATCCCATCTACAGAGAAACTAGGTTTTTTTTGGGAAAAAGCAAAATCAAGAAGATATACGGACTCTTGAAAAATTAATATATAAATTCAAAGATTTAAAATAAATGTACCTGCCATAAAGTCTCATGAAAATAACAGAAAAATCTTACATTTTTATAGAAAGTTAAGTGGTCAATTACAAGCTAAACACTCCTAAAGAAGGTCAATAAAGAATACATTCTGGAAAAGACTGATGTGTTTTTCTTGCCTTTTCCACGATCAGAATTTATTATGGAACTACAATAATTATTTACAGTTACATAACTATTATAGTTGCATAATAAGTAGTATACATTTAGTACATAATATAGACCAGGGAAAAGACAAAAAAAAAAAAAAACAGTGGAACAGAATAAGAGACGCATGTGATCCTTTAAAACAAATGAAAGTGGAACGACTGATTATTAATAACAGACACAAAGGTAATATTATATCTCATATCTTTACACAAAGATGAATTCCACTGATTAAGATAAATAATATTGTATCCTTAGAGGGGAGAAATGGATGGAATTGGAGGAGATAATGCTTAGGGAAATAAGAAAGTGAAGGGCTACAATGATTTTGTTTATATGTACCACAGAGAGAATTGATGTACAAGATGTAGAAGGAGAATGAGAGAGATGGAGACAAATAAGTAGAGAAACAAGAAGAAGAAGCCAAATTTTCTCTAAGACTATGAGAACTGTGGATATATATATTTATTGGTTTATTTATTTATTTTTGTCTCCAGGGTTATCACTGGGGCTATTTGCCTGCACTATAAATCCACTGCTCCTGGAGGCTATCTTTTCCCTTTTGTTGCCCTTGTTGTTTATCGTTATTATTATTGTTGTTGTTGCCATTATTGCTGTCATTGTTGTTGGATAGGACAGAGAGAAATAGAGAGAGGAGGGGAGGACAGAGAGGGGAAGAGAAAGACACCTGCAGTCCTGCTTCACAGCCTGTGAAGGGGCTCCCTGCAGGTGGGGAACCAGGGCCTGGAACTGGGATCCTTATGCCTGTCCTTGTGCTTTGTGCCACGTGCGCTTAACCTGCTGCGCTACCACCAGGAACCCAAGAATAGTGGTTATTAATCACGACGGTGAGCACAGTGTCTTGGTGTCACTCATTCTATTCTGTTCTCCTCTCTATTTCTCTCTGAAACTCACCCTCTAATAAAAAAAAAGTAAAAAAAAAAAAAAAAAAGATAATGGAGGGGGCTGGGCGGTAGCGCACCAGGTAAAGTGAACATGGCGCGAAGCAGAAGGATCAGCTAAGGATCCAGGTTCGAGCCCGTGGATCCCCACCTGCAGGGAGGTCGCTTCATGGGTGGGGAAACAAGTCTGGAGGTGTCTTTCTCTCTCCCTCTTTGTCTTCCCCCTTTCCTCTCAATTTCCCTCTGTCCTATCCAGCAACAACAACAGCAATGGCAACAATAACAACATCAAGGACAACAATGGGAAAAATGACTTCCAGGAACAGTGGATTCTTAGTTCAGGCACCCTGGAAGCAAAAACAAACAAATAAAAATAATAATAATGGTGATAATAATAGTACCAACAACTATAATATTTGCTTATTAAGTCTAACCTACACACCCTGCATTATATTGAGCTCTCTAATTATGTCATTTCTTACAAGTTTATACAATATCGTTATACAGTGTTTCAAATGTACACATTAGATTATTACAGTATTATACCATATTACTAATATTTTTTTCACAGATCACAATGTGAGTTTTATAGTAGTAGGATACTAAAAAAATGTCATACATTTAACACACTGAAAACAAATTAAAAAATCGAATATAATCCTCACTGATTCCAAAATTTGCACTGCTAGCCATCCTGTGGTTAGTATCACATTTCCCTTCTTAGAAGTGGAAATTTTTCAAAAGACGTCAAGGAAAAATCCAATCTCAAAGATAAGCAAAATCTATATTTTAAAACCATGATGATTTTTGTACGGTAACGATTCATTAACTCCCCTTTGCCAGTTATTCTTCTCAGCATATTTGAGATAATCCATTACGCTGAGCTGGCGAATTTCTACATGTTCTCTTTTAATCTTACCCTTGGCAAGCACTATTAATATAAATGTATAAGGAAGATTTTGATTAAAACATATCTACATGATGACCATCAATTCTGTAGGCTCTAAGTTGAAATTCTCTGCTGGCAATGAAAATTTTAAAGGATCTCTCATTCTCAGTTATGATTGCTTATGGAAGAGAAGGGGTTCACATCTTAGACCTCAGTTCTCTTCCTGAAATCTCTGCCACAATCTCTGTTTCCTACTTTCAATTATAGAAGATATTCCTGAGATCATAACTGATTTCAAATAACTCCCTGTATTCAAAATGTTAACTTCTAGCAGCTACGTTCAGTACCACCAACCTTTGACTACCACTATGGTAAGCTATCCATCTCAACTAACCCCTAGAAGTCAAACAGGTTAGAATAATTAATAGGATTTACTCTATTGAGATGAGTAAACTGAAGCTGAAGAGTAACTCCCCTCACAGAAGGAAAGCACTCACAGAATTAAAAATTCTAAAGGCCAGTCTCCAATGAGGATACTTACTATATTACAGATAATCAAATTTAACTTTTCTCAAATAATTGGTAATCTACTGGCAGTGCTTGATTTAGAAAAGAAAATTTATGGCAGGGGAGATAGCATAATGGTTATGCAAACAGACTTTCCTCCCTGAAGCTCCAAAGTCCCAGGCTCCACACACCCCACCCAGCCTCAGCCAGAGGCAAGCATTGCTCCATTAGCAATAAGCGTCTTAAAATTAATAAGCTTTAGTATAGTTACATAATCTTATCTAAAGTATTCTCAAAATAAAGTTAATCCTCACCCTTCCCTTTGTCATGGGTGGTATTTATCTTGGAAAAAAAAAAAAACATGCTTGTAGAGATCGTGCCTTGCAAGCATAGGAGTCCCAGGTCCAATCCACAGTATACCATATATAACAGAGAGGTGCTATGATCACTCTCTTTCTTTCTTTCCCTCTTTGCCGCGGGGGAAAGAGGCAACAGAGTTCTGTTTGGTGATTAGTTTGGTTTAGTTTATGAATCGTTATTCCTGAATAAAGAAATACAGCTTCCCTGCCCAGCCGTATGTCTCTGGTCGTCTCTGTTACCCGCCCGTGAAGCTAGCCCAGCCAGCTGGAGCCACCGAATTTTAACAACAAATGGCACCTGACCTGCACATCTCTCAGATAAGTGAAGACAATTTGGCTACCTATGTACTATAGCCTTCTCTTCTGCTTGTGAAGAGATCTCCAAAGGCCTCTACTCTTTCTTCACGAGACTGTTTTGCTGTTTCTGGAACATTTATCTCTGGACCACTCTGTGGTTTCCACATGCTCAAAACAGCCAGAAGAGTCGGGAAGAGCTAGCGGGCAAGAGTTGAGGCGTGGAGCTGCCTTTTCCACCTGGTGGAACAGCCAGCCAGCCGGCTGTGCCCAGACAACCCCGCGCACCGTGCCCGCAGCCCCGCAGCCCACAGGAGGCTGACGCCAGCACACAGGAGCCTGACGCCAGCACACAGGAGCCCAACGCCACCACACAGGAGGCCAACGACGGCATGCAGGAGCCTGACGCCAGCACACAGGAGCCCGATGTCAACACGCTAGAGCCCAATGCCAACAAGCAGGAGCCCGATGCCAGCATGCAAGAGCCCAATGCCAGTACGCAGGCCAGCCCACAGGAGCCGGCTCTCCACCGCGTGGCACAGGACACTGGATGCGTGATCCCTCCACGCTGCTCAGCCACTGCGAGCAGGGCAGCAGATATGACAGGGCCATGGGGCAGGGCTGCGGCGGCCTATCATGGCCGCCACCCCTGGGCACCTCGGCCCGTGCCTTCTACAAGGCTGGCCCGCCCGCCCTCGTGCTATGAACTCTGGAACGATCCCGGACCTCCCAGACCCCCCGGGCTCCCTGCCAAAACTGGACACACTGGCCGAGATCCTCAGCTCCGGTCTGAAGACAGACAAGCTGGAGTACGCAGAGATTCGTGCAGAGATCGCAACCTGCAATTCCTAGAAGTGGAGCTGCGCGGGAAGCCACCTCCGGATGGTGACCCCCCCCCAACAACTAAGACAGTACATATCTAAATTCGTGTTTAAAATGACATGTCTTCGTAACAAAGGTTTCTCTCCTTCTGTATTAATGACCATGTTTATGTGTATGTTTAAAGTTTGGTAAACAGTAACTTTAAGGCTAAATTCTTACTAGTCAAAGTTAAATGAAAAAGGTTTTCAATGTAATTCTCATAAAGATAAAATTAACTTACATTTAAAGTCTGAGGTAAAAATTAGTTAACAATCAATATATTTTAACTAAGTTGGTCTAAAGACCTGCGCACACCTAGGGTGTGTCTCCATCTTGAATGGGTATAACAAAAGGTTAAATAGACTTGTTGATATGTAAAACTCTCCATTACCTTCTCTATTAGAAATGGTAGATCGCACAATGGTTATGCTAATTATTCTCATGCCTGAGGTTTCCTTTCCTGTGCACACCTAGGGTGTGTCTCCATCTTGAATGGGTGTAATTAAAGGTTAAAAAGACATTGTTGATATGTAAAAGTCTCAAATTCCTTCTCTATTAGAAATTTTAGATTGTGCTATGGTTATGCTAATAACAAGTTTTGTTTCATAGTAAGTAAATTGCAGCCAGCTGCCTTTGGGACTCTAGGCCGTTCCCCGCCCCCATACAAATGCCTGTCAAGGCAAGTACGCCCCCCAGAGGCAAGAAATGTTTTTTTTAAGCTGATAAAGTTTTGCCCACAGAGGCAAAAAAAAAATGGCCCCCTCAGGCCTTCCCTTGGCAGCACACTGGTTCTTGTGACTTGCTTACATGTTTCTCCATGTTTGTGCCAGTTTATTTTTTAGAAATGCCTGTATGATATAGGTTTCTGTTCACCCCACACCCCTGATACTGTGGTCATTTAGTTAAAAAGAAAAGGGGGAATTGTTGTATGCTTTACATTGGGTTGTTCTAGCTCTCCCCCTGCCAAGAAAATTGGTTCAGTCCTGCTAGTTTCGCAGGCCCGCTTGTCCCCGCCCCAGGGAACCCTGAGAGAGTTCCAGAGTTGCAGAGTTAGAGAGTGCTGGGCGCCGCCACGGGGGAAGGAGGCAGCAGAGTTCTGTTTGGTGATTAGTTTGGTTTAGTTTATGAATCGTTGTTCCTGAATAAAGAAATACAGCTTCCCTGCCCAGCCGTATGTCTCTGGTCGTCTCTGTTACCCGCCCATGAAGCTAGCCTGGCCAGCTGGAGCCACCGAACTTTAACAACAGGTTTTGTCAGTGTTTCCTTTTTATAAATTAAAAAAAAAATGATGTCATCCAAAGTATCTAATCAAATATTTACTACTTAGGCCTAGACACCCTCCTCTCCTACACTTTACTTCATTTCCCTCACTTACTGTATGTCTTTTTAATTTTTTTATATTTATTTACTTTCCCTTTTGCCGCCCTTATTGTTTAACATTGTTGTGGTTATTGATAGTGTCATTGTTGGACAGGACAGAGAGACATGGAGAGAGGAGGGGAAGACAGAGAGGGGGAGAGAAAGATAGACACCTGCAGACCTGCTTCACCTGCAGGTGGGGAGCCAGGGGCTCCAACTGGGATCCTTAGGTCGGTCCTTGCGCTTTGCACCACGTGCACTTAACCCGCTGCGCCACCGTCCGACACCCGCTTACTGTATGTCTAACCTCATTACATAAAGAAAAGACTACAAACGCTGGATAAGGGCAAGAGACTGACTCATCAATGATGGCTTTTCTGATCAATACCAGGCCATCCATCACCTGGGCTCTAGTCAGGAAATCCTTGGGTTATCACACAGGTATGATGGGTCTAGACCTCTAATAGATCCATCATTGGTCAGTTCCATCAGAAACAGCATCGTAAGTCCTCTTGTGGACCTTTCCAGGATTTTGTCTCACTGTAGAGCAGCCATGGTAAGGACTGCTCTAAAGGGAAGTTGAGTCAACCTACTTGGCCTCTTGGAGAAGACTCTGAAATGAGTGCAGCCTAGAATGATCCTAACATGGACTGTGAGCTCAGACAGGGACTCAGAGGTTACACAGGCTCCTGTGCTAAATATGAATAGATATGGGCCCTGTGCTAAATATGAATAGATATGAAGATAAGTGGGTTAACAGTTAGTGGTATTTATATATTTTCCTCATGTTTGCGAGCTACTCTCTGACCTAATCCAGTTTTTTAGTCCCATTCTCAACTCTGACACCATCTTCCCAGATAATATTTTTAGACCACCATCTTAATCCCTTCAATAAAATAACCTTAAAGAAATAAATTTAAAAATAAGACTATTCTATATGTAATAAAAATCATTTTGTCAAAGACCTTGGAAATAAGAGTAACTCAAATTATAACTAGTAATACAAAAAAAAAAAAGCTTCTTTTTTCCATGCCCTTGAGAGCTCTTGTCTTTTCTGTCCTTTTTTTATTTGTTAATATTTTTATGTATTTGTCTAATAATCTACCTCCCTAAAGACAATGGATATGTAGTAGTCTTGGAGGTGTGAGGTGATTTTAAAACACTCAGACCAGTGTTGCATCTGTAGATAAATCCTACAAAATCCTCTGCATTTCAGTTGCAAAGTTCTTTGTGCTTTTCCTCTTCCAACTTTGCTGCTGCTTCATGAGACTGACAAGGTGATAGTTTCCATTATCCCATGGAGGGACCTCTATAGTTAAAGTTTTCTCTTCTTTTCTTGCTAATTTTAAAAATATTTATTAGCTTTTGTTGCCCTTATTGTTTGATTGTTGTTGTACTTATAATTATTGTTGTTGATGATGACTATGAGAACTGTGGTTATTTTTGTTTTTATTTTTATTTTTTGTCTCCAGGGGCTCAGTGCCTGCACTACGAATTCACTGCTCCTGGGGGCTATTTTTTCCCTTTTTGTTTTCCTTTTTGTTTATCGTTGTTGTTGTTATTATTGTTATAGGTGTCATTATTGCTGTCTTTGTTGTCAGATAGGACAGAGAGAAATGAAAAGAGGAGGGAAGACAGAGGGGGAGAGAAAGATAGGTACCTGTTGACCTGCTTCACTGCCTGTGAAGCGACTTTCCTGTAGGTGGGGAGCCAGGGGCTCAAACCAGGATCTGTACGCTGGTCCTTGCGCTTTGCACTACCTACACTTAACCCACTGTGCTACTGCCCTACTTCCTCTTGCTAATTTTTTGTGGTGACCTAATAATTTTTTCAGAGGCAGGAACCAGGAAATGGTATGATCATGTTGCACCATATCCATTATCACTTTGATGATTGAAAACTTTTTTTCTCTTCCATAGAAGTCCAAAGACATCTCCTTAAGCTCTGTTGTAGGTATGGTACATAGTTTAAAGCTGAACTTTTAACACATCATAAGATTAAAATAGGACATCTGTGTGCCTGAAAAGGCAGCAACACATGGCCCTGGGTTCCCTACAGGAGCTGGCCAGGTATCTATACTCTCTCTCCCTCTAGAAACAACTATGCTGCCACTGCCATCAACAGTCATAGCAGGGCAGCAGCTCCTCCTCTGACCTTAGAAAATCATATTATTGGAGGTTTATGGTTTACAGTACACTTGTTGACAGAAGGGTAAAATTCTCATCTCCTAATGAAAGGTATTTGCAATACACCCTCTGCTCCAACTTAGGTCCCCCCTCTAAAATGTAAAACTGTATTTTACTGAGAGAGAAAGAGAGAGGAAAGAAAAACCAGGGCATCACTCTGGCATATTGTGATTCTTGGGATCAAATTTAGGACCTCATACTTAGGAATTCACTATTTTTCCATATTAATATTGCCCTGATTATCAATGACTTTGAGCATATTTTTCTTATGCTTCTTGGCCATCTGAGCATCTTCTTTAGTGGAGATTCTGTTTGTGTCCTCTTGCAGTTGGTAATGGGCTTGTTTTTCTGCTACTGAATATGTAAGCTCACTATATTTTGGTTATTAACCCTATATCTGATGTATGATATGTAAAGATCTTCTTTATTTACTGCGTCAGCTTATTTGTTTGTTTGGGTGAGGACCTCTTTGCTATGCAAAAGCTTAGCAAGCTCTATACAAGATGAGGTGAAGAAGGTGATCTCACCGTTTTTAATAGCTGAGTAGTATTCCATTGTATATATATGCCACAACTTACTCAGTCACTTATCTGTAGTTGGACACCTGGCATGCTTCAGGTTTAGCTATTACAAATCGTGCTGCTGTGAACATTGCTATACACACATCTTTTGAATGGGTATGTTAGACTCTTTAACATATATGCCCCAGAGAAAGATTTCCAGGTCATAGGGTAGGTCTATTTTTAGTCTTCTGAGAAATCTCCAGACTGCTTTCCACAGGGGTCGGATTAATTTACATTTCCACCAGCAGTGCAGGAAGGTCCCTTTACTCCTCCAACCTCTGCAGCATTTGTTTTTACTCTCCTTTCTGATGTATGACATTCTCACAGGAATGAAGTGTTATCTTATTGTTGTCTTTCTTTTTATTTCTCTGACGATCAATGATTTGAAGCATTTTTTATATGTTTAGTGGCCTTTTGATTCTCTTCTGCAGTAAATATTCTGTTCATATACTCTCCCCACTTTTGGATGGAGTCATTTGTTCTTTTGTTGGCGGTTTAGTGAGCTTTTTATATAATTTGGTTTGTATGCTTGTTATATACTTTTATATACTTTGGCATGTAAAAATCTTCTCCCATTCAGTAAGGGGTCTTTTTATTTGGGTGGTGGTTTCTCTAGCTGTGCAGAGACTTTTCAGTTTGAGATAGTCCCATGGGTTTATTTTTGTCTTTCTTGCAACTGGACTTGTGTCACTGAAGATGCCTATAAAATTTAGATGGAAAAGTGTTCTGTCAATATTTTCTTCTCAAATTTGATAGTTTCTGGCTTGTTCATTTGTATTGGTGATGATCTCTTAGCTGTGGAAAAGCTCTGCCATATGAGATTGACCCACTGGTTTATTTTTTGCTTTTGTTTTTCCTTCTGTTGGGTTTTATTTTTCCAAAAACTATTCCTAAAGCAGAAATCATGGATTACTCTGGCAGTGTTTTCATCTAGGTATTGATGGCTTCTGGTCTAACGCCTAAGTCTGGTTCCTCTGGGGCTGAGTTTTATGCAAGGTGACATGTAGTAGTTCTATTTCATTCTTTTTTTAAATAAATATTTATTTTATTTATTTATTCCCTTTTGTTGCCCTTGTTGTTTTATTGTTGTAGTTATTATTGTTGTTGTCGTTGTTGGATAGGACAGAGAGAAATGGAGAGAGGAGGGGAAGACAGAGAGGAGGAGAGAAAGATAGACACCTGCAGACCTGCTTCACCGCCTGTGAAGCGACTCCCTTGCAGGTGGGGAGCCGGGGTTCGAACCGGGATCCTTATGCCGGTCCTTGTGCTTTGCGCCACCTGCGCTTAACCTGCTGCGCTACAGCCCGACTCCCTCTATTTCATTCTTTTGCATGTTTTTTTTAAAGAAACTAGATCTTTTAAAAAAATATTTATTTATTTATTTTCCCTTGTGTTGCTTTTGTTGTTTTATTGTTGTAGTTATTTTGTTGTTATTGATGTTGTTGTTGGATAGGACAGAGAGAAATGGAGAGAGAAGGGTAAGACAGAGATGGGGAGAAAGATAGACACCTGCAGACCTGCTTCACTGCCTGTGAAGCAACTCCCCTGCAGGTGGGGAGCTGAGGGCTCGAACCGGGATCCTTATGCCGGTCCTTGTGCTTTGTGCCACGTGTGCTTAACCTGCTGCGCTACCGCCCAACTCCCCCTTTTGCCTGTTTTGGCCTGATTTTAATATTATTTATTTATTTATTATTGGTAGAATAGAAATTGAGAGGGGAAGAAGGAGGTAGAGAGGGGAAAGAAACAGAGAGATATCTGCAGCTCTACTTCACCGCTTGTGAAGCTTTTCCCCTGCAGGTGGGGACCAAGGGCTTGAACCTGGATCCTTGCACTTAACATTAAGTGCACACTTAATGTAATGTGTGCACTTAACCAGGTGTGCCTGGATCCCCTAACCCAATTTTCTAAGCACAATTTAGTGACCCTTTCTTTTTCCCTTTAGTGCCTTGTTCATCCTTATCACAAAGTAATTGTTTATATTTTTTAAGATTAAATTTATGCATCTTTCCTTCTAAAATCCCTCTCTCAAATGATCCCTTCCAAACTAGTTTATCAAACTAGTTCACAATCAAATTGAGACTTATATCCACCATTATGTTTGTGAACTCAGTGGGAAATAACTGTTTCTTCGTACAGCACTATACTAAAATCAAATATTTTCTTCATCTCCATAAGATCATGAATTATTTGAATCAAAAAGCTATGTACTATTCCATTTTGACTTATAAGAATTTACTATGTGTTTTTATAAATAGGTAATATGTGCTTCTTGTAATTTATTTAAAGAATAAAGGAAACAGTTCTGTTTAACTAAAAAATATAGGCTACGGAATAAGCTAAGTAAGCATAAGTAAATTAAAAAGATACATGTCCATTAAATTCATGAATATTATACTCTAATGGGGAACATCAGTTATAAACAAACACTGCATGTTAGGTTTATTTTGAAAGAGGATTTATAATGTGCAATGATAACAAATAACCAAGCAAATTAATTTAGCATAGGAGAGCTATTCTCCCAGTTATTTTCCAAAGAAAAAATAAGAATCACTATACAGTTTGCTCAAATTTAGAAGGCCAACATATACTTCTGACTAAATAAGCCTGGGGAAAAGTACTTTAAGGTAAATTTGAATATATACCCCAATGATATACATTTGAAAAAAATCACTTACAAGGGGTCCAGTATTTCTCCTGTAAGAGAGATAATTTATATTTGAGACAAAAATGATTTTTACTAGAGATCCCAACTTAGGCTCTAACATCACACATGTGGCTGAAGTAAACATAATTAACACATGTTTGGAGAGAATGAGATAGTTGAGCTATATTTAGAATTGACCACAGGGGAAATGGGAGAGCAAAATCTATCAAACAGATGTTGGCAAGGTTTTGTGCTATAACAGGCAATGCAAAGGAGAATTTTCAGGAAGGAAGAAATGGAATATACTGTGCACTCACACTTGAAGGCATCAGTAGTAGCCTGGAATGGGTTATCTGCTCATTACAAATAGCTTCAGAGTATTTTCTTCTTCTACAAGACAAACTCAACATTTTTCACCCTGCAACTTATCTCATGAAAACAGTATCATATCAAGCTACTGTAAAACTGCAAGAGTCAGACACAAGCAGCAGGTTAAGAATGTCCCAGTGATTTCAGCTCTATCAAACTAACAGGAAAAGGGATAAATTTTAAATAGTTTTTTATCTTTATTTGTTTATTTATTGGATAGAGATAGCCAGAAATAGGAAAGAGGGTGATAGAGAGGGAAAGAGACAGACACCTGCAGCACTGCTCCACCACTCATGAAGCCTTCCCCCTGACGGTGGGAACCAGGGGCTTGAACCTAGATCCTTGTGCACTGTAATGTGTGCACTTAACTAGGTGCAACACTGCCTGGCCCCAGGAGAGGAGATATTAAGATTATATGGATTTGACTATGGGATGAATATGATTTAATCCAGCTAGTGAGGGTAATAAATGAACTATAAGTTTCAGGCAAGAAAGACTATTTGGAGAGGTGTGTGTGTGTGTGTGTGTGTGTGTGTGTGTGTGTGTGTGTGTGTGTTTCAGGCAAGAAAGACTATTTGGAGAGGTGTGTGTGGTGTGTGGTGTGGTGTGTGTGTGTGTGTGTGGATGTGTGTGTGTTTCAGGCAAGAAAGACTATTTGGAGAGGTGTGTGTGGTGTGGTGTGTGGTGTGTGGTGTGGTGTGGTGTGGTGTGTGTGTGTGTGTGTGTGTGTGTGTGTGTGTGTGTGTCCTTTACAAGAAGTTTGAATGACAAAAGAGAAACTAGTGAAGATTCAAAGTGCTGAAGGAATAACAGCATCAAAAAATCCAACAAACTGTCAAGAGTCTGGGGAATGCAGAGAAGTAGCATAAAACAGTGCAAATGTCAAGGAACAAAAAAGTATTATATTAAAAGAAAGGAGAAGAAGGTACTAAAGGATGAGCAGAAGGTTTTCAGACCACTGATACTTGAGCATAATATAGAGAGCTATAAATGATTTGCTACTGAAACTGGCATAGTAGTCACCTTTTAATTAGCAGCGTACTTAAAGTTGGCTTTATGAGAAAAATTTAATTACTATCTTTGAAACTGAAACCTGTAAGTCAGTGAAAGGTGGCTCCCCAAAAATATGGCTTTAAGTTTAAGGCCTAATTTAGAGTTAAGCGGAGTTAAATCATTGCCATGCTGGCTTACCCTTGAATATGCTCTACAGTTTTCCATTAGCTCTAGTCCTCAGGTGAATCCCAGAAGAAGGCACCTTAGGATTGCTGACTACTTGCACCTCCTCACTTGTCACTGCCATGCTTCTACCTTCCAAGCACTCAGCATGCCAAGGGAGAAACATCAGATCCAATGAAGCAGTATCCAGGCATTGGCAACTTTTACGTGGAAGTATGTTTCAGTCAGAAATGCTCATCTAGGGGAGAAGTTTGTTTGAATTTTTGGGAAGAAAATTGGTGAGACAATATGTGGTTTCTTTCTGATTTCTTTTGGATAGAGACAAAGACAAACTGAAAAAGGAAATGTAGAAAGGGGAAGAGAAAAAAAATGATATCTGAAGCACTTATTCACCACTTGTGAAGCTTCCCCTCTACAGGGAGTGGGGGTGGGCCGAGGGATTGAAACTGGGTGCTTGCACCCTCCCAAGTGAGCTTTCACAGGGGCTTAACCGATAGATTTGTGAATAACATATATATGCTTCTGTTTGCATACCATTGAATTTTTTTTCTGGTTGTGCTTCATTGAAATGAAATGATGACAGATAACGTATTCAGTCAGGAAGCATATGTAGGGCAGAACTGAGATCAAAACATCTGAGTCAGGAGTCAAGACTTGGATTGGCCACCTATACATAAGTAGGACTAATTAGTCAATCTCAAAAAGAAGTATCTGGTCCTCTGATGAAGTAGAAGAGACTCAGAGAAAGCCAATAAACCTAGTAACATAATACCCTGCAGAGAAATTATTCTGATAGAGTGTAAAACTGTAGTGAAGAAGACTAATAGACAAGATTAATGCTTTGGGCATCAGAATCTCAATTTCATCATTTACTGGCAGTTACAACTGCAGCTAATATTTATCAAGAATGCTCTCTGTGCCAAGATAATCTTATTCAATGTTCATAAAATCCATTCTCAGTAGATACCACTTATTTTTTCTTTTTACGAGTGAGGAGCTAAATTGTAAAGAGATCAGAAAGTTTTCTTATATTGTTTTCTTATATTTCTTATATTTCTTATTTTCTTATATGCAGCTAGTAGCTGAAAGAGTCTGGATGCAAACCTGGGTATCTGACTTCAAACTACCTCACACTAAGCTTTGCTTTATTCATGTGTAGAATAGATACAATAATGCTTATTCTACAGGTTTGGGGCAAATAAATGCAAGAAGGCACTCAAATATCAGTACCATTATAAATTTAATTTCTATCCTCAGAGTTTCAGACATATTTGGTAGGTGTCTCTCTCTCTCTCTCTCTCTCTCTCTCTCTCTCTCTCTCTCTCTCCCTCTGTCTCCTCTCTCATTCAGAAACTTTACAGCTGGCTCAAGCCTTATGAAACCTACAAATCATTCTTTTTCTTACAAAGAGATTTTGCTCTCCTTATTTGCAGGGAGAGAACCCTTCTGTCCTGACCTATAATCTGGCAGACTGGTGAGGGGATGATTCTTTCTCTTCCTGGGGTATCCTGTAGAAAGGCCTGACATTAAGACACTAGTCCTCTGTTAAAAGGAAGATTACTGGTCTCCTCTGGTGATGGGAATTGCCAAGATTTGAAAAGAAGCATTAAGGAATGTTAACAATGTGAAGTCTGCTAAACTAAAAACAAGTTTTCTCCTGTGTGAATAAATTTCTGCATGTTTTTATTCATGCTTGCTTTTATTGTGAATGCCTTATGTTAGGAAAATTAATCTGTCCATTTTTTAGGATCTATGTTCAACCTATTAAGAATAGGAGTCAGGAATATTAACCGATAAGCCCAGCAAACTGACCATATATTTACAGAATATTACAGTGGAAGGGCACTGCTACTCTCTGGATGTGCAAAGACTGGGGTATCTCCATTTGATGAACTTTCAAATCCTGCTTCAATGCTGCAGTGACTGAAAATCCACCACGTTATGAGGAATGCTATTCTATATCTATAGAATGCTATCAACAGCTATCAAACTCAAGCAGAAACTACCATAGTCATGGGCCCCTAGAAACATGCCTAAAATAAGCTTCCTAGCTTTCTTTCACCCAAAAATCCCTAACCTCATCTGCTCTATTCCTACTTTTTGGTTCCTGTTCACTAACCATTTTGCCTCACTTTATGTCCTGCTGCCTTCCAGACACCAAGTTGAAGATGCTATGATGATTCTACCCTGACTTCTCCAGGAAGATGACCTCACCAGTGCGTCCTGGAACCCCACCTCTCCAGAGCTCTAGCCCACTAGGGGAAGATATAAATAACTATGCAGCCACCTGCCAACGCCCATACCCAGCAGAGAACAAATTACAGAAGCCATAACTCCTGCCTTCTGCACCCCCAAAACAACCTTCATCCATACTCCCAGTGGGGGAGAAGTGATAGGAGTAGAAGACAGGAGGGCTCTGAACTTAAGCTCCATCAGCACCCAGAGAGAGAGAGGAGAAAAAGGGGAGAGATATTTGGATATAGTAATAGGTTTAAATGAGGCTTAGCAGGGAAGAGAGGCCTAGACCTGGAAGAAAAAAGGACAATTATGTACAAATGTAGACAGATAGTTGTAGAGATGATAGTTAACCCATGTCTGCAACCTTGGGAAAACCACGGTGGGCTTCAATGGTGGGGCTGGGGATGCGAACTCTAGTGGTGGGAATGGTGTGGAATTATACCCCTGTTGACATTTTGTTAATCAGTATTTAATCACTAATAAAAAATAAAAAAGATAAAAAAGCACATAAGAAAGAAAGAAAGAAAGAAAGAAAGAAAGAAAGATAATAGTATGTGTGACAACACACACATGGGGGTAGGGAGAAGATTCAAATAAATCATATTTTAAATGAAAGGGGATAACCAAAATACCATGTAAAATTTGTATGAAGGAGAATTTCAACACTTTTCATTCCTCATACTATCAAATTAAAAATCTGTTAATGTGAATAAAAACAATGTTTACCAAAAAAAAAAATGAGGTTTTTGTCAATGCCCATGTCCAGTAGAGAAATAATTACAGATGCCAAACCTCCTACCTTCTACATGGCATAAAGATCCTTGGTCCCTTCTCCCAGAGGGATAAAGAATAGGGAAGCTTCCAATGGAGGGGAATCTGGTGGGAAGAATTCTATGTAATTCTTAATTTCTTATCCAACAATCCTATTGATCATTATTAAATCACTAATAAAAAAGAATTTGAAAAAAAAACATGCTAGCAAGTTATTATCTCCTTTCTTATTTATTACATTCAGTCACTGAATTCTTGTTTTCTAGTTTAGGAAATGTAGCAGAGTAGTCTCTCCATCCATTCTTATAATTCTTTATGTCCTATCTGATGGAAAATAATATTTCATTCATTCTTGAGTTTTCAGCATCTGCAAGATACCTGATAAGAAACATACACCGTTAGAATGCTTTGCAATTGAAGCATAAGTCTACAAGTTAATAGATGAACACATGTTGTGGGAAAGAG
Source organism: Erinaceus europaeus (assembly GCF_950295315.1). Lineage (NCBI taxonomy): Eukaryota > Metazoa > Chordata > Mammalia > Eulipotyphla > Erinaceidae > Erinaceus > Erinaceus europaeus. The sequence continues at coordinate 24,376,111 of NC_080178.1, forward strand.
ACCACTAAGAATACTCACTTAAATTGCTATATAATTATACCAAAAAAAAAAAAAAACTGTTTTACCGGTCAAATAGGAAAGATTTTAGATGAAAGAAAAGTGGCGGGAGCTGGGAGGTAGCAGCGTGTTCAGCGAACGTGGCGTAAAGCGCAAGGACCTGTGTAAGGATCCCGGTTCGAGTGCCTGGCTCCCCGCCTCCCTGCCGGCAGGGGAGTCACTTCACAGGCAGTGAAGCAGGTCTGCAGGTGTCTGTCTTTCTCTCTCCCTCTCTGTCTTCCCCTCCTCTCTCCATTTCTCTCTGTCCTATCCAACAACGATGATATCAATGACAACTACAACAATATGCAACAAAGACAACAAAATAAAATAATAAATAAAAAAGAAGAAAAAAAAAGAAAGAAAAGTGGTTCTCAGCTACCATAGAGATCTTAAAATGTGAAATGAGTAGGTGTTAAAAATAAATAAGCTTGCATATGTAGAAAGAGGAGAAACATTTTACGTGGAAGAAAAAGACCATTAAGAAAGATGAAGTATCAATGCAGAAAGCACTTAGAGGGCGGGAATGTTGGAACTTTATTTGCTGACAAATAATAGGAAGATATATTTGAGCAAGGTATTATACATTGAACTTTCATAAATTCAAAACACTATTTATGTTAACATGGATAACTCACTTCATACACCATGTTAGCTCAATTCTACTTTGTTTCTTCTTAAATGTTGTTATCTGTTTCACATTGGCTCACGTGAAAAACAAGGTGTGGAAGAAATTGATAACACTATTCCATTCTCATTAAGATCTTTTACTTCTTGGATTAATGGATTAATGTTAGGGGAATTCATTTGGTATTCCTCTAGGATTGTGAGCTACCAAAAGAGATATCAGAATGCTCATAGTTTTTACATTCTCCTTCAGATAACCTGAACATCTCTGACCTTTCAAAGTTTGGTAACCTAATTGGTTGGCAATTTTTTTTCTTTTTTCCAAGGTTAGTGAAACTCTCAAAGACAAGTGAGAGAAAGAAAAGTTCAATATTTGTTGGGAAAAAAAAAAACTAACAGTAACAAAAGCTCATGGATGGATCAGAACAGCACAAATCAATCACTATACTTCGAAGCAAGTATTTTTTCAACTGACTGCAAGTTCATCATATAATTTTTAAAGCCTTGGAAACATAGTCTACATATTTCACAATGGCTACCTGTCAGTGAACGATACACTTCAGGAAAACAGTTAACACAAGGATTCACAGAATGAAAAGATTTTGAATAATAACTTCTTCTATTATTTTTAAACTAAGGGTAATCACAGTCTCTTATTTTCAGTTATTTTTAACAGTACTATAATCTTTATTAAGACATAAACACTCAATAACTCATTGGTGATTAAGCACTATTTTTCTAATTGCTGGGGAAAATAAATAATGTTTGTGGCTGAATCAAGATCCTATTAACTTACTGAGCGATGATTTCATAAAGAATACTACTCTCCATGACTGTATACACATAAGAGATAATGCATTCTAAAGTCTTATTAATTCTAGTGTGGAAAAACTGCATTTAAAACCACAATCACTAAATTAATGAATTCATTTGAAGTCAACTATATATGTTAGTTTAAATAGGATAACCTTCATGCATTTAAAACTGAACTTCACTGTAAAACATTAATACCCCAATGAAAATTTTAAAAATAATTTATAAATAAAACTGAATTTAATTAAAAGAAAGGGAGGAAGGAAGGGTTCACATTGGGTCACACAACCTCACCAAGCAAAGGTTGGATTTCACCCAGTGTTACTTCAGCATAAACTGAAAATTTAAATGAATGTTAATTTGCTAGAGAACTCCTTTTTTGAAAATCACTTTATTGCAAGAAAAAAAATATCATGTAACGTTCTCCCAATGTTTTCTTCTATGTATTTTACGGTTCCCATTCTAGCATTCATGCTGCATTTGAAATGTTTGTATTGAAGTCAATTTTCTCTTTCAAATGTGACTTTTGTAAACTATAAGTTTGAGGTCCACAGTATACGAGGACAGAAATAAAGATTCTAGGGAGTCGGGCTGTAGCGCAGCGGGTTAAGCGCAGGTGGCGCAAAGCACAAGGACCGGCATAAGGATCCCGGTTCGAACCCCGGCTCCCCACCTGCAGGGGAGTCGCTTCACAGGCGGTGAAGCAGGTCTGCAGGTGTCTATCTTTCTCTCCTCCTCTCTGTCTTCCCCTCCTCTCTCCATTTCTCTCTGTCCTATCTAACAACGACAACAACAATAATAACTACAACAATAAAACAACAAGGGCAACAAAAGGGAATAAATAAATAAAATAAATATTTAAAAAAAAAGAAATAAAGATTCTAACTCTTATATTTAACTTCTTAAACTCTCATAAAAAAGGGGGGGGGAGTCGGGAGGTAGTGCAGTGAGTTAAGCACACGTGGCGCAAAGCACAGGGACTGGCATAAGGATCCCGGTTCGAGCCCCCAGCACTCCACCTGCAGGGGAGTCTCTTCAAAGGAGGTGAAGCAGGTCTGCAGGTGTCTATCTTTCTCTCCCCCTCTCTGTCTTAACCCTCCTCTCTCCATTTCTCTCTGTCCTGTCAAATAACAATAAAAAAAACATGTGGGCCGGGAGATGGCTCAGTGGATAAAGCATTGGACTCTCAAACATGATCTCCTCCCAGACTAGATTAGAGTAAGAGACTGTCTCATATCAAGAAGATAAATAATTACATAATTGGGGAAGGGTCCAAATTCATGGGGAAGTTATCCAAAAATTGCTGTATAAATATGCCCCAATAATTTTTTCCATTCCATTCCATGAATGGATGCTGGTTTACAGGCTCCCAATTCTACTCTACTGGCCTGTGTGTGTGTGTTTTGGTTCTAGTACCTGGCCATTTTTATTATAATGGCTTGATTGTACGTTTTTAGATCAGGGAGTTTGATACCTCCATTCTTGCTCTTTCAGAATTGCTTTGGCTATCCTCCAGATAAACTTTGTTATCTTATATTCTGCTTCCTTGAGGAAATTTGGTGGAAACCAAATCAAGATAGGTCCTTTTGTACGATAGGATATGGCTCTGGGCAGAACAGTCATTTTGATGATGTTGATACTTCTAATCCATGAACATGTGCTATCTTTCCATTACTCTGTATTTATTTCTATATCCTTGAGAATTGTCTCATAGTTTTCTTATCCTTCCCTAGTTAACATTATACCTAGGTATTTGATTTTCCTGCTGTAGTAACAGAATTGATTTCTGGATTTCTTCTTCTTCTAGTTTGGTATTCAAATAGATAAATTCCACTGATTTTAGTATGTTAATTTTATAACATGCCAACTTACTATATCACCTAATAATTTCCAAGAGTTTCCTAGTGAATTCTAACAAAATAAATTATATGGCATTTATATTTTATGGCTGATTTTTAAAGAGCAAAATAAACAGATCAGAAAGTGAAGTTAAGGAAAAAAGAGAGTTAATATTGTTAAATTTCTGACTTCAGCTATCTTTCTATTAACAACCAAGAAACCATGTCATCTTAAGACAGATAAGTAAATAATATAAGGTATTGATAAAATAAGTAAATAAGGCTATTTACAAGATATAAGATTGATAAAGATTAAACAACAACAACAACAAAAAGAGGAATAAACAACATAAACCTTAAAATGGAATTAGCACACTAGATTTTGTGTGAAACCATATGCACCCTATAATGTGCAGCTATGACCTGGTCTGATTTTGCCCATAGAAAATAGATACCTCTCATTGGATAAAGCCAAATAAGGTTTTCTGGTAAATGAAAAAAAAGACACAGGGAAAGTATGATGGAAATGTACTGGAAGTTAAGGAATGAAGTCCAGACACTGACAATGTCTATTAATTTGAACCCACACAAACATCTCACCTCTTGGAATTTAGATAATATGATCTCTAGCTTCCTTGTGCTTTCTTAGTCCTTATTCCCTACATCTAAGTATATTTTTGAATCAGTTCTGTGACATAATGTAGTCCTAGATATCTATATCTAGGCTATCCATGAAAAGACTACAAAAAACTATAAAATCAGTAGTCCTAGGTTTACAGGTTACTTCATTCTAGATAAGTCTGCTCTACTTTTGGGAAGAGAACCAATCAATGAAAGTCTGATATTTGTAATTTCCCAAGTTTTTTTTTTTTTTTTCTTAATTGCCACTAGGATTATCACTGGGGTAAAGTGCCTACATGGATTCTTATCCACCACACCCAGTGGCCATTTTTTCCTTTTACTTAATTTGATAGAACAGAGAGAAATTGAAAGGGGAGGAAGAATAGGAAGGAAGAGAAGAAAAGAGAGAGAGAGACAGAGACAGAGAAAGAAACCTGCAACTCTGTTTCCCTGTTTGTGAAGCTTCCCCTCCAAGGTGGGCAGTAGAGGTGTGAACCCGAGTCCTTGTGAAAGGTAATGCGTGCACTCAACTGGGTGTGTTATTGTCTCAACTCTTCCAAGATTTATTTATTTATTTTAAAGAAATTTTATTTATTTATTTACTCCCTTTTGTTGCCCTTGTTTTATTGTTGTAGTCGTTGTTATTGGATAGGACAGAGATAAATGGACAGAGGAGGGGAAGAAAGAGAGGGCAAGAGAAAGACACCTGCAGACCTGCTTCACCACCTGTGAAGCGACTCCCCTGCAGGTGGAGAGCAGGGGTTCAAACTGGAATCCTTAAACCTGTCTGTGTGCTTCGCGCCATGTGCGCTTAACCCGCTGCCATACCACCTGACTCCGCCAAGATTTATTAAACCTTAAAATTCTTCACACTTCAGGGGCCTGGCGGTAGCAGGGTATGAAGCTCAAGAACCAGTGTAAGGATCCCTAGCTCCTAGCTTCCCTGCAGGAAGGTCGCTTCAGAGGCATGAAGTAGGTCTGCAGGTGTCTTTCTTTCCCCTCTCTGTATTCCCCTCCTCTCTTGATTTCTCTCTATCCTATCCAACAACAATGACAGCAATAACAACAATAATAGCAACAACAATGATAAACAACAAAGACAACAAAATGGGGGGAAAATGGCATCCAGGAGCAGTGGATTCAGTGCAGGTACCGAGTTCCACTGATAACCTTGGGGGCAATATATATATATCTTCCCACTTCTGTCATCCTACCGAGTAAGCATTCCTTTTATTCATACTTATGAAACATCACTTACTCTAGTTTGTGAGGAAAACTGAATTATTTTTATTATTAGGAAATGGTAGTAATTCCCCCTATTTACTTTGTCTTCTAAAATTATTTCTATTCACCTTTCACAGATACTAAATAGAAAAAAAAAAATAGCTGGGAGTCGGGCTGTAGCGCAGAGGGTTAAGCGCAGGTGGCGCTAAGAACAAGGACCGGAGCAAGGATCCCGGTTCAAGCCCTGGCTCCCCACCTGCAGGGGAGTTGCCTCACAAGTGGTGAAGCAGGTCTGCAGGTGTCTATCTTTCTCTCTCCCTCCCTCTGTCTTCCCTTCCTCTCTCCATTTCTCTCTGTCCTATCCAACAACAATGACAACAATAAAACAACAAGGGCAACAAAAGGGAATAAATAAATAAAATATTTTTAAAAATCCTTAAAAAAAAGAAATATAAAAAAAAGAAGAAAAAATAGCTTTAACAGTATTCTGGGATGGAGAAGGTGCTGGGAGGTGGTTTACCTGGTAGAGTGCACACTTTACCATGCTTGAAGGCCTGAATTCAAGTCACTTCTTGCCACATGGTAGCACCACACAAAGCATCTAAGAAGTGAAGCCGTGGAGTAGTAGTGTCTGTCTCTCTGTCTCTCACTCTTTCTGAAAAAAAAAAAATAACAGTATTATGTTTAAGATGGGCCTATTTCTTAAGAGAAGAGATACTTAACACAAAAGAAGTAGGTGCATAAATGCTTGAAGGTAGCTAAATAATTTAATGGCCATTCAGATCCATTAACTTCCAGGTGCAAAAGAAAACCAAGATACCTCCTAATGATTGGATTGTCAGGATGTTGCCTCTGGGGTGTCATCTACATATATTCCCTTTACCTAGTCTCTTCCACTGGCCAACTCCTCATTACACAGGTCTGGGTGAAAGCATCACTAATTGTGGAAAGCAAAGGCATTCTTCATTTAAAGCAGCGGTTCTCAATTTGTTTCAGTTCTGCCTCTCCCTACAGAAAACATTTGGTATTAAGCTAGGGGAAGGCTGCTAGTTAAATCTAGGGGCATAAAGCAAGGATGCCTTGCATCTTGCAATCATAGGCCAATTTCTAGAACAAAGAATAATCTATAGGAAATGTCAGTAAGGCCACTACTGAAATTTTCAATGTTAGCCTATGATAGCAGAGATCATACTGTGGTACTGTGTTATCGGAGAAGTCACAATGCAATTTTGCATTACAAAAAGTCTTGGGGGGTCAGGCTCAGCGAGGAGTTAAGCGCACATGGCACAAAACAAAAGGAATGGCATAAGGATCTCGGTCCGAGGCCCTGACTGTGAAGCAGGTCTGTAAGTGCCCATCTTTCTCTATCCCTCGCTGTCTCCCCTCCTTTCTCGATTTCTCTCAGTCCTACCCAACAGCAGCAGCAATGACAACAATAATAATAACGACAACAAGGGTAACAACAAGAGCAACAAAATGGGGAAAAATGGCCTCCAGGGAAGTCGGGCGGTAGCACAGCAAGTTAAGTGCACATGGCGCAAAGTGCAAAGAATGGCATAAGGATCCGGATTCTAGCACCCAGCTCCCCACCTGCAGGGTATTCCCTTCACAGGCAGTGAAGCAGGTCTGTAGGAGTCTTTCTCTCCATCCTCTCTGTTCTATCTAACAAAGACCATATCAATCACAACAACAATAACTATAGGGAGTCCGGCCATAGTGCAGCAGGTTAAGTGCAGGTGGCTCAAAGGATCCAGGTTTGAACTCTGGGCTCCCCACCTGCAGGGGCTTCGCTTCACAGGCGGTGAAGCAGTGGATTTATAGTGCTGGCACCAAGCCCCAGCAATAACCCTGGAGGCAAAAAAAAAAGTCATGTCTTTTCCAACAACCCAATATATATTTCAGGGTATATGCCTGGATAAGAGATTACTTTGATTTTCACTGAACGTTTCCTTATGTTTACTTAATATTAATTAGACAGACAATAAAGTGAAATTACTGGCTGGATGGATAATTAAGTAAAATTATTTATGTGTACTATGAGACAAAAAAGCTATCACATTTATTGTTAATAAGATATATTTTAGATTGTCTATGTAAAATGTGCATTAATTTATTAAAAAAACATTAAAGTCTTTATCACACACACCACTCAGCTGTAAACAGAGCCTAAATTATTAAACCAATTTTTACAAATTATGCCCAATTTTCTGAGGAGTTAGGAAGCTTGTAAATGTAAATGATAAGACTTAACACAAAAGACTATCTCACAAAGCATTTTATAGATTTGTTTAAAAGAAGTTTAGGTATTTAGATATATTCAGTTATCTATGAATTAGAAAAATTGGGAAAATATACATACATATTCTAGATAGTTATATAAATAATAGTCAACCCATATCTCTGAACTTGGGAAAACTAATGCAGTTTCCATGGGAGGGAATGGGGACTCAGAACTCTGATGAAAGAAAAGATGTGAAATTATACCTCTGTTCTTATAATTTTGTAAATCAATATTGTCACTAATAAATAAAAAGAAAAAGTATCTATGATTCTGTATCTGTTTTAATAACATCAGTTCATTTACTGGGTGGCACAAAACAGTGTAAATAACATCAATTCTGTATCTAGTGATGAAAAGCCCTAGTAGCTCATCTTCCCATTATGCAGAACAGAAAATCTTTACAAAACACAAACAACTGCTGGCTGAAATATTGCACTAATCTGGCAGTTATTTCAATGATGCAGTGAACCAGCTACCAATTATTTCATAAAACACTGCACACAACATGGACGATAATTCAGAACACACCTCACAGGATAATTATTCATGGTTGTTCAAGAAAGGTTTATTCCAAACTGGCAATTATTTCTTTAACAATGATGAAATATTCAGAAGGAGTCTACAAAACCTGGCATGTTAATAGATAATGCTGAAGTAAACTTACATGCATATAACGAAACTAAAGGTTCAAAGGCATTTAAGAAGGTCAGCACAAATTAAATAAATACATGTTTCTTTCAGACCAACATTTCCCTCTGTACTTTGTCATCTCTTTATTTATTTCAATTCTTTTAAATTTTTTATTTATTATTTATTTGTTATTGTCTAGAGACAGGAGAGAAATCGAGAGGGAAGGGGAAGGCAGAGAGGGAAAGAGACAAAGACACCTGCAGGCCTGCTTCACCATTTGTGAAGCTTTCCCCCTGCAGGCGGAGTCCAGGGGCTTGAACCCAAGTGTTTGTACGCTATAATGTGTGCGCTTAACCAAGTGTGCCGCTACCCTTGACCCCTTTGTCATCTCTTCATATACTTCTGTGTCGATTATTTTATAACTGAGTTCCTAAGATATAGTCAGCATTGTTCTTGTGGTCGTGGGGGGAACTTCCCTTGTAATCTCAGCACACAAGTAAATCAGTATGTTGTGATATGTGCTACAAAGATGTTTCTCTATGTCTATCTCTCTCTCCAACTCATACTTATTCCTGCTCTCCAACAACTATAAGCTGTTTTGTTTTAGTACTTCTCCAAATTTATTCAAAATCTGAATAACCTGCCCTACTATTTTCTCTATTGTGTTATTACTAGAAAAAACTCTACATACAATGCCTGTTAACTAAGTGTTAAATAAGTAACCTTCAACATGTAAAGGAAGACGTAAATCAAGCTTAAAGGAGCACCCAATTCTTCCTAGGAAAACAGAGAGAACAATCAAAACTGACAGTATTTAGTATATTGTTATGTCAGAGGAGATTACAGTAATCTTTCTACCCAGTCAACCATCATGTTATCCATCATGCCACCATCGATTCTTAGTTCTTTTTTCTTTGTTAACATTTTTTTATTTTTAAATATTTTTCTTTTTAAAAATATTTATTTATTTACTTATTCCTTTTGTTTTCGTTGTAGTTATTATTGTTGACATTGTTGGATAGGACAGACATAAATGGAGAGATAAGGGGAAGACAGAGAGGGGGAGAGAAAGATAGACACCTGCAGACCTGCTTCACTGCTTGTGAAGCAAAACCCCTGAAGGTGGGGAACTGGGTGCTTGAACCGGGATCCTAACACTGGTCCTTGCGCTTTGCGCTACCTGCGCTTAACCCGCTGGGCTACTGCCTGACTCTCTATTTTTCAAATATTTTATTTATTATGTACTAAATAGAGACAGAGCAAAATTGAGAGGGAAAGGGGATAGAAGGGGATAAAGAGAGAGACCTGTAGCACTGATTCACCACTCACAAAATTCCCTCATGCAGATGGCAACTGGGGGCTTGAAACTAAATCTTTGCACTTTATACTATGTACACCAAACCAGGTATGCCATTGCTCAGCCCCTTCTCATTATTTTTTTATTGCTAACAGAGCTATTACTGGGACTTAGTACCTGTACAATAAATGCATCAACCCGAGCAACCAATTTCCTTCCTTCCTTGCTTCCTTCCTTCCTTCCTCCCTTCCTTCCTTCCTCCTTTCCTCCCTCCCTTTCTTTCTTTCTTTCTTTCTTTCTTTCTTTCTTTCTTTCTTCCTCTTTCTTTCTTCCTTCCTCTTTCTTTCTTTCTCTTTATCTCTTTTTTAATACACAGGACATGAATAAATTGAGACAAGACACTAAGACAGAGAGAGAGAGACCTCTTGCTCTGCTTTACTCTTCCTGAAGCTTCCCCTGTATAGGTGAGGACTAGGGTTTTGAACTCTGGTACTTGAGCACAGTAAAATATGCATTCAACCAGATGCTCCACCATCCGGCACTTCTTAATATTTCTATGATTCATATATGTTGCTTGCAGAAAGGTACAGTAGTAAGTAAAATTAGCCAGGCTCCTGCCACTTTATAGCATACAATCTATATACTCAGACCAAATAGTAGAGTTACTTAATTACATAAATAATTAATTATAATTTTGATGAGTGCTAAGAAGAGCAATGTGCTTAGAGAGTCAGAATATGTTGATGTAGCTAAACATTAGTTATGCTAGGACATAAAGTATAAGAAATAATTATCTGGGTTCCCGGAAGATGGTGGACTGAGAAGCTGCTAGTGGCTTGAGCTCTGACCACATCTCCTGGAAATGGTAGGATTTTCTGCCTTTAGTAGGCCAGTCAATAAGGGGTCCTAGCGGTGACACCAAGGAGGTGACTATAACTTACTTTGGGTTAAGAATTACAGTACGGGGAGTCGGCTGTAGCGCAACGGGTTAAGCGCAGGTGGCACAAAGCACAAGGACCGGCATAAGGATCCCTGTTCGAACCCCGGCTCCACACCTGCAGGGGAGTCGCTGCACAGGCGGTGAAGCAGGTCTGCAGGTGTCTATCTTTCTCTCCTCCTCTCTGTCTTCCCCTCCTCTCTCCATTTCTCTCTGTCCTATCCAACAACAACAACAATAATAATAACTACAACAATAAAACAACAAGGGCAACAAAAGGGAATAAATAAATAAAATAAATATTAAAAAAAGAATTACAGTAGGAAAAAAGGGGAAAAATTTTTTTCCTTTTAATTTTTAAGCATACCTCCTACCCTTTGCCCCCCACCAACCAGTACCTGGGGACCAGCTGAGCTTCTGTCTTTACCAAATTCCTATCCCACCAGGGAGTATCATTCATTCTAAGTCTATACCCTTCTGAAACATCTGGCCTTTTTTCTTTCTAATTAGGCAACCCCCCCACCTCACCCCTCATAGCTAATTAAATAATTAAAAATAAATTAATTTAAAAAAAAACTTTCCTTTCACTGCTCTTTTATGACTGTTCTTTTTCTTATCTTTTTTTCCCTCTCTCTTTCTTTTTTTTCTCTTTTTCTCATTCCTGTCATCCTTTCTTCCTTAATCCTACAGTTTACAAAGCCACAGCCCCCAGCCCCCCCACCACCAAACAGTGTGCTTTTTTGACTTCACTGATACACATTTGGGAATTATTTTGAGGAAGAATTCTGACTCAGCATGGACTCTTTTTTTTTTTTTCCTCCTTTTTGTTGCCCTAATTGTTGCAGCCTCGTTGCGGTTATTATTGCCATTGTTGACGTTGCTTTGTTGTTGGATAGGGGCTCGAACCGGGATCAGCGTGGACTCTTACTGTGACTGTCTCTGCTCAAATTCCCTTCCTCCTTTAGCCACCCCTAGAATATACAGTGGATAGTAGATTTGCACAACTGTCTATTTCAGCTATCCTTGTCTAGTCCTGAGGGTTTTTTTTGTTTTTGTTTTCTCTCATTCTTAACAATCAGCTGCCTCTGATCACAAGATTTGAGGTAATCTGGGACAGGGTTTTTATTTATTTTTTTCTACCCTGCCCTATTTTACTATTAATATTCTATAAAGGCATATATCTTCCCCACCTTTAGGTTGATCAGAATTAACTCTTAGCATATATTTCAGTGCTAGGGTAGTGGGCATCTTATCTATTGTGGGAGGAACTTGTCTCCTTAATCCTACCTCCTCTACCCTCCCTCCCATCATAGCTAATAAAACAAATTAAATTAAATTAAAAATAAAGTAATAAAAAAAACCTATCCTTTCACAGCTCTTTAATTACAGCTCTTTTTCTTATCTTTTTCCTTTGATCCATCTTGTCTCTTTTTTTTTTATCTTGTCATACACTTCTTCCTTCCTTCTTCTTTGCCTTTCTGATTTTGTGAATTATATTGGGGTAGAAATCTGACTCAGAGTGGACTCTCTATGTGTGTATCTCTGCTCTAGTTCCCTTTCACCTCTTGTTACCCCTAGAATATACAGTGGATAGTAGATTTGCATAACTGTCTATTCTTGCTATCCCTTCTTTCTTTTCTCTTTCCTATTCATTGGGATTTGGTTACTATTTTTTCACGGACTGGAGAAATTGTTCGGCTAACTGGTAACGATTAAACTGCTACAATACTTGATTCAGATGCTACTGGAATTCCGGAGGTTGGTGAGTGCAGTTGTCATAAAGGTATTTAGTACAGTGTTACTTGTACTCAACACAACAACTGAGGAACAACAGAGCATTAAAAAAAGAAACACATAAATCAAAAAAATGGGTAGATAAAAAAAAATAAAACTGCTACTCCAATGAATGAAGACAAGAGCCCAGAAGACACTACAAATCAGCCAGAAGTAACCATAGATAAGAAAAGTATGCAAGCAATAATAAATTTATTAATCACAGACATGAAAACAACATTGGAGGAAAGGAATGGAAGTATTAGGGGAACAACAGTTGAGACACCCAAGGAAAATACTGATTATCTTGAGGCAATTAGAGAACTGAAAGCTGAAATAGCTGTAATGAAGAAAGAAGCTGAGGCAAGGGAAAGCAGACTAACAGAAGCAGAAAACAGAATTAGTCAGACAGAGGATGAGCTAGAGAAAACAAAGAAAGAGGTGAAAGAGCTTAAAAAGAGATTGAGAGACACTGAAAACAACAACAGAGACATATGGGATGATCTCAAAAGAAGTAACATTTGTATAATTGGCCTGCCAGAGGAAGAAAGAGAGGAAGGGGAAGCAAACATTCTAGAGGAAATAATAGAAGAAAACTTCCCAGACCTGAATAACAGAAAGGACATCAAGATTCAAGAGGCCCAGAGAGTACCAAACAGAATCAACCCAGACCTGAAGACACCAAGACACATCATAATCACAATGAGAAGAAGTAAGGATAAAGAAAGGATCCTAAAGGCTGCAAGAGAGAAACAAAAAGTCACATACAAGGGAAAACCCATAAGATTATCTACAGACTTCTCCACCCAAACTCTAAAAGCCAGAAGGGAATGGCAAGATATCTATCGAGCCCTGAATGAAAAAGGGTTTCAACAAAGGATAATATATCCTGCTAGACTTTCATTCAAACTAGATGGAGGGATCAAAACCTTCTTAAAGGGAGTCGGGCGGTGGCGCAGTGGGTTAAGCGCACGTGGCGCAAAGCGCAGGGACCAGCGTAAGGATCCCGGTTCGAGCCACCGGCTCCCCACCTGCAGGGGAGTCGCTTCACGGGCAGTGAAGCAGGTCTGCAGGTGTCTATCTTTCTCTCCCCTCTCTCTCTGTCTTCCCCTCCTCTCTCCATTTCTCTCTGTCCTATCCAACAACAAATCAATGTCAACAATGGCAATAATAACCACAATGAGGCTGCAAAAACTAGGGCAAGAAAAAGGGTGAAAAATGGCCTCCAGGAGCGGTGGATTCATGGCGCAGGCACCGAGCCCAGCAATAACCCTGGAGGAAAAAAAAAAAAAAACCTTCTTAGACAAACAACTGTTAAAGGAGGCAACCATCACCAAGCCGGCCCTGAAACAGGTTCTAAAAGACCTCTTATAAACAAGACCATCACTATAATACTTGCAATATATCAGAACAAACAAACAAAAAATTTTTTTGAACAATGGCACTACAATACATTAAATCCATAATATCAATAAACGTCAATGGCTTAAACTCACCCATCAAAAGGCACAGGGTGGCGGGATGGATCAGAAAACATGACCCAACCATATGCTGCTTGCAAGAATCCCATCTGTCACAACAAGATAAACACATACTTAAAGTGAAAGGATGGAAAACTATCATACAGGCTAACGGACCACAAAAAAGGGCAGGAACAGCCATTCTCATCTCAGACACGATAGATTTTAAATTAAATAAAGTAATAAAAGATAGGCAAGGACATTACATAATGATTAGAGGATCAATCAGCCAAGAAGACTTAACAATCATTAACATCTATGCACCCAATGAGGGACCATCTAAATACATTAAGCACCTACTGAAAGAATTTCAAAATTACATCAGTAGTAATACAATAATAGTGGGATACAATAATACCTCACTCTCACACTTAGACAGATCAACAAAGCAGAGAACCAATAAAGATACAAGAGAATTGAATTAAGAGATTGACAGACTAGACCTCTGGGACATTTTCAGACTCCTCCACCCCAAAAAACTGGAATACACCTTCTTTTCAAATCCACATAACACATACTCAAGGATAGACCACATGTTAGGCCACAAAGACAGCATCAATAAATTCAAGAGCATTGAAATCATCCCAAGTATCTTCTCAGACCACAGTGGAGTAAAACTAACATTTAACAACAAACGGAAAATTATTAAAAGACACAGAATTTGGAAACTAAACAACATACTCCTTAAGAACCACTGGGTCAAAGACTCACTCAAGCAGGAAATTCAAATGTTCCTGGAAACTAATGAAAATGAAGACACAACCTATCAAAATATTTGGGACACAGCTAAAGCAGTACTGAGAGGGAAACTTATAGCCATACAATCACATATTAAACACCAAGAAGAAGCTCAAATGAACGACCTTACTGCATACCTCAAGATTTAGAGGAAGAGGAACAAAGGAACCCTAAAGCAACCAGAAGGACAGAAATCACTAAAGTTCGAGCAGAAATAAACAACATCGAAAATAAAAGAACCATACAAAACATCAATGAAGCCAAATGTTGGTTCTTTGAAAGATTAAACAAAATTGACAAACCCCTAGCCAGACTCACCAAACAAAAAAGAGAGAAGACTCAAATTAATAGAATTGCAAACGCTGCAGGAGATATCACAACTGACACCACAGAAATCCAGAGAATCCTGCGAAACTTCTATAAAGAACTATATGCCACCAAGCTAGAGAAATTGGAAGAAATGGAACCATTCTTAGAAGCATATGCCCTTCCAAAACTGAACCAAGAAGAACTACAAAATCTAAATGCACCAATCACAGATAAAGAAATTGAAACCGTTATTAAGAACCTCCCCAACAACAAAAGACCTGGACCAGATGCTTCACAAACGAATTCTACAAAACTTTCAGGAAACAGTTAGTACTCATACTTCTTAAGCTTTTCCATAAGATTGAAGAAACAGGAATACTCCCTTCCACCTTCTATGAAGCCAACATCACCCTGATAACAAAAGTTGATAGGGACAGAACAAAAAAGGAAAACTACAGACCAATATCTCTGATGAACATAGATGCCAAAATATTAAACAAGATCTTGGCCAACCGGATACAGCAACATATCAAAAAGATTGTTCATCACGACCAAGTGGGATTCATCCCAGGAATGCAAGGCTGGTTCAACATCCATAACTGATTGCAATGTCACTCACCACATCAATAAAAGCAAAGCCAAAAACCACATGATTATCTCAATAGATGCAGAGAAATCCTTTGACAAAATCCAACACCCATTCATACTCAAAACTCTACAGAAAATGGGAATAGATTGGAAATTCCTCAAGATAGTGGAGTCTATATATATATCAAACCTACAGCCAACATCATACTCAATGGACAGAAGCTGAAAGCATTCTCCTTCAGATTGGGGACTAGACAGAGCTGTCCACTGTCACCGTTACTCTTCAACATAGTATTGGAAGTTCTTGCCATAGCAATCAGGCAAGAGAAAGAAATCAAAGGGATACAGATTGAAAGGGAAGAAGTCAAGCTCTCACTATTTGCAGATGATATGATAGTATACATAGAAAGACCTAAAGAATCCAGTAGAAAATTACTGGAAGTTATTAGGCAATATAGCAAGGTATCTGGCTACAAAATCAATGTACAAAAATCAGTGGCATTTCTTTATAGAAACACTAAATCTGAAGAAGAAGACATCCAGAAATCACTCCCATTTACTGTTTCAGCAAAATCAATCAAATACCTAGGAATAAAGTTCACCAAAGAAGTGAAAGACTTGTATACTGAAAACTATGAGTCGCTACTCAAGGAAATAGAA
Source organism: Erinaceus europaeus (assembly GCF_950295315.1). Lineage (NCBI taxonomy): Eukaryota > Metazoa > Chordata > Mammalia > Eulipotyphla > Erinaceidae > Erinaceus > Erinaceus europaeus. The sequence goes on from NC_080178.1 coordinate 24,392,003, forward strand.
ACTGATAGCAAGAAATGGAAAGATATCCCATGCTCATGGATTGGAAGAATAAATATCATCAAAATGAATATTCTCCACAGAGCTATATGCAAATTTAATGCAATACCCATCAAAGTTCCACCAACCTTCTTTAAGAGAATAGAACGAACACTACAATCATTTATCTGGAACCTGAAAACACCTAGAATTACCAAAACCAACTTTAGGAAAAGAAACAGAAATGGAGGCATCACACTCCCAGACCTTAAACTATATTATAAAGCCATCATCATCAAAACAGCATGGTACTGGAACCAAAATAGGCACTCAGACCAGTGGAACAGAACTGAAAGCCCAGAAATAAATCCCCACACCTATGGACATCTAATCTTTGATAAGGGGGCCCAAGGGTTTAAATGGAAAATGAGGCTCTCTTCAATAAATGGTGCTGGGAATACTGGGTTGTAACATGCAGAATATTGAAATTGAACCACTTTATCTCACCAGAAACAAATATCAACTCCAAATGGTTCAAAGACCTATATTTCAGACCAGAAATAATCAAATACTTAGAGGAAAACATTGGTAAAACACTTTCCCACCCACACCTCAAGGACATCTTTGATGAATCAAACCCAATTGCAAGGAAGACTAAAGCAGAAACAAACCAATGGGACTACATCAAATTGAAAAGCTTCTGCACATCCAAAGAAACTATTAAACAAACAGAGAGACCCCTCACAGGTTGGGAAAAGATCTTCACATGCCAGACATCAGACAAGAAACTAATCACCAAAATATATAAAGAGCTCAACAAACTTAGCACCAAAAAAGCAAATGACCCCATCCAAAAATGGGCAGAGGATATGAAAAAACATTCACCTCAGAGGAGATCCAAAAGACTAACAAACATATGAAAAACTGCTCTAGGTCACTAATTGTCAGAGAAATGCAAATTAAGGCAACACTAAGACACAACCTCACTCCTGTAAGAATGGCATACATCAAAAAGGACAGCAGCAACAAATGCTGGAGAGGATGTGGGGACAGAGGAACCCTTTTACATTGCTGGTGGGAATATAAATTGGTACAGCCTCTGTGGAGAGCAGACTGGAAAACTCTCAGAAGGCTAGACATGGACCTTCCATATGATCCAGTAATTCCTCTCCTGGGCTTATACCCCAAGGACTCCATAACACCCAACCAATAAGAGGTGTGTACTCCTATGTTCATAGCAGCACAATTCATAATAGCTAAAACCTGGAAGCAACCCAGGTGCCCAACACCCGATGAGTGGCTGAGAATGCTGTGGTCTATATACACAATGGAATACTATGCAGCTATCAAGAACAATGAACCCACCTACGCTGACCCACAGAGCTAGAAGGAATTATGTTCAGTGAGCTAAGTCAGAAAGATAAAGATGAGTATGGGATGATCCCATTCATCAACAGAAGTTCATTAAGAAGACCTGAAAGGGAAAATAAAAGCAGGATCTGACCAAATTGTAAGTAGGGCACCAAAGTAAAAGCCCTGTGGTGAGGGGTAGACATGCAGCTTCCTGGGCCAGTGGGGGGTGTGCGAGTGGGTGGGAGGGATGGGTCACAGTCTTTTGGTGGTAGGAATGGTGTTTATGTACACTCCTAGCAAAATGTAGACATATAAATCAGTAGTTAATTAATATGAGAGGGGAAAAATCAATTGTATGTCTCAAAGTTTTTCAAAACACAAACTGAATCTTTATAATATATAGGCTGTGTATTTGATATGCGGACTCTCTCAAAAGCCTAGACCAAGTAGATCAGAAGCATCCAATAGTACAGCTATATACAAGATACTGGGTACTGTACAGCAAAACATAATTTAAATTTAACCCAGTTACCAAATAATGTGATGATAACAATAACTATCGATTGTCTTTTTGAACCCTAAGACAGCAGAAACCTCATATCTCCACTATAGAGCCCCTACTTCCCACAGTCCTGGAACCCTTGGATAGGGCCCACTTTCCCGTATGCCTCTCCCAATCCAAACCAAATAATATTGCATCTGCCAATCACAACCTAACCAACACAACGATTGTCATCTCAACATGCTTCAATTCAGACTGCGTCCAGAGACTTCACGTGTGGAATGACAACCCTTCAGCATCATTACTCGGGTGAGACCTTTCCTTGCATAGTATACTCTAATTCCATCTCAGGTGGTTCACTTTCTAACAAAGTCCCAAAACCTAGATATACACCAGTTTCTGTGAGAGAGAGCTTATGTTCACACGTATCCATAAACTATTGCAAAATATATACCTGAAAGCAGAAGTACACTAGAGTTTACAGTGAGTACCTCCCTAACACTTCCTCTCCACTATTCCAAGCTTTGGGTCCATGATTGCTCAACAATTTGTTTGGCTTTGTATGTTAACTCTCTTTTCAGTCACCAGATTCGAGATGCTATCAGGATGCTGGCCAGGCTTCCCTGGATTGAAGACCCCACCAATGTGGCCTGGAGCTCAGCTTCCCCAGAGACACACCCTACTAGGGAAAGAGAGAGGCATACTGGGAGTATGGACCAACCAGTCAACACCCATGTTCAGCGAGGAATCAATTACAGAAGCCAGACCTTCTACGTTCTGCAACCCACAATGACCCTGGGTCCATGCTCCCAAAGGGATAGAGAATGGGAGGGCTATCGGGGGGGGGGGGTGGCATATGGAGATTGCGTGGTGGGAACTGTGTGGAGTTTTACCCCTCCTACCCTATGGTTTTGTTAATTAATCCTTTCTTAAATAATAATAATAATTATTATTATTATTATCTAGGGCAGGGGTAGAGAGCATAATGGTTATATAAACTCTCATGCCCAAGCCTCCTACATCCCAGGTTCAATCCCCTGAACCACCGTAAATCAGAGCTGATCCATGCTCTGGTAAAAAACAAACAAACAAACAAATTAGCCTAGGGAAAGAGCTATTGCATAATCATTGTGCAAGAAAGACTTTTATGTCTGATACTCAGAGATCCCAGGTTCAATCCCCAGCCCCGCTGCAGTCCTGAGCAGTGCTCTGGTGGGTGGAAAAAACAGTATTTAAAAAATGAATTAATTAGCTTGCACAAAATCTTAGAGATACATGGGGGAACAAGTCCAAGAAAACCAAGCTATTTCTTTCTGCAAGAGCATGTTTACATGAGAAAAAGACAGTCTGACAAGCATGTATAAAGGCAACTTTATAGACTGATTATTCATAAATAAACACATGCAGATGTAGAATGAATAATTCAGCAGTGATTCTGAAGCTCTGAAGTCAATGCCTTCATACACACCAATGAAGGAAGCTAGAAGTAAGTACCAGACTAAAATGAACATTGACTAGCCTTCCTAATTGGAATGTGAATCACTTTTATAATCTGAAGAAATAAATAAGTTTATTTTAGAAAGTTTAAAAACATCAATAAAAGGAAGTTAAAGTTATCCATGATCCTAATACTTTCTCCATATTTGGGAGCTACTCTCCTCCCTAATTCAGCTTTCTAGTCCTATTTCCAACTTGGACACCATCTCCTGAAGGCAGTATGTCTATCCTACTTGTATGTTAGCTCATGGGCTCCAGCAAAAGTTAATAAAGTCATGAGACCCTTGGAATATAACTAAAATATACCTACTAACTAGCCTTATCCAAAGTGGAGACCCCCCAAATCTCATCTGCTATAGTCTTACCTTTAGATTCCTGACTATTAAATACTTTGTTTTGCTTTATATCTTAATGCTTTTCAGCCACCAAGTTGTAGATGCTACCATGATGCCAACCTGACTTCACTGAATAGACAACCTCACCAATGTACTCTGAGGAGCAGTAGACAGCATAATGGTTATATTAAGAAACTTTCATGCCTGAGGGTCCTAAATCCCAGGCTTAATCCCCTGAACCACCATAAACTAGAGCAAACAAACAAAGAATTAACTGAGGGCAGGAGAGATTGCATAATCTTTGTGCAAAAAAAAAAAAAAAAGACAATCTCCAGAACCCTACCCCACTAGGGAAAGATAGAAATCTGGGAGTATGGATCGACCTGTGTTGGTATTCTTCTAGTTCTGCTTCTGGGATCTAGTTCTGCTTTTGTTACATTGCTTGACATTGTGGTATATTTACATGGTCTTTTCTGTTACATTGGTTTAGACACACACACACACACACACACACACACACCCGCCACCTCCAGGAGATTTGGTTTAGCCCTTGCTAGTTTTGAGCTTCTCCCTTCTCCCCACCCCCTGGCCTACGTACTTCCTGTGTTCCACTCTGCTGCCAGAGGAGAAAGATGGAGGAGCACATAGTGTGGTGATTAGGTGTTGGACTCTTTGCCCGCTCCTGAATAAAGATTAAACTGCGTTCTCAGCTCAGCCGTGTGTTTCTGGTTGTCTGTTACCCACCCGTGAAGCCAGCCTTGAGAAAACAACAGACCTGTCAACACCCATGTCCAGTGGAGAAGCAATTATAGAAGCCAGACCTCCCACCTTCTGCACTCCAGAATGATCCTGGTCCAGGGATCAAGGAATAAAGAGGGATAAAGAACAGGAAAGTTTCCAAGGGAGGAATAGGATACAGAACTCTGGTGGTGGGAATGGTGTGGAATTGTACCCCTCTTATTCTATGGTCTTGTCAATCATTATTAAGTGAATAAAAATTCCCTTATTCAACTGTTTTTTTTCTGTTTGTATATACACATATATTTCTACAAAAAGGACTGAGTATAATATTAATTCTGAAGTTCTTGTAAATACTTCTAAAATACTGCTGGACCAAGACTCTAGAGACTTGTAACCAACTTTATATTTTTTAGCAATCTAATATATATAGTCTGTTTTTAAATACTAAATTCTCCCCTAAATTTTAGAATATGAAACCAGTAGTTTTCAACACACACCACTATTGTTACAGGAAGTCTTTGATTTAAAGCCAGGAAAATGATGCTATCCTTCCTTTTGATATATAGCCAGATACTTATTAGAATATTGTGAAGTCTTATTATAAATAATTAAACATAAGCTGACAATGCCCCTAGTAAAATATATGAACCAAATATATTTATAGAATGCAGTACCTAAGCTGATTATCATGTGCTTATTCCCTTACCTAATCAAGACTGGTTTGTAATTCAAAACAAATGTCACAGTCTTTTGAGCTAAGGAAAATTAATGAGTATGAATAGTCTATCACTCTAACTTAAAAGTAAAAATTAAACCAGGCCAATCACACTATCCTCAATCAAACCGTAATCCTCTAAAAATTAAACATTTTGAAAGCCAAAGTAATAAGGGTTTTGATATTTTTTCCTATAATCTACTATACTGAAGTATGCAAAAGATATAACTTGTTACATCAAACTTGCTTTTGAATAATTGCCTATTACATTTTACAGACAGACTGCTATAGTAAGTTAATGGTGCCTTTATCCAGCCATTCCTATAGTTATAGTCTTAGCCACAGAACTGTTTGCATTGCTCTCCTAGGCTTGGTTGGATGCTCTGTTCTAACCCTTGGCTCTGGCCCAGTCATATTAATAAGCAAATGTAGAGGGCTGGATGGTTCAACTCGCTGAGCAAATACATCAGAGTGAGCAAGGACATGGGTTCAAGACCCAAGTCCTCACCTGCAGTGTGTGTGTGTGGGGTGTTTCACCAGCAGTGAAACAGTGCTGCAGGTGTCTCTCTTTCTTTCTCCCTCTTAACCTCCCCCTTCCCTCTAGATTTCTTTCTGTCTCTACCCAAAATAAATAAATATGTAAAAAATTTAAAAATATATATTTTAACAAATAAACAAATGTGAATAAAGTGGTGGCTTAGAGAAGTGCTGGTTTACTACATTTTATTCTATTGCTTCTCTGCCATTGCTATGAACACATGCTTGAGTTAGTTTGCTTCAGTCACAAATAGCTCTGGTCATCCCAGCCAAGACAATGCTAGGTCTGTCAATAGATAATTTCCATGTGGATAGTTGGCTTAGCCCAGATTCAAGTAATTGCCAAATCGATCTCATCCTAAATTGTTAACCTCCACATCTGCAAGCAAAATAAGCAGTTAAATTGTTTTAAGCCACATAACTGGGTTGGTTAAGCGAAAGACAGTGTTATTGAGGCAGATTACTGACACAAAAAAATATGCCCTAAAGTAACAAATATCTTCACTTACAACACTATTTTATTTATCAAGAGGTCAAACTGCATTGGAAAATGAAATAGATGATAGACAAAAAAAAATGGATGGATGGATGGATGGATGGATGGATGGATGGATGGATGGATGGATAGGCAAACAAGAATTTTCCTATGTCTACATAGAAACACCTCAGTCAAAACTACAAATAACATCTCTCTCTATCTCTCTCTCTCTCTGTGTGTGTGTGTGTGTGTGTGTGTTACTATGCATAGTATTACTAACATTCCTGCTTCCATGATAATTAATGTTTAGGAAAGGAAAATATTATTACTCTTCTCAGACTGGTAAACTTAACTTTTAACAATGGTTTGCCTTTCCTGGTCATCAATTTGAAGTTAAAGCAATCCAAAAACGTGAAACAAGAAGATGCTTAAAACAGAAATTATAACAAATCTAGATAAACAGTCTTAAAAAGTATGGCAGTACTACTGTACAACTAAAGCACACGGAAGTAGCAGAAAATAAGTCAAATCAGCACTGTGAAAGCTCTAACAAGATTAAGTTTATTAGGAATAAATGTCACATTTTGTGTTTGGGATAAATTAATCAACTATACTTACAGTATGGTGTGAGAGAGATGTAACTTAGCACACCAAATTACTTAAAATACAATTATAGCTAATAACAGAAAAAAACATGAGGGAGTAAATGCAATTAAAGTGAATTGAGCTTTCAGAATTGCCTGGGAATGGAAATAATACTGATTTATAATTGATTATGATACATCAATATGCATATTATAATTAGCCACTAAATATAAAGAATTAATAACTAATAAACATAAAATATGGCATTAGACAACTAATTAGACCACAATCAAGAAAGAAAAAATATTTAAGGGAGTTGCAGGAAGATGGCAGACTGAGAAGCTGCTAGCAGCGTGAGCTCTGATCACATCTTCTGGAAACGGTAGGATTTTCTGCCTTTAGCAGGCTAGTCAATAAGGGGTCCTAGTGGAGACACCAAGGAGGTGACTATAATTTAATTTGGGTTAAGAATTAGAGTAAAGGTGGCACGGAATAGCGGGCGGGCTGCTCCAGACTTCCCAGGCGGCAGCAGGCAAGGCGGGTGCACCGGGCATTGTCCTCCGCCCCGGAAGGCGGCTCATCCGCCGGTTGCAGAGCGCTGCTGGGCGGCCAGCAGAGGACCCGGAGGGAGCACTATAGCTCGGGGGCTTTCTCTTGGGAGTCTCCAGGGACCACCACGACCCTGAGGGCGGATCCAAAGATTTCTTAAGTATAGCTCTCATTAGATCAAAGGACTTGGAGTTAGTTTTCATTTTCGAGAAATCCTTTAAAAAAGTCTGGAGGGGGGGGTTTACCGGAAGATGGCGGACTGAGAATCTGCTAGCCACTGAGCTCCGAACACATCTCCTGGAAACAGTAGGATTTTCTGCCTTTAGCAGGCCAGCCAATAAGGGGTCCTAGTGGTGACACCAAGGAGGTGACTATAACTTAATTTGGGTTAAGAATTAGAGTAGGGGAAAAAAATTCTTTTTTCTTCCTTTTAATTTTCAAGCATACCTCCCCCCCCCATAAGCAGTCCCTGGGGACCAGCTCCTGGCAGGATACCCCACACCACCAAACAGGGTGCTTTTTTGAATTCACTGATACACATTTGGGAATTTCCTTGCACTGCTCTTTAATTACAACTCTTTTTCTTATCTTCTCCCTTTTCTCTCTCTTGTCTCTCTCTCTCTTTTTTTTTTAATCTTGTCATACACTTCTTCCTTATTCTTTGCCTTTCTGAATTTTTGAATTATTTAGGGGAAGAAATCTGACTCAGAGTGGACTCTCTATGTGTGTATCTCTGCTCTAGTTCCCTTTCACCTCTTGTTACCCCTAGAATATACAGTGGGTAGTAGATTTGCACAACTGTCTATCCTTGCTATCCCCTCTTTCTTTTCTCTTTCTTCACTGGGATTTGGTTACTATTTTTTCACAACTGGAGAAATTGTTTGGCTAACTGGTAATGATTAAACTACTTCAATACTTACTTCAGTTGCTACTGTAATTCCGGAGGTTGGTGAGTGCAGTTGTCATAAAGGTATTTAGTACAGTGTTACTTGTACTCAAGACACAACAACTGAGGAACAACAGAGCATAAAAAAAAAGAAACACATACATAAAAAAATAGGTAGATCAAAAACAAATAAAACTGCTACTCCAATGAATGAAGACAAGAGCCCAGAAGAAACTACAAATCAGCCAGAAGTAACCATAGATAAGAAAAGTATGCAAGCAATAATAAACTTATTAATCACAGACATGAAAAAGACATTGGAGGAAAGGAATGGAAGTATTAGGGAAACAACAGTTGAGACACCCAAGGAAAATACTGATTATCTTCAGGCAATTAGAGAACTGAAAGCTGAAATAGCTGTAATGAAGAAAGAAGCTGAGGCAAGGGAAAGCAGACTAACAGAATCAGAAAACAGAATTAGTCAGAGGATGAGTTAGAGAAAATGAAGAAAGAGGTGAAAGAGCTTAAAAAGAGATTGAGAGATACTGAAAACAACAACAGAGACATATGGGATGATCTCAAAAGAAGTAACATTTGTATAATTGGCCTGCCAGAGGAAGAAAGAGAGGAAGGGGAAGCAAACATTCTAGAGGAAATAATAGAAGAAAACTTCCCCGACCTGAATAACAGAAAGGATATCAAGGTTCAAGAGGCCCAGAGAGTACCAAACAGAATCAACCCAGACCTGAAGACACCAAGACACATCACAGTCACAATGAGAAGAAGTAAGGATAAAGAAAGGATCCTAAAGGCTGCAAGAGAGAAACAAAAAGTCACATACAAGGGAAAACCCATAAGATTATCTGCAGACTTCTCCACTCAAACTCTAAAAGCCAGAAGGGAGTGGCAAGATATCTATCAAGCCCTGAATGAAAAAGGGTTACAACCAAGGATAATATATCCTGCTAGACTTTCATTCAAACTAGATGGAGGGATCAAAACCTTCTTAGATAAACAACAGTTAAAGGAGGCAACCATCACCAAGCCGGCCCTGAAAGTGGTACTAAAAGACCTCTTATAAACAAGAACATCACTATAATACTTGCAATATATCAGAGCAAACAAATTTTTTTTTAGAACAATGGCACTACAATACATTAAATCCATAATATCAATAAATGTCAATGGCTTAAACTCACCCATCAAAAGGCACAGGGTGGGGGGGGGATGGATCAGAAAACATAACCCAACCATATGCTGCTTGCAAGAATCCCATCTGTCACAACAAGATAAACACAGCCTTAAAGTGAAAGGATGGAAAACTATCATACAGGCTAACGGACCACAAAAAAGGGCAGGAACAGCCATTCTCATCTCAGACACGATAGATTTTAAATTAAATAAAGTAATAAAAGATAGGCAAGGACATAATGATTAGAGGATCAATCAGCCAAGAAGACTTAAAAATTATTAACATCTATGCATCCAACGAGGGACCATCTAAATACATTAAGCATCTACTGAAAGAATTTCAAAAATACATCAATAGTAATACAATAATAGTGGGAGACTTCAATACCCCACTCTCACACTTAGACAGATCAACAAAGCAGAGAACCAATAAAGATACAAGAGAATTGAATGAAGAGATCGACAGACTAGACCTCTTGGACATTTTCAGACTCCTCCACCCCAGAAAAGTGGAATACACCTTCTTTTCAAATCACATAATACATACTCAAGGATAGACCACATGTTAGGCCACAAAGACAGCATCAATAAATTCAAGAGCATTGAAATCATCCCAAGTATCTTCTCAGACCACAGTGGAGTAAAACTAACATTTAACAACAAACGGAATATTATTAAAAGACACAGAATTTGGAAACTAAACAACATGCTCCATAAGAACCACTGGGTCAGAGACTCACTCAAGCAGGAAATTCAAATGTTCCTGGAAACTAATGAAAATGAAGACACAACCTATCAAAATACTTGGGACACAGCTAAAGAAGTACTGAGAGGGAAACTTATAGCCATACAATCACATATTAAACACCAAGAAGAAGCTCAAATGAACAACCTTACTGCACAACTCAAGGACTTACAGGAAGAGGAATAAAGGAACCCTAAAGCAACCAGAAGGTCAGAAATCACTAAAGTTCGAACAGAAATAAACAACATCGAAAATAAAAGAACCATACAAAACATCAATGAAGCCAAATGTTGGTTCTTTGAAAGATTAAAGAAAATTGACAAACCCATAGCCAGACTCACCAAACAAAAAAGAGAGAAGACTCAAATTAATAGAATTGTAAACGATGCAGGATATATCACAACTGACACCACAGAAATCCAGAGAATCCTGCGAAACTTCTATAAAGAAATATATGCCACCAAGCTAGAGAATCTGGAAGAAATGGAGCAATTCCTAGAAACCTATGCACTTCCAAAACTGAACCAAGACGAACTACAAAATCTAAATGCACCAATCACAGACAAAGAAATTGAAACCGTTATTAAGAATCTCACCGGGGGTTGGGCGGTGGCGCAGTGGGTTAAGCGCATGTGGCACAAAGCGCAGGAACCGGCGTAAGGATCCCGGTTTGAGCCCCCGGCTCCCCACCTGCAGGGGAGTCGCTTCACAGGCGGTGAAGCAGGTCTGCAGGTGTCTATCTTTCTCTCCTCCTCTCTGTCTTCCCCTCCTCTCTCCATTTCTCTCTGTCCTATCCAACAACGAATTGCATCAACAAGGTCAATAATAATAACCGCAACGAAGCTACAACAAGGGCAACAAAAGGGGGAAAATGGACTCCAGGAGCGGTGGATTCATGGTGCAGGCACCGAGCCCAGCAATAACCCTGGGGGAAAAAAAAAAAAGAATCTCCCCAACAACAAAAGTCCTAGACCAGTTGGCTTCACAAACAAATTCTACAAAACTTTCAGGAAACAGTTAGTACCAATACTTCTTAAGCTATTCCATAAGATTGAAGAAACAGGAATACTCCCTTCCACCTTTTATGAAGCCAACATCACCCTGACACCAAAAGCTGATAGGGACAGAACAAAAAAGGAAAACTACAGACCAATATCTCTGATTAACATAGATACCAAAATATTAAACAAGATCTTGGCCAACCGGATACAGCAACACATCAAAAAGATTGTTCATCATGACCAAGTAGGATTCATCCCAGGAATGCAAGGCTGGTTGAACATCTGTAAGTCAATCAATGTCATTCACCACATCAATAAAAGCAAAGCCAAAAACCACATGATTATCTCAATAGATGCAGAGAAAGCCTTTGACAAAATCCAACACCCATTCATGCTCAAAGCTCTACAAAAGATGGGAATAGATGCGAAATTCCTCAAGATAGTGGAGTCTATATATAGGAAACCTACAGCCAACATCATACTCAATGGACAGAAGCTGAAAGCATTCCCCCTCAGATTGGGGACTAGACAGGGCTGTCCACTGTCACCGTTACTCTTCAATATAGTATTGGAAGTTCTTGCGATAGCAATCAGGCAAGAGAAAGGAATCAAAGGAATACAGATTGGAAGGGAAAAAGTCAAGCTCTCACTATTTGCAGATGATATGATAGTATACATAGAAAGACCTAAAGAATCCAGTAGAAAATTACTGGAAGTTATTAGGCAATATAGCAAGGTATCAGGCTACAAAATCAATGTACAAAAATCAGTGGCATTTCTTTATGCAAACACTAAATCTGAAGAAGAAGACATCCAGAAATCACTCCCATTTACTGTTTCAACAAAATCAATAAAATACCTAGGAATAAAGTTGACCAAAGAAGTGAAAGACTTGTATACTGAAAACTATGAGTCACTACTCAAGGAAATAGAAACTGATAGCAAGAAATGGAAAGATATCCCATGCTCATGGATTGGAAGAATAAATATCATCAAAATGAATATTTTCCACAGATCCATATATTAATGCAATATCCATCAAAGTTCCACCAAGCTAGTTTAAGAGAATAGAACAAACACTACAATCATTTATCTGGAACCTGAAAACACCTAGAATTGCCAAACCATCTTAAGGAAAAGAAACAGAAATGGAGGCATCACACTCCCAGACCTTAAACTATATTATAAAGCCATCATCATCAAAACAGCATGGTACTGGAACAAAAATAGGCACACAAAGCAATGGAACAGAATTGAAAGCCCAGAAGTAAATCCCAACACCTATGGACATCTAATCTTTGATAAGGGGGCCCAAAGGATTAAATGGAAAAAGGAGGCTTTCTTCAATAAATGGTGCTGGGAAAACTGGGTTGAAACATGCAAAAGAATGAAATTGAACCACTTTATCTCAACAGAAACAAAAATCAACTCCAAATGGTTCAAAGATCTAGATGTCAGACCAGAAACAATCAAATACTTAGAGGAAAACATTGGTAAAACACTTTCCCACCTACACCTCAAGGACATCTTTGATGAATCAAACCCAATTGCAAGGAAGACTAAAGCAGAAACAAACCAATGGGACTACATCAAATTGAAAAGCTTCTGCACATCCAAAGAAACTATTAAACAAACAGAGAGACCCCTCATAGAATGGGAGAAGATCTTCACATGCCAGACATCAGACAAGAAACTAATCACCAAAATATATAAAGACCTCAGCAAACTTAGCACCAAAAAAGCAAATGACCCCATCCAAAAATGGGCAGAGGATATGAACAAAACATTCACCTCAGAGGAGATCCAAAAGGCTAACAAACATATAAAAAACTGCTCTAGGTCACTGATTGTCAGAGAAATGCAAATTAAGACAACACTAAGATACCACCTCACTCCTGTAAGAATGGCATACATCAAAAAGGACAGCAGCAACAAATGCTGGAGAGGATGTGGGGACAGAGGAACCCTTTTACATTGCTGGTGGGAATGTAAATTGGTACAGCCTCTGTGGAGAGCTGACTGGAAAACTCTCAGAGGGCTAGACATGGACCTTCCATATAATCAAGTAATTCCTCTCCTGGGGATATACCCCAAGGACTCCATAACACCCAACCAAAAAGAGGTGTGTACTACTATGTTCATAGCAGCACAATTCATAATAGCTAAAACCTGGAAGCAACCCAGGTGCCCAACAACAGAGGAGTGGCTGAGAAAGCCGTGGTATGTATATATACACAATGGAATACTATACAGCTATCAAGAACAATGAACCCACCTTCTCTGACCCATCTTGGACAGAGCTAGAAGGAATTATGTTAAGTGAACTAAGTCAGAAAGATAAAGATGAGTATGGGATGATCCCACTCATCAACAGAAGTTGAGTAAGAAGATCTGAAAGGGAAACTAAAAGCAGGACCTGATCAAATTGTAAGTAGGGCACCAAAGTAAAAGCCCAGTGGTGAGGGGTAGACATGCAGCTTCCTGGGCCAGTGGGGGGATGGGAGTGGGCGGGAGGGATGGGTCACAGTCTTTTGGTGGTGGGAATGGTGTTTATGTACACTCCTAGCAAAATGTAGACATATAAATCAGAAGTTAATTAATATGAGAGGGGGAAATCAATTGTATGTCTCAAAGTTTCTCAAAACACAAACTGAATCTTTTTAATATATAGGCTGTGTACTTGATATGCATACTCTCTCAAAAGCCTAGACCAAGTAGATTAGAAGCATCCAATAGCACAGCTATATACAAGATACTGGGTACTGTACAGCAAACCATAACAAAAGGACTTTTCAAAGTTAACCCAATTAACAAATAATGTGATGATAACATTAACTATCCATTGTCTTTTTGAACCCTAAGACAGCAGGAACCTCACATCTCCACTATAGAGCCCCTACTTCCCACAGTCCTGGAACCCTTGGATAGGGCCCACTTTCCCGTATGACTCTCCCAATCCAAACCAAATAATATTGCATCCGCCGATCACAACCTAACCAAAGCAACGATTGCCACCTCAACATGCTTCACCTCATACTGTGTCCAGAGACTTCACGTGTGGAATGACAACCCTTCAGCTTCATTACTCGGGTGAGACCTTTCCTTTTATAGTACACTCTAATTTCATCTCAGGTAGTTCACTTTCTAACAAAGTCCCATAACCTAGATATACACCAGTTTCTGTGAGAGAGAGCTTATGTTCACACGTATCCATAAACTACTGCAAAATATATACCTGAAAGCAGAAGTACACTAGAGTTTGCAGTGAGTACCTCCCTAACACTTCCTCTCCACTATTCCAAGCTTGGGATCCATGATTGCTCAACAAATTGGTTTCGTATGTTAACTCTCTTTTCAATCACCAGGTTCCAGATGCCACCAGGATGCTGGCCAGGCTTCCCTGGACTGAAGACCCCACCAATGTGTCCTGGAGGTCAGCTTCCCCAGTGACACACCTTACTAGGGAAAGAGAGAGGCAGACTGGGAGTATGGACTGACCAGTCAACGCCCATGTTCAGCGTGGAAGCAATTACAGAAGCCAGACCTTCTACCTTCTGCAACCCTCAACGACCCTGGGTCCATGCTCCCAGAGGGCTAGAGAATGGGAAAGCTATCATGGGAGGGGGTGGGTTAATGAGATTGGGTGGTGGGAATTGTGTGGAGTTGTACCCCTCCTACCTTATGTTTTTGTTCATTAATTCTTTCTTAAAGAAAAAAGAAAAAAAGAAAGAATATTTAAGTTATAGAGACAAATAGAAAAATATTACCATAAAACTCAAGTATGTTAGTGATGTCATTATACATAAAAAGTTAAAATTCTCTAATGAAAGAACAAAGATTGGCAGACTAAATGAGACAAAGAAAACTGCTTTGAAAAAACCATATATTAAATATAATAACAAAAGAGGTAAAAATAAATATGGAAGACATAATACATATCTCTTCCCAAAGTAAAGTTCATACAGTACGATGGTTATGAAAAATGTGATGATGTTCTTGATGAAGATGACCACTTATGGTGGAGAGAGGGATCCATGGGAGATATATGCCCATCATATCTATATGGAAATCCTAGGATTCCCACATGAATGGTTGTGCTGGTAGTGACCAAAAAGGCCATCATTAAGTAAGCCAGTCTCTTACCCTTATCCAGCATTTGTAGTCCTTACTTTTATGGTTTTAGTGAAGTGAAGTAGGGGGTAGGAGGGTATCTAGGTCTATGTAGAAAATATTTGATTAGGTATTTTATGGTGTCTTTTTTGTAGGTCTTTTACTGGCTTGATAGACTTAATGAGTCTAAGTCTACGCACTGCAGACTATTCCACACTTTTACTTGAAGGTATAAATTTTCCTCTAACTCAAGGATATCTCATATACCCTGTCCCTTGGGCCCTGGAATATACCTAGAGTCTGTAACTTTATTAGGAAGTGTGCCACCCGAAATGGAACAACATCATAAGCCCTCTTGTGGGCTTCTACAGGACCTTGCTTTCAATGTAGAACAGCAATGGTAGGCACTACTCCACTCTCTGAAGAGAGACTGGGACAAACTGGTCATAAATGAGTGCAAACGAAAATGTTCCTACCTGTGACCATGAACTTTGTGCTCAGACTGACAGGGATGCAGAGGTCACACAGGCTTCCAAGCTAAATATGAACAGATACGGGCCCTAGGTCAGACTGATGTGGTTAATAGTTAAAGGTATTTATATACTCCCCTCATGTTTGGGAGCCACTCTCTGCCTTAATCTACTTTGTAGTCCAATTTTAAACTCTGACATCCTCTTCCCAGACAATAGTCTTAGCTCACTTGCATGATAACTACTAGGTTTAGGTAAAAATTACTAAAGCTATAGGCTCCTTGGAATATATTCAAAATGGACAGCCTACCTTCTTCACAAGAACACAAGAACCCTTAGTTCCATCTGCTCTATTCTGAACTTTAGGTTCCTGATTATTAAACTATTTGTTTTTCTTTATATCTTGATGCTTTTCAGCCACCAAGTTGCAGATGCTACCATGACACTATCCTGAATTCCCAAGAAGACCCCACCAATTTGTCCTGGAGCCCCATTTCCCCAGAGCCCTGCCCCACTAGGGAAAGAAAGAGAAGGCTGGGAGTATGGATCAACCTGTCAATGCCCATGTTCAATGGGGAAGCAATTACAGAAGCCAGACCTTCCACCTTCTGCACCTCATAATGACCCTGGGTCCATACTCCCAGAGGTATAAAGAATAGGAAAGCTATCAGGGGAGGGGAGGGGGATATGGAGTTCTGCTGTCAGGAATTGTGTGGAGTTATACCCCTTTTATCCTATGTTTTTTGTCAGTGTTTCATTTTTATGGATAAACATTAAAAAAAAAGAATATGAAAGTTTCCAATGGAGGGAATGACATATGAAGTGAATGATGGTGGGAATTGTATGGAACTGTACCCCTCTTATCCTATGATCATGTTACTCATTTTTGAATCATTAATAAAAAATAAAGATATGATAAAATTTTTTAAAGTGTGAAAACATATATATTAGCATGCCAGGTTGTGTGTCTGGATGAGTTTTATACAAACCAGGGACTAATTAATTATTCTGCAGGGCTAACAACTTCTGTGGCTTCTCAAATGCTGACAAATACCTGTGGGGGCAAAGCCCCATGAGAGGGCAAATGCAATAGCATGATAAGTACCTGAGGTAAATGGGGAGGTATGTGAATTGTTAGCCCCTGCAGCCACATTATCTGCTAAGATCTCATTAGAGGTGTGAGTTAGAAGAAACCTTGAAATATTACAAGCTGTTTAGAAGAAATTGCAGGGACTTGCTATTAGTTATCTCTACCACAGCTCTTCTGCAGATGTCCATTCTCCATTTCATGCCCCTTGTTAATGAATTATTCTACTTTTCACTGAAGTAAATTGTTTGTAACTAATAAAAGACAAGGGTCCACAGTGGTCAGTGCTACAATGTTTTCCATCTTTGTAAAGGATAGCAAACATGTAAGTCATATGGGTCCCCCAAAATTCAAGACATGAGGCTTTTGGCAGTTATTTATTTGCATAAATCATGTGTGGAGGCTACAGCTGCAGAGAATCACAGGTGTATGTCCATAACACAATGTTTTTATTTTTTAAGCCAAGAGTTTATTCTAGAGAGAAACAGAAAGGGCTAGAGAAGGATATTCATACTGTGCAGAGTGTATGGTAATGAGTAACAGAAAAACAGATTCAAAATGTATAAATAGTTCCATACCACTTATCATTAGAGAAATGCAAATTAATCCCACAATGAGATATCACCTCACAGATTAACAGATTATTGCTGCATTACTTGCCAAAGTTTCCATAGCTAAAGTATAGAAACAACCTAAATGTCCAAGAACAGATGACTAGAGAAAGAAGTTGTAAGATATACATACATATATCTGTGTGTGTATACACACTATATTATATACACACATAGATGTACAGATAGTATAAAACTACTCTGCAATCAAAAAGTATGCGACTGTATCATTTGGAACAAAATGGATGAAATTGGAGGTGGTTACTCTTAGTGAAATAAAGAGATGAAAGAAAAATACTGGATGGTTTCACTAATATATGGAATAAAGATAACTAAAGTAAATGAACTTGCAAAAAAAAAAAAAGATGATAAACAGACTGTCCCTTCAACGATGTGAGAATTAAGCTGGGCATGTGTGTGAGGGAGGTTTGTTTGGGGCAATAGTAACATATGCATCATGTGTGGGTTTAAAAAAATGCTTCTAAAATTTGATAATTTTACAAAACATGCTTCATAAAATATATTTGATTAGATAGCATGTTTATATAACGGTTATAAATTAAATAATAATAATATGCACATAATAAATTGAATGTTTTAATTTCAAAATATTGAATATATTTCAAACGTTTAAATTAAATATGTGTAATTAAGTGATAATCACATAATAACGTGGAAAGAAATAAAAGAAGTTGAATAATTTTTAATCATATGGGAGACTTTAAGATTACTCTAAGTAACTGCTAGATAAATATGATAAAAATCATAAGACTGCAACAAGGGCAACAAAAGGGAATAAATAAATAATTATAAAAAAAAATTTAAAAAAAAATCATAAGACTGAAATATTCCAAAGATGATAAATTTTATATTTATATAACTACAATTTGTAGATATAATATTTCAGATTGACATAAAGCGTATTTTTTCAAGTGCATATGCACTACTTATTAAAATTTATTGATAAAATATTAAAATATAATTCAAAAGGATTTATATCAATCAGAATATTTTCTTGAAAAATTTAGAATTTAAGCCTAAAATTGATAACACAAATCAGAAAATTATAAATAATTTGAGAATTATGATATATATATATATTTTTTTTTTAATAAGAGCTCTGCTCTGTGTTAAGTTGGTGCCAGGAAACTGAACCTAGAACCTCAGGCATGAGAGTCTTTTTACACAGCCATAATACTATCTCCCCATCCCATGTAAAACAGTTAAAATAATCTATGTAACAAAGAAGAACTCATAACGGGCTGGAGTTAAGCACACATGGCATGAAGTGCAAGGATTGGCATAAGGATGGGGTTCTAGCCCCTGACTCCCCACATGCAGAAGAGTCACTTCACAAGCTGTGAGGCAGGTCTGCAGGTGTTTTTCTCTCCCCTCTCTGTCCTCCCTCCTCTCTCGATTTCTCTCTGTCCTATCTAGCAACAGTAATAATAACAATAATAATAATAACAACAAGGGTAACCCCAAGGCAACAAAAATGGGGAAAATGACCTCCAGGAGCAGTGGATTCGTAGTGTAGGCACTGAGCCCCAGTGATAACCCTGGAGCCAAAAAAAGAAGAAGAATGAGGAAGAGGGGGTAGAGGGGGAGAAGGAGAAGGGGGGGAAGAAGAAGAATGGGAAGGTGAAATAGTCATAAAGGGGAAAGTAGTAGTTTAATGACAATAAAATACAGAGAACTCAATCCTGAAAGACTGAGCTAAAGTAGTACTGGGAGGCGAATGACTGACAGCAATTCCAGAAGCCAGACCTCCCACCTTATGCACCCCAAAATCATCCGGGGTCCACACTCCCAGAGGGATAAAGGATAGGGAAGCTTCTAATGGAGGGGATGGGATATGAAACTCTGGTAGTGGGAATTCTGTGGAATTGTATCCCTCTACTCCTATGGTCTTGTCAATGATTATTAAATAAATAATAATAATAAAATGTGAAGACAGGACTTCAAAGGTTATAGAAACTTGTGTTATGGGCCTGGTTGGGCTCTCTCTGCCAACATGGGCCTGCCAACATGTGCATGAATGGCACTCTTGCTCCTTCTCTCTTTCTCTCACTGCCCACATGTGCTCCAACATGTGGGTGTTCTCAGTTTTCCTGAATGAAGTGTAAAATCCCTGAAAAATATATATAGCAGAGAAAATATACCTGTTATTATTAAAATTCCTGTTAAATTTTTCTCTTATCAAACTATATAATACTTGTCTGGTTAATTTTCAAACTCTGAAAAAAACCATTAGGGGGACAGGATGGTTTCCTTTGCATACTGACAATATACACATTTCATATAGATTCCAGTATGCAAATATATTTGCTTTAAGTAAAATGAAGGAATAAAAATCAATAGGTTATAAAAACAAGTTAATTTTTCACTGTGTTTCTAAGATTTGCTATAAGATTCCTTAAAAAAAAAAAAAAAGAGGTAATCTGTGGTTACTTAAATATGACATCTTTGGCTCAGAATCAACGTTCCAGAAATAGACTTCTATCATCAGGCCTGTGCAAATAGAGTAAAACCTTCATCAGGAATAGAACTTCTATTTTTAGAAAGTGAAAGATAGCAATTTCCCTAAAATTTTTTACTTTATGATTAGTAATAAAGTTTCACGAAGGCAGATGCTATGCTTTCATTACTTTCGAGGATCTCACTAGTTTCACACACAGTAGGACCTTGAAAGTTACTTGTCAGAATCAGCAAGTTATATGTTTGTGTGAATCATTGTATAGTTTATACTGTGAGATACTTTTAAAAAGTCTGTCAATGTGTATTCCTTTTTTGTAGCACCTGCTATTCAGCAGAAACATCCATTGCCTCAGGAAGAATTAGAATTGTTAGAGATAGAGAGTATCCAGAAATAAAGTGTCACTGTTCAGTGTTTGACTTCCAAAATAGTCACTTGAAGCCTGTTTCAAAGACAATTTTCCTGAAAGCCACAGCATTTAAGTGAGAACTGAAATGTCAAGGAGGTTAAAAAAAAAAGTTGTAAAAGAATTTTGTATCAAAAAGGAAAGACCTAAAGAAGCAGAACACAAAATTTATTCACAAGGAATAGATGGGGAATAGATAAAGGAATAGATAAAAAGCTAAAATACCCCACCCAAGTGAGCAAATTAAGGTTTCTCTGTTTAAGAGGTTAGAAATAGACACTGGAGGAGAGAAAGGACGCAGGGAAGAACTCACATGTAGGTCAAGTATGGGACCTCCAAGCCCTTTCTGATTTATAAGAAAATCAAGACGACATCTACAGGTCACCCACTGTCACTTCAGGAGTTCCCATGCAGATGAGGTGGAGACATCTTGCATTTGTATCTCTTTATCAAAGAGTAAGAAAACTCCTGAATGCAGCACACCAATTAGTCACTGGATATGGTCATCAACTGAAATACGACTACTTAGCACAAGCTGTCCTTTGTCCCCGCTCCCAATACACAGGAAAAAAATGAATTTTCAGAAGAAGCAGTGTAAAGGAGAAAGTAACCATCACTTAATACAGACTTGGACCTAATACAAACCAATCTGAGATTATCCTTTTATACAAGTTCAGAAAGGGTGAAACTAGCCCACACCACACTATTATGTAGATAAAGACATCTCCAAGTCTGGATACACATAATTTACGAAGCCTTACAACTCTTACCATGTTTAATTAAAATTATAATATATGGGGGGATGCTCACCTGGTTGAGTGTATACTTCACCATGCATGTGCACCCCGATTTGAGTCACCAGCCATTCAGTCTATAGGAGCATCAAACAAGGCTTAAGCCCTGAAGCAAGGTTGTGTTGCCTTCGCCCTCTCCCTCTCCCTCTCTGCCACCTTCTATCTAAAACAAAAGTCTACCCAGAGCAATGGAATTTCATAGGCATGAAACCAAACACAGTAAAATCTTGACAGCAAGAAAAAGAGAAAGAAAGAACATGAGAGGAGAAAGAGCAGATAAAATTTTTTCTTTCCCTTTAACTTCATTAAAATTTAAATATCTCTAGGAACATAGAGAAGGGAATAAAAGTAGTAAAAAGGTCTCAAAAGTTAAGAGGATTTATGTAAAAACTAACTAAATGATCAAACATAATTTTATGAGCTACCTACCTCACTTCACACTATGAGGAAGTCAGTCAGTTTCACTATGATCCAGTGGCCGGGAGTAGTGGGGGGGTACAACAAATTCTAGAATCACTCCTTGCCATCACTTGCTAACTGAATTTCTCTCTTTCTTTCTTTCTTTCTTTCTTTCTTTCTTTCTTTCTTTCTTTCCTTCCTTTCTCCTTCCTTCCTTTCTTTATTCTATTGATTTAAGACAGTAGGATAAGAGTGTTACAATTTGACATAATTCCAACCACCAGAACTCCCTATCCCTATCCTGTCCTCTCCACTGAAATCTTTCCTTTTCTTTATCCCTCTGGGAGCATGGACCCAGGATCATTATGGAGTGCAGAAGGTGGAAGGTCTGGCTTCTTTAATTGCTTCCCATTGACAGGTTGATCCATACCCTCAACCTATTTCTCTCTTTCCCTAGTAGGGGAGGGCTCTATGGAGGTGGGGTTCCAGTACATACACATTGGTGAGGTCCTCTGCCTAGGGAAGTCAGGTTGGTGTTATGGTAGCATCTGCAACTTAGTGGCTGAAAAGCATTAAGATAAAAAGAAGAAAAAATAGTTTAATAATCAGGAACCTAAAGGTAAGAATATAGCAGATGATAATTGGGGGTCTCCATTTTGGGAGAAAAAAGCTAGGAAACTATCACCCAGACAAAGAGACTTCTCACAGAATGGGAGAAGATCTTAAACTACCATATATCAGTCAAGAGACTAGCAATAAGTGTGTGTGTGCGTGTGCGTGTGTGTGTCAACAAACTTAGCAACAAAAAAGCAAATGAGCCAATTCAAAAGTGGGGAGAGGATACGAACAGAATATTCACTACAGAAGAGATACATAAGGCCAACAAACATGAAAAATTGCTCCAAATCACTGATTCTCAGAAAAATATAAATAATGACAATAATGAGATGCCACCTCACCCTTGTGAGAATGTCATACATCAGAAACGACAACAACAACAAATGCTGGAGAGGTTGTGGGGACAAAGGAACCCTCCTGCATTGCTGGTGGGAATGTAAACTGGTATAACCTCTTTGTAGAGCAGTCTGGAGATCCCTCACAAGGCTAGAAATAGACCTTTCTTATGACCCAGTCATTCCTCTCCTGGAGATATATCCTAAGGAATCAATAGCACCCATCCAAAAAGATATATGTACACCTATGCCCATAGCAAAACAATTCTTAATAGCTAAAACCTGGAAATAACCCAGGTTTCCAACAAAGATGAGTGGCTGAAAAAGCTGTGGTATATATACAGAATGGAATACTACACAGCGATGAAGAACAATGAACCTACCTTCTCTGATCCATCTTGGATGAAGCTAGAAGGAAGTATGTTAAGCGAGATAAGTCAGAAAGACAAAGATGAGTATGGTATGATACTATTTATAAATAGAAGTTAGGAAAGAAGAACAGAAAGGGAAACGCAAAGCAGGATTTGCCTGAGTTTGGAGTAAGGCACCAAAGTGGAAATCTCTGGGGGAAGAATGAGGGTAGATTTTCAGCTTCACTACAAGGTGCTGGGGGTAGGGACACAGACTTTTGGTGGCAGGAATGGTGTTAATATACACTCCTATTAACATATAGTCTTATAAATCACTATTTAGTCACTATGAGATGGGAAAAATAGATTGAATGTCTTGAATCATTTGATGCTAACTGGATTTCAAATGCTCTCCTTGGTTTCTTTCCTATTGTGCTGTATTCTCAGCTAAGAAAATGTCCAACTGCCATTTGAGCATAGCATATTAGCCCTAATTAACTGCACACAGTTAAAGTAAAATGCCAGTTTCTTTTTAGTCTATTTATTGTGGATTTTCTTTTGCAAGATAGTTTCTTTATCTCTATTATCCCTTCTGGGGAGATATTTTCTTTGCGTTTTCAAAAGCAACCTTCCTCTATAGAAGGCCCGTTTGCCTTGGATAGAGGTTCTATGTGAAGTCACTTCATTAGCCTGTCTGTACATAATTAACCTCAAGACTCTTTCCCTGAAAAGTATTCACAATTATTTAATTACTTTTAAATATTGGCAGACTAGATTCATCTACATTATCTTGATTTTATTTATTCATTCTCTTGTGGCGTGGGAGTCACTCACACATGTTAAATTCCTCCATTCCCGGGTCAACTTTTTATATTTTTCAATTTAGACAGACAGAGAAAGAGGCAGCCAGCATATCTCCACCATCTCTGAAGCTTCCCTTGGTATATCATAACTCTGTTTCTTTTTTAAATCTATCTTTTCATGTCCTAATACTCGAAGGAATGACATGATGGGGTGTCAAAAACTACTTTTTAAAAGATGCACTTTCCTTAAGTGCCATCTGTCATGACTCAAGTGGCTGTATTTGAGTGTACCATTGGAACAGTTTCCAAAACACAAAATATAAATGCTTTCTTAGGCTGTAAAGTTGACTACACTATCTCATTCTGGACCTTTGCTATTTTCTTGAACTGTGAGATCAAAGTGGCAACATTTTGGAATCATGCACACACAACTATCAAAGAGGTAATATTTTCTTTTTCCTTCAAGAAAGTTGAAAGAAATTTGTAGTTGAATCTTCAAATAACTTTCCTCCCAAACTTTGATTTAGTGATTGGGCTCCCCCAAATGCTTCCCAGTACTGCAGGTCATCTTTGATGACTGTCAAGATTTAAACCAAAGTCTATCAATACAGTTTTGGTTTTCCCTGATAATCATCTGAACAAAAGTGCTTCATTATATAATTTTAAGTTTCTGGATTTTTTTTTATTAATCTTTTTTCTTTGATTTACTATGTCATTGATCATGTATTCTTTACTTTCAGAGGACCACTGTGTACTACAGTCAATACTAAACTCACTGGAAACATATGAATTTTTGCAAATTTAAACATGTTATTATGAATGAGACTTTGAGAAATTAAAAGAGTTTTCAATGACAGACTCTGGGTACCACACCTTGAGAATAATACTTGAAAAAATTAGAGTGTAATTATAAATTATGATATTAGTTTTTAATTATGTATTTATAATAGAGACAGAAAGTTAAAGGGGAGAGATAGATGATAGATAGATAGATAGATAGATAGATAGATAGATAGATAGACAGACAAACAGACAGATATAGAAAGAGAGAGAGAGACCTGCATCCCTTCTTCACTACTTGTGAAACTTCTTCCCTGTAAGTGATGAACAGGGGCTTGAACCTGTGTTCTTGCGTACTGAAAGGAGAGCATTTGAAATCCAGTTAGCATCAAATGATTCAAGACATTCAATCTATTTTTCACTTTCAAGTCCAGAGTTGTTTCCAAAGGAAATTCCAAAGGGGAATATTAAATTAGCAGGACACGTAACAAAGTGGCAGACATTTTGTGTATTTTCATCTGGAAAGGCAGATGACATGGAGATCTTACATTTGGGTTTAAGATCAGTTTAAGAAAAAGGAAATATTCAAAACACAATGTTTGAGCTTAAGTGGATTTGTGAGACTCAAGATGCAACTTTGTTAAAATGGCTCTTTATTGAAGGAATCAGACAGAAGCATGGAAACATCAGTAGGAGAATGAGAGAGAGAGGGAGAGAGAGAGAGAGAGGGGGGGGGGAAAGCTTATGCAACAAGTAAGAACTGAGAAATGCCATTTATAAGATCTCTATAACTATAATTCCTGGCCTTGATTATATTACATGGTATTGTAACCAGACACTGAAATTGTGGCCACATAGAATGTCACTGACTAATTAACTACAAATTTGATCAGCTGTTCCTCTAAGAATTTGAAGACATTTATGATCATAATATAATTTGTACTATTTATTTTTTCACTGATTGTCCAAAATGCCTAATCATTTTTAGAATCTATGATTAAAACCCATCTGCCTTCTTTTCATGTTATCCAAAATAGCAGGCTATTTTACACTATGTTTTTGCTGCTTCAAAATATATACTGGAATTATGTAACTATTAAAACTATACTCACTGACTTACTAGTAGTGATTACTTGATTAAAGTGTATTTTTTACTTCAAAGTGTATTTTAATACCCTCTATGCTGCTAACTATAATATTATTTTGGAATGTAAAATCAAATCTTTGTCCACGTGTTAATTCCCTTGCCTGCGAGACAGAGAACGAATCTGGTTTACAGAAAACACATTAATCGGTTATTTTTCCCCAAGATGTGAAAACTTGTCAACATATCCCAGTATTTCCACATCTCAGAGAATTCATAAACTAACAAAAATAGACAGTGGCCTCTAGACTGTGTGTTACTCTGTATCATGAACACAATTTAAAGGGCTTCCTCAATGTCTATAAAACCAGTATTACTCCCAGTCCTGGAATCTCTGGGGATTTGCTTTTTTTTCTCTATGAATACTTCTTTTGATCCATACCATTAGATACTGTATCTGCTGGTCTCAACCAAATCAATGCAACCAGTGCCACCTCAACATATTTCACTTAGAACTGTGTCCAGAGGCTCCAGGCCTGGGATATCAACCCTCCAGCTCCAATACTTTGGTGAGACTGTTCCTAGCTCACAGGATGCCTTAGTTCCATTTCAAGTGCTGCACTTCCTAACAAAGTTACAGATATAGACTAGGGACCATGGGAAAGAGCATAGGTGAAAATGTATCCATAAGTTAGGGTAAAACATATAACTTTAAGAAAAGTGTGCAATAGACTATAGTGACTCAATAAGTGCAGCACGCAAGTAGGAAGACCTAAAAAAGACACCATAAAGTACTTAATCAAATAGTTTTTACTTAGACCTAGATACTATCCTAATCTACTTCCTATTTCACTTCCCTCAATCACTCTAACTCTAACCCTGCTGGATATAGTAAGGACTACAAAAGCTGGATAAGGGCAAGAGACTGGCACACTTTAATAATGGCCCTTTGGTCAATGCCAGGCCACCCCAAAATCTGAAGCCCTATTCAGGGAATCCTGGGATTCCCATATGGATATGATGGGCCAAGACCTCTAACACATCCCTCTCTCCACTATCACTGGGCATCTCCATCAGGAACAACACCATAAACCCTCTTGTGGGCCTCTACAGGACCTTGCCCTCAATGTGGAAAAGCAATGGTAGGGACTAGAGACTACCCCATACCCCGAATGAAGGCTGGGTCAACATTGCCTGCCACTTGGGGAAAATGGGTCCTAAAATTAGTGCCAGCTAGAATATTCCTAGCTATGAGCACAGAATGCAAGCTCAGACCAACAGGGATGTAGAGGTTACACAGGCTCCTGTGCTAAATATGAACAGACATGTACCCTAGGTGAAATCAATAGGTTTTACAGTTAACAGTATTTATATACTTTCCCCATATCTGGGAGTTACTATCTCCCTGATCCAGCTCTCTAGTACTATTCTCTAAACTGACATAGCCTTCCTTGACAAGACTTGTAGCCTACCTGCCTGTTAACTTTCGGACAGGTAAAAATTTGTAAAGTCACAGGCCCCTTGGAATAAACCTAAAATAGACTTCCTACCTTCTTTTAACATGAAGACCCCAAACCTCATTTTCTATAATCTTAGCTTTAGGTTACTGATTATTAAACAATTTTTTATGCTTTATATCTTAATGCTTTTCAGCCATCAAGTGGCAGACTTGATACCAACTTGACATCCCTGGGCAGATGACCTCACCAACATTTTCTGGAACCTCACCTCTCCAGAGCCCTACCCCAATAGCGAAAGATAGAAATAGGCTGGGTGTGGATAGGCCTATCAACACCCATGTCCACTGAAGAAGGAGTTACAAAAGCCAGACCTCCCACCTTCTGTATCCCATAGAGATCTTTGGTCCATACTCTCAGATGGATAAAGCATAAGGAACCTTCAAATGGAGCAGATGGGTTATGGAACTCTGGTGGTGGAAATTGCATGGAATTGTACCTCTCTTATCATATAATATTGTTGATCATTATTTAAAAAAAATAGTAGCCTAAACATGAGTTATTTTAACTCCACTACTGGTTTTGGTTATTAGAATAGTGTGTTAGTTTCACTTTCTTATCTTCTTTCTCAACTTCTGTTGATGAGTGGGATCATCCCATACTCATCTTTATCTTTCTGACTTAGTTCACTTAACATAATTCCTTCTAGCTCTGTGCAAGATGGGTCAGAGAAGTTGAGTTCATTGTTCTTAGTAGCTACGTAGTATTCCATTGTATATATATACCACAGCTTTCTCAGCCACTCATCTGTTGTTGGGCACCTGGGTTGCTTCCAGGTTTTAGCTATTATGAATTGTGCTGCTATGAACATAGGAGTACACACCTCTTTTTGGTTGGGTGTTATGGAGTCCTTGGGGTATATCCCCAGGAGAGGAATTACTGGATCATATGGAGGGTCCATGTCCAGCCTTATGAGAGTTCTCCAGACTGCTCTCCACAGAGGCTGGACCAATTTACATTCCCACCAGCAGTGCAAAAGGGTTCTTCTGTCCCCACAACCTCTCCAGCATTTGTTGCTGCTGTCCTTTTTGATGTATGCCATTTTTACAGGCGTGAGGTGGTATCTTAGTGTTGTCTTAATTTGCATATCTCTGACAATCTGCAACCTGGAGCAGTTTTTCATATGTTTGTTAGCCTTTTGGATCTCCTCTGGAGTGAATGTTCTGTTCATATCCTCTACCCATTTTTGGATGGGGTCATTTGCTTTTTTGGCGCTAAGTTTGCTGAGCTCTTTGTATATTTCGGTGATTAGTCTCTTGTCTGATGTATGGCATGTGAAAATCTTCTCCCATTCTGTGAGGGGTCTCTTTGTTTGTTTAATAGTTTCTTTGGCTGTGCAGAAGCTTTTCAATATAATATAGTCCCCTTTAATAGGTGTGTACATAAACACCATTCCAGGATCTGACTAAATTGAAAGTAGGGCACCAAAGTAAAAACCCTGTGGTGAGGGGGAGGATGGACATGAGGCTTCCTAGACCAGTTGGGGGTGAGGGTGGGGGTAGGGGTGGGGGGTGGGATGGGACACAATATTTTGGTGGTGGGAATGATGCTTATGTACACACCTATGAAATTGTAGTCATATAAATCACTATTTAATTAATATGAGAGGGGGGAAATTGATTGTATGTCTAACAAAGGGACTTTTCAAAGTTAACCCAATTACCAAATAATGTGATGTTAACAATAACTATCCATTGACTTCTTGAACCCTAAGACAGCAGGAGCCTCACATCTCCACTATAGTGCCTAAATTTCCCCCAGTCCTGGGAACCTAGGGTAAGGCCCACTTTCCCATATGCTTCTCCCAATTCTTATCAAATAATATTGCATCCGCTGATCGCAACCTAATCAACACAACAAGTGCCACCCCAGCATGCTTCACTTCAGACTGTGTCCAGAGACTTCAGGTGTGGAATGACAACCATTCAGCTTCATTACTCGGGTGAGACCTTTCCTTTCATAGTATTCTCTAACTCCATCCCAGGTGGTTCACTTCCTAACAAAGTCCCAAAACCTAGATATAGACCAGGTTCCAGGAGATAGAGCATATGTTCACACGTATCCATAAACCAGGGCAAATATATACCTGAAAGCAGTAGTATACTAGAGTTTGCAGTGAGTAGCCCCCAACACTTTATCTCCACTATCCCATCCTTTGGATCCATGATTCTTCAACAATTTGTTTGGCTTTGTATGTTAACTCTCTTTTCAGCCACCAGGTTCCAGATGCCATCAGGATGCCAGCCAGGCTTCCCTGGACTGAAGACCCCACCAATGTGTCCTGGAGCTCCGCTTCCCCAGAGACCCACCCTACTAGGGAAAGAGAAAGGCAGACTGGGAGTATGGACCAACCAGTCAACGTCCATGTTCAGTAGGGAAGCAATTACAGAAGCCAGACCTTCCACCTTCTGCAACCCACAACGACCCTGGGTCCATGTTCCCAGAGGGATAGAAAATGGGAAAGCTATCAGTGGAGGGGATGGGATATAGAGATTGGGTGGCGGGAATTGTGTGGAGTTGTACCCCCCATCCTATGATTTTGTGAATGTCTCCTTTCTTAAATAAAAAAAAAAAAGAAAGAAAAAAAGAAGAGTGAACCAAAGAGAAGACAAAAAAAAGAATAGTGTGTTAGTTACAAAGGCAAAGAGAACTCCACTAAACAGACCTAAAATAGTTTCTCAGCACTGAAAAATACTCATTTAGGTTAAATCTTGAAGTAAAATGTGGCCTTTCCTTAACACATACAAAATGAAGTGACTCTTGAGGTTTGAATTATGATGACCTCCCCTTAACCACAAGGCAACTGTGAAAGTTACTACTCAAAATGTTAACCTAATTTTTTTAAGGTTTACTTATTTATTTACGAGAGAGATAAAGACAACCATACATCACTTTATCCTTGGGACCTCATACTTAATAGTTCAGCACTTTATATACTGTGCCACCTCCTGTATTACAACCTCAATGGTGTTTTTTAGCAAGGTCTTACTCAATTTTGTGAGCATTGCAGAAGAAATCAAGACAACGCAAAGGCCAGGTATCGCAAGGCCTTACTTGTTTTTAAGATTTTACATTAAGAAAACCAAATTAAACTTAAGACCTTACAAAATAGCTTCTGAATATAAGGAACACTGTTTTAAAATTAAAGTCTTGGCATCTTATTTACACACCCCTTTTAATGTCAATAATCTATTTTATTTTAAATAAGCCATGCCCTTCTCCTACAACTCGGCCTCTTCATGCTAATATTAATGGGTGGTTCTTATTCTTCATAGGAGTCCACATTCTGTGGATAAACTTGGCAATAGAACAATCTATTTTTTTTAATCAGTCCATCCTGTAGTGATATTTATGAACCGAAAAAAAACTAACTACTTATTAACTT
Organism: Erinaceus europaeus; assembly: GCF_950295315.1. Taxonomy (NCBI): domain Eukaryota; kingdom Metazoa; phylum Chordata; class Mammalia; order Eulipotyphla; family Erinaceidae; genus Erinaceus; species Erinaceus europaeus. Next base: position 24,422,319 of record NC_080178.1, read on the forward strand.
AATGCATAGTTCTTCTACTTTCTGATGATATAGCAAAAACACTTGAATTAATTAATTTATTACCACCAGTGTTATCACTGGTGGAGCTTGGTACCACCACTACAAATCCACTGCTCCTGGAAGCCACTTTTTCCTTTTTTTTTTTTTCTTTCTTTTATTAGATGGAAAGTAGAGAAGTCAAGAGAGGAAGGGGAGATAGAATGTGGAAGAGAAAGAGAGACACCTGCTTCACCACTCATGAATTAGCCCCCCCCCCCTGCAGCTAGAAAACATAGGTTCAAACTTGCATCACTGCACTTAATGTACACCTAATCAGGTACACCACCACCCAGCCCCCCAATATTTTTAAAGTTAAGGGGGGGAGGTTAATATTATTTCATGGTTATTTGGCTTATGTGGCTGCATTAGAATTACAGATGAAGGCTTTACTCAATGGATGTTTCCCACTCTGGGCTAGCCACAGAGCCCCATTCCAGGGACTCAGATCAGTCTCTTTATTTTTTTTATTTAAGAAAGGAGACATTAACAAAACCATAGAATAAGAGGGGTATAATTACACACAATTCCCATAACCCGATCTCCATATCCCATCCCCTCCCCTGATAGCCTTCCCATTCTCTATCTCTCTGGGAGTATGGATCCAGGGTCGTTGTGGGTTGCAGAGGGTGGAAGGTCTGGCTTCTGTAATTGCTTCCCCGCTGAACGTGGGCTTTGACTGGTTGATCCATACTCCCAGTCTGCCTCTCTCCTTCCCTAGTAGGGTGGGGCTCTGAGGAAGCAGAGCTCCAGTACACATTGATGGGGTCATCTGTCCAGGGAAGTCTTGTCAGCATCTTGCTGGCATCCAGAACCTGGTGGCTGAAAAGAGAGTTAACATACAAAGCCAAACAAATTGGTGAACAATCATGGACCCAAAGACTGCAATAGTGCAGATGAAGTGTTGGGGGGTATTCCCTGCATGCTCTTGTGTACTTCTGTCTCTTAAGGTCATGCCAAATACCCTGCTATCTTTCCCAAAATTTCTTGAGTTAGAGCGGTATTTTGTGTGAATTATTTTATCTTTTATGCACATTGTTAAAGACATCTTTTCTTATAAAGGACAAGCTATGAGTCGAGGATATGTCAGAATTCAGGATTTACCAGATATAGCTGTAAAGAAGGGCAACTGACACCCCCATCATCCATTATTCTAGCTTTTTTTATCCTTGTAAAAAATGTTGCTGAATGTCAAAGGTAAAAATAAAGTCATTCTCTGATAAAAGCAGTAGAGAGAAGTTTGAATAAAATTAAGTGACAGCTAGTTCATCAAAACAGATGTTGTAGCTGCTATATAAGGCTTCATCTCCACTATACATATATATTTATATTTAAATGAAGCTATACTTCTTCATTGGCATGGGGAAAACATCTTAGATTTGATTTTTTTTTTTTAACACAGGAAAGATGTTTAAAGTGTTCTAACTCATCCTGTAAGAGAACTACTTATTCCACAGCTACTGTTCTCCCACCAAACCTAAAACCTAAAGTCAGCTTCAAAGGTTTATTTAGAATTGATCTCTATTATTTATGGTGTGTATGTCTCACACTCTGCCATGAGTAACTGACCACCCAAATCATGTCATCATTTCTAGACCACGTTTTGCTAACCAAGTCTTCAGAATTCTTTGACCAAATGAGGTACAGCCCAAGATCCAATCTGTTAATACACCAACTACACCAACGACATGCACAGGGTCAATGGCACACAGGCCGTGTGAATGAAGTTTGGCTTTATAGTCTGGATTATATGCCCTTCTGTAGAATAAGTTGGAGAAAAGAAAAATGTGATAAACATAGACTGGGGGTGGGAGCCAAGAGATAGCTCTCCCTACACTTTTAGGTTCCATTACAGAATGATGACACATCCGATAATTTATAATTTGAATGTGTCTTTCGAAGGTATTATCAAAAGCTATACTTGTCAAAGAATAGAGTATATTTTATATAAATATTTATATGTTTGATTTGCAACTTTCAAAGACCCATGTACTTTAGGTTTCTAGATGTACTGAAGCAATTAAGTCCTGCAAATGTCAAATTCAGTCCTGAGTCAACTCATTTATTATACTTTCCTCTCCCATCAAAGGCCAATATACTGCTAAGAGCTCACAGTTAATGTTCCACTGATAGGGGTTAACCCACTTACTCTGTGGCTCCAATAAGATACTAGCCAGAGTCTCATTAAATCTCTGGTAGACAGCTTCCTATAATCTCATTCCTCAGTCCCTGCTGTGGACAAGAAAAAAAAAATCACCTGGTGGTGTGTACAAATTGCCATTTACATGACACTTCAGTGTTTGCTTCGTTAGAAACAGCTGTTTCATTGATTCATTTCAATGTTCATTAGCTTGACATAGAATATGGTGTGCTGTCTATATAGTGCCAGAACAGATGATTTAATCAAATTCAGTCCAACAAGCAGACAATTTATTTTGAAAGAGGAATTAGTCTATTTGATTGTTTGCTTCTCTTTTTATTGTTTTTTTTTAAATACCAATTCGACTAAATCATCAGGGGGGGACATCAGTCAACTCCACTCCAATCCTCTCCATTCCAACAAATACATTCATTTCATCTAAAAGAAAATCTAGGGGAGTCGGGCGGTAGCACAGCAGGTTAAGCGCACATGGTGGCACAAAGCGCAAGGACTGGCATAAGGATCCCGGTTCAAGCCCCTGGCTCCCCATCTGCAGGAGAGTCACTTCACAGGCGGTGAAGCAGGTCTGCAGGTATATGTCCTTCTCTCTCCCTCTCTTGTCTTCCCCTCCTCTCTCCATTTCTCTCTGTCCTATCCAACAACGATAGCAGCAATAACAACAATAATAACTACAACAACAATAAAAAAACAACAAGGGTAACAAAAGGGAATAAATAAATAAAATATTTCTTTAAAAAGATATTTTTTTTAAATCCAGGTATGAAATGAATAATATTTGTTGGGGTCCTTGCCTACACCAAGTATCTAAGAGATATTCCATATTGATGAGACGTCTTCATGCACATTATACATAACATGAGTCAAAATCCAAAGCCAGTGGATATATAAAATGAACTCCTGGACAGGTTTTTGATGGGAGCAGCTTAAATAGACTTTCCTAAATATGGTGATTTGTAGTCACTTCTCATGCTGAAATGTGTGCCCACAGAATGCCTGAATGCCTCCCTAACACATTCTTTCAGTTGTCCAGAATTCCTTCACTGGTAAAACATAGGGAGAGTTTAAATAATGGTGATTTTGTAATAGTCATCTGTACTATCACTTGGTGTCCAGGAGCCATTTGCCTCAAAAACTTCTTTTCTGAAGGGAAGAGGTAGGATGTCAGTTTGAGACCAGAATCCAGTTGCTTAGATACTATGTGAGATTTCTATCACTAGCAACCACACTGCAACATGTTAATAAATTGGGCACCTAATTGAAACTTGAGTGAGAATATCCCTGATTCATTTGCTGTGGGTGGCTGCCAGAGGCAATACAGAGTGATGGGAAATCATTAGAGGGGTAACCTCATTACATAGGCTCCTGTGATGAATATGGGTCCCAGATCAAACCAGTGGGGTTTACAGTTAACAATATTTATGGTTCCCAGAAGATGGCGGACTGAGAAGCTGCTAGTGGCTTGAGCTCTGACCACATCTTCTGGAAATGGTAGGATTTTCTGCCTTTAGTAGGTCAGTCAATAAGGGGTCCTAGCGGTAACACCAAGGAAGTAACTATAACTTAATTTGGGTTAAGAAATACAGTAGAAAAAAAAGGGGGGAAATTCTTTCCTTTTAATTATTAAGCACAACTCCTCCCCCTCCCCCCCAAAACCAGTCCCTGGGGACCAGCTCCTAGCAGGCTCCCCAGCTGAGATTCTGTCTTTACCAAATTCCTGTCCCACCAGAGAGTATCATTCATTCTAAGTCTATACCCTTCTGAAACCTCTGGCCTTTTTTCTTTCAAAGTAGCCAACCCCCCCACCTCACCCCGCATAGCTAATTAAATAATTAAAAATTAATAAATAAATAAACTCTTTCCTTTCACGGCTCTTTTATGACTGTTCTTTTTCTTTTTTCTCTCTCTCTTTCTTTTTTTTCTTTTTCTCATTCTTGTCATCCTTTCTTCCTTAATCCTACAGCTTCCAAAGCCACAGGCCCCAGTCCCCACACCACCAAACAGTGTGCTTTTATGAATTCACTGATACACATTTGGGAATTATTTTGGGGAAGAATTCTGACTCAGTGTGGACTCTCACTGCGAGTGTCTCTGCTCAACTTCCCTTCCTCCTTTAGCCACCCCTAGAATACAGAGTGGACAGTAGATTTGCATAACTGTCTATTACAGCTATCCTTGTCTAGTCCTGAGGTTTTGGTTTTTTTTTCTCATTCTTAACAATCAGCTTCCTCTGATCACAAGGTTTGAGGTAATCTGGGACAGGGTTTTTTTTTTTTACCCTGCTCTATTTTATTATTAATATTATATAAAGGCATATATCTTTCCTCCCTTTAGGTTGATCAGAATTAACTCTTATGGTATCTTTCATTGCTAAGGTAGTAGGCATCTCATCTATTGTGGGAGGAATTTGTCTCCTTACTCCTACCTCCTCTACAGACTCTGCCCTCCCTTCTCCTCCTAGCTAGTTAAAAAAAGTCAAATTAAATTGAATTAAAAATAAAGTAATAAAAAAAACCGTTCCTTTCACTGCTCTTTAATTACAGCTCTTTTTCTTCTCTTATCCCTTTTCTCTCACTTGTCTCTTTTTCTTTTTTTTTTTTTATCTTATCATACACTTCTTCCTTCCTTCTTCTTTGCCTTTCTGAATTTGTGAATTATATTGGGGAAGAAATCTGACTCAGAGTGGACTCTCTATGTATGTATCTCTGCTCTTTCCCCTCTTGTTACCCCTAGAATATACAGTGGATAGTAGATTTGCATAGCTGTCTATTCTTGCTATCATTTCTTTCTTTTCAATTTCTTTTTCACTGGGATTTGGTTACTATTTTTTCACAGACTGGAGAAATTGTTTGGCTAACTGGTAGTGATTAAACTGCTTCAATACTTGCTTCAGTTGCTACTGTAATTCCAGAGGTTGGTGAGTACAATTGTCATAAAGGTGTTTAGTACAGTGTTGCTTGTGCTCAAGACACAATAACTGAGGAAAAACAGAGCATAAAAAAGAAACACATAAATCAAAAAAATGGGTAGATCAAAAACAAATAAAACTGCTACTCCAATGATTGAAGACAAGAGCCCAGAGGAAACTACAAATCAGCCAGAAGTAACCATAGATAAGAAAAGTATGCAAGCAATAATAAACTTATTAATCACAGAAATGAAAACAACATTGGAGGAAAGGAATGGCAGTATTAGGGAAACAACAGTTTACCCCCAAGGAGAATACTGATTATCTTGAGGAAATTAGAGAACTGAAAGCCGAAATAGCTGTAATGAAGAAAGAAACTGAGGCAAGGGAAAGCAGACTAACAGAAGCAGAAAACAGAATTAGTCAGAGGATGAGTTAGAGAAAATGAAGAAAGAGGTGAAAGAGCTTAAAAAGAGATTGAGAGACACTGAAAACAACAACAGAGACATATGGGATGATCTCAAAAGAAGTAACATTCATATAATTGGCCTGCCAGAGGAAGAAAGAGAGTAAGGGGAAGCAAAAATTCTAGAGGAAATAATAGAAGAAAACTTCCCAGACCTGAATAACAGAAAGGATATCAAGATTCAAGAGGCCCAGAGAGAACCAAACAGAATCAACCCAGACCTGAAGACACCAAGACACATCATAGTCACAATGAGAAGAAGTAAGGATAAAGAAAGTATCCTAAAGGCTGCAAGAGAGAAACAAAAAGTCACATACAAGGGAAAACCCATAAGATTATCTGCATATTTCTCCACTCAAACTCTAAAAGCCAGAAGAGAATGGCAAGATATCTATTGAGCCCTGAATGAAAAAGGGTTTCAACCAAGGATAATATATCCTGCTAGACATTCATTCAAACTAGATGGAGGGATCAAAACCTTCTTAGACAAACAACAGTTAAAGGAGGCAACTATCACCAAACCGGCCCTGAAAGAGGTTCTAAAAGACCTCTTATAAACAAGAACATGACTATAATACTGACAATATATCAGAGCAAACAAAAAAAATTTAATAATGGCACTATAATACAGTAAATCCATAATATCAATAACTGTCAATGGCTTAAACTCATCCATCAAAAGGCACAGAGTTGGGGGATGGATCAGAAAACGTAACCCAACCATATGCTGCTTACAAGAATCCCATCTGTCACAACAAGATAAACACAGACTTAAAGTGAAAGGATGGAAAACTATCATACAGGCTAACGGACCACAAAAAAGGGCAGGAACAGCCATTCTCATCTCAGACACGATAGATTTTAAATTAAATAAAGTAATAAAAGATAGGCAAGGACATTACATAATGATTAGAGAATCAATCAGCCAAGAAGACTTAACAATCATTAACATCTATGCACCCAATGAGGGACCATCTAAATATGTCAAGTACTTACTGAAAGAATTTCAAAAATACATCAATAGTAATACAATAATAGTGGGAGACTTCAATACCCCACTCTCACACTTAGACAGATCAACAAAGCAGAGAACCAATAAAGATACAAGAGAATTGAATGAAGAGATTGACAGATTAGACCTCTTGGACATTTTCAGAGTCCTTCACCCCAAAAAACTGGAATATACCTTCTTTTCAAATCACATAATACATACTCAAGGATAGACCACATGTTAGGCCACAAAGACAACATCAATAAATTCAAGAGCATTGAAATCATCCCAAGTATCTTCTCAGACCACATTGGAGTAAAACTAACATTTAACAACAAACAGAAAAATTATTAAAAGACACAGAATTTGGAAACTAAACAACATACTAGAGAACCAATGGGTCAGAGACTCACTCAAGCAGGAAATTCAAATGTTCCTGGAAACAAATGAAAATGAAGACACAACCTATCAAAATATTTGGGACACAGCTAAAGCAGTACTGAGAGGGAAACTTATAGCCATACAATCACATATTAAACACCAAGAAGAAGCTCAAATGAACGACCTTACTGCACACCTCAAGGACTTAGAGGAAGAGGAACGAAGGAACCCTAAAGCAACCAGAAGGACAGAAATCATTAAAGTTAGAGCAGAAATAAACCACATCGAAAATAAAAGAACCGTACAAATGTTGGTTCTTTGAAAGATTAAACAAAATTGACAAACCCCTAGCCAGACTCACCAAACATAAAAGAGAGAAGACTCAAATTAATAGAATTGTAAACGATGCAGGAGATATCACAACTGACACCACAGAAATCCAGAGAATCCTGCGAAACTTCTATAAAGAACTATACTCCACCAAGCTAGAGAATCTGGAAGAAATGGAACCATTCTGAGAAGCATATCCCCTTCCAAAACTGAACCAAGAAGAACTACAAAATCTAAATGCACCAATCACAGACAAAGAAATTGAAACCGTTATTAAGAATCTCCCCAACAACAAAAGTCCTGGACCAGATGGCTTCACAAACGAATTCTACAAAACTTTCAGGAAACAGTTAGTACCCATACTTCTTAAGCTTTTCCATAAGATAGAAGAAACAGGAATACTCCCTTCCACCTTCTATGAAGCCAAAATCACCCTGATACCAAAAGTTCATAGGGACAGAACAAAAAAGTAAAACTACAGACCAATACCTCTGATGAACATAGATGCCAATGTATTAAACAAGATCTTAACCAAACGGATACAGCAACATATCAAAAAGATTGTTCATCACGAACAAGTGGGATTCATCCCAGGAATGCAAGGCTGATTCAACATCCATAATTGACTGCAATGTCATTCACCACATCAATGAAAGCAAAGCCAAAAGCCACATGATTATCTCAATAGATGCAGAGAAATCCTTTGACAAAATACAACAGCCATTCATGCTCAAAACTCTACAAAAAATGGGAATAGATGGGAAATTCCTCAAGATAGTGGAGTCTATATATAGCAAACCTACAGCCAACATCACACTCAATGGACAGAAGCTGAAAGCATTCCCCTCAGATCAGGGACTAGACAGGGCTGTCCACTGTCACTGTTGTTACTCTTCAACATAGTATAGGAAGTTCTTGCCATAGCAATC